>NC_090319.1:133301306-133612929 GCF_040869045.1 Eurosta solidaginis
CGCCACGCCCATTGTCCAAATTTTTACTAATTTTCTATTTTGCGTCATAAGGTCAACGCACCTACCAAGTTTCATCGCTTTATCCGTCTTTGTTAATGAATTATCGCACTTTTCCCGTTTTTCGAAATTTTCGACATCGAAAAAGTGGGCGTGGTTGAAGTCCGATTTCGTTCATTTTAAATAGCTATCTGAGATGAGCACCCGGGAACTTACGTACCAAGTTTTATCAAGATACCTCAAAATTTAATCAAGTTATCGTGTTTACGGACGGACGGACGGACTGACATGGCTAAATTAATTTCTTTTTTCGCCCAGATCATTTTGATATATAGAAGTCTATATCTATCTCGATTAGTTTATGCCGTTACGGATTACCGTTATGCGAACAAAGTTAATATACTCTGTGAGCTCTGCTCAGCTGAGTATAAAAGCACTGGCAACAATCACAACGAAGCTGGTAGCAACATTTCCAACAACAAACACCGGCGACACATTGTTATTTTCATATGTTTTTTATATACCTTTACAATTATTATTGAAACATTGGTATAAGGGTTATAATTTTGATAGGGAATCGGCAAAAGGGTTAGTTAATTTCCAGGGCCAAGTATTTCTTTTTCGAGAATATAAATTTTGAGTTTTACTTTAACTCCATATTTCAGGAGTTAATGGTGGCACTTTTGCCTCCATCATTTTTTTTCTTTTCGTTTTTTCATTTTCTTAATTTTTCCACTTCAGTTTGACATTTAATTTTTTCTTAGTATTTTTATATCTAAGTCTTCTATCATATACAAATTTTTCTTTTGCACATGGCTTCAGTTACCTATGGTAGCACCAAATTAGAATTTTCAAATTTTTGCCATTTTTTAAAATTTTTTTTTTTTTTGGACTTACTTTTTATGATTTTTGGCAATATCAATTCCAATATAACTTAGCTTCACAAACCCGAGATTAGGAATGTTAGTGTGCCTTCCGCACCAAAAGCATTTTTTTGGTAGAACGCATCTTTTTTATCTTCGCATTTGATCTTCACGCTGGTAGATTTGATACTGCCAAAGCACTTATTACCAAAGACCAGTAGCGTGTCATGTTGGTTGAGTGATTGAGGGTGGCTATCGTGAGCGTATGTATGTATGTTTTTGACTTTTACTATTTCAGCACATCCACACAACTGCACCGCCGCGGTTGGAGTACGAGTAAATGGGTGAGTGAAATTTGAGCACAATATTTTTGCTAATACACATATTTGAATGTATGTACATATATTAGCATATGATGCTTGATCTTCAGAGGAAATAGAAGAAGGAAACCTAAACGTAAGGAATATATGTACATACATAACTACAAACATACACACATTTTGTTTATAATATGCCGAACTGGTTTTTTTTTTTGCGTTATTTCGATGACCTAATTTTACTTTGTACAAAATTGATTTTATGTTTAATTGAGCGGTTGAGATAGGTCAGGGATTAGGGTTCTTGGATTTTTCTTTGTTTTCCCTTATATTATTAATAAATTATACGTCTCTTGAATTTTGAATCTCTAGATTTTAAGATATGTGCTCATAGAATAGTATATTAGGGTGGATCAGATATTTCTACGGAAATAAGATACCCCACACCTTGCTTCTTTTATTTATTTGTGTATTTTTTTTTTTACAAACCATTGTATTAAATTGAATCGAATTGAATTGAAATCTTATGTTTTTGGTTTTTCTTTTTTTGTTGAAATTTAATGCTAAGTGGTTTCTTTTTGCATTCTATAGGATAGATAGCTCCAGGGTATAGTTATAAGCAAAAATTAAATTGTTAATAAAATTTAAAATGTTTGGATGAAAACGTAGCTTTCAATAACGCAGGGCTAAGTCGAATTTTGGTGTAGATGCTGCGCTTGTGCGCGATAAGTTTAGGTGAAGGTGAGTGGTAGGGAAAAATGACCGAGTGACACACGGACAGACTAGTGTCAGGCTTGGGGGCACAGTAAGTCAACAGGAGTCAGCACAGTGCCCACGGTGTGGTACAAGTTGCACTGCAGAGGGAGGGTAGACTGCACCTGACAGGACAGGCCTCCATCTTGTCCCCCTCTTAAGTTTGCCCCTCACGTATGTTTCATCTTTTTCAGCTTTCGTCTATTTTACAACAAATGCAGGTATGAACCCTTTTTGTTCATGTGGCTGTCGGTGAGGACGGTGGTGAAATGCCCCGCCCAAGACGACGAGCTAGCCTGGGCCCGCAAGCATACCTGCTTGCCGCCGCTCCTCGCTATCCAAACAGTCAGCCACGTAACAATGGCGCCCAACGCTAATAGCCCGATAATTTTTTTAGTTTTTTGTCTTTGCATTTATTTATTTTTTTAGTCATATTTATATTTGTAGTTAATTTTTTTCAGTTTGTTTTTTTTTTTGTTTTTTTTTATCTACAGTAATCCGCACATGGATCTATCGTTTGATTGAATATTCAATATTTCATTAATTTTTATATTTGGTTATGGAAATCTGTTTAACAAGCATTTTCTGCTATCGGTAAGATATATACCGCACGGTATAATTCGAATTGATCGTGGATTGAATATATTTACCATATATTTCGTTCGTCTGGTCTGTGTGGACGTGTTTGCTTGTGCTCTCGTTGTTTTGCTTTTAAATTTTTGTTTCGGACCGGAGTTGCGCTCCCAATTGCCGCCTGCTGCATCATCCGTGTTATTCCATTGTTAAAGTCCTGTTGTCTGGGTCCAGTTGCAGGTTGTTTTGTGATAATTACTCGAATAAAATATTCACTTTGAAAGTAGTGTCGAGTGTTACATTTTTGGCGCGCAAAAGTTCTTCGCAAAATAAAGTTAAACAAATCCACTCAATAAGCAGCGAGTTGCGCACAAAAGCTAAAAAATTATAAAATAAAACTTTCCAGCGGCAATCAACACAAAGCAAAATAAATAAACAAAGTGTCATTTGGTAAACGTCACGGGTCTGCATTGCCGACAGTTTAACAAGCAGTGTTGCCACAAGTTATTTATGCGATAGAAAGTGAGGCGTTTTCATTGACTACACAGCGCAATCACCCTAGGCTAAAATTTTTATTTTTTAACAAGCTCAAGGTCGTTTAGTAAGAAAATGCAGCGTACACCGACATCTCAAGCGGCCAAACGTAAGGTGGGTGATACTTCCCCAGACATATCACTGCACGACATTATGTCTGCAATTAAAGATATTGAGAGTAACGTCAACAAGAAGCTTGATGGATTGGCCACGAAAGGCGATATTGAGGAGCTGAAACAGATGGTAGGGGTGCAGATTGAAAATTTAAAATCGGAAAACCCAGAGCTTAAACCTGAGTTGGCCAAGATTAGACTCGAACGTGAGCAGTATACGGTGGAGTTAAATCGGCTGATAACTAAAAAAAACCAAAAAACGTTATAGTCAGAAATATGTCTAAAGAGGCTTTGCCTAAAGCAGCGGTTCAAGCACTATGCTCCAATATGCTCAACCTAAACAATGTACAAGTTCGGGAGGCTCGTAAGCTGTAAGTAAATAACAATAAAATGGGGGTGATTGCGGAATTTGACTCTGTGGAGATAGCTAGCGAGGTATTGAAAAATGTCAAAAAAGCGACTGGGTCCTCGATATACATCGAGAAAGATCTTAACGCAGAAAAACAGGAGCAAAAGAAAATACTGCTGCACATTAGAAATTATCTTTTAAAGCTAGATCACTCGCATAAAATCAGGGTTAGAAACGACTCTATGTGCATCAACCAGCAATGGATGGTGTTTAACGCCAGCAAGATATTAATGTGCGATGGGGAGCCAGCGGAGGTGTTGCTTCGTAGCGTTTATGCCAATAATCTAAGCAAGATTGGCTTGACGTATGATGGTGTTTTGAAGAAGATTGCTGCAAAAAACTAGTGGTGGATAGGCACGAGTTTGCAGACTTGGGTAGAGGTGTTAGGGAATCAGGGCTCAAAATTGTATCATATAATGTAGCTAATCTACGCAGTAAACTTTTGTTTAATAACTCTTTTATGTATATTTATACTTTTGACGTTTCCTTTTTGTTTGAAATACATGTAATCTCGGATGACAGATCAAAATTTTCTCACCTTTTTAAAGATTACGTCCTACATTGGGTAGATGCTGTTAAGACAAATAAAGCTGGTCGAGCTAGTGGTGGGTGTCTGTTTGGTTTTAAAAGAAGCTTGGACAATGTTTATAAAATACAATTTCAACTTACATGTTAATACTTGGTTTATCCCTCAGTATCTAAATTGTAACAAGTGGTGTGAAGATTTTAAACGTTTGGAAAATTTTATAGCTACCCAGCAACCAGACTCCTTCTTTGTTCTTGGAGATTTAAATGCACGCATAGGCAAATCTCAAGAAATTGATAGTAATCTGGTGTCTGGACTGCCTGGTATTTCAGAAAACAGAAATTCAAAAGACGTAGTAACTGATGCAAAGGGTAAAAAAGTACTGAGCCTAGCCGAAGATGTTGGCGGAGTTATTTTAAATGGTAGGATATCTGATGATAGGTCTGGTGAATTTACGTTTTGCGGTGTTGTAGGAAGTTCGGTTATTAATTATGCCATATGCTCTTTCGATCTTCTTGTGGCAGTTAAAAACTTTTCAGTGGATAAGAAAGAAATCTCGGATCATATGCCGCTTTGCATCGAATTCGTGGTTACAGTGAAGGACTGTAATGCCCCTCTAAGCATATGCCCCGCGAAATTATCACGGAAACCGAAGCATACGCAAAGATATGCTGATCGTATTAGCTCAATGCCCGTGTGTGACTTTGCAAATACTGGTGAATTAACTGATGTTATGGTAACACGTTGGAAAATAAAGTAAAATCTGCTGCTGCGGTTTTTTGTAGGAAACATAAATATATTTCGGAAAATGCGTGGTTTGACAGCCAATGTTTTAAGGCGCGCAAAGAGTTGTTGAAACATTTAGATGAACTTAGAACTAGTGGTTCTGAAGAAACTCGCGTATCTTATGTTGCACTTCGTTCTAGCTATTCTAAGCTGTGCTCCAAGAAAAAATTAGAATATAGATGCAAAGAAATTGACTAATTAAATACAGTAAGAAACTCAAAAGACTGGTGGCGGGTTGCTAACTCGTTAAAAAACCGTCCTCATAGTGTGACTGGTAGTTTGACGCTAGGAGACCTATATATTTAAGATGCTGTTGTCGAATACACATGAAGCACCCTCCATGCAATGGACGTTGCCCTCAGTGATCGACCCTTTTCTCGATGCCCCTTTTGAGCTCCGTGAGCTGCAGCTTGTACTCAAAGGTTTGAAAGAAAACAAAGCGACACAATCCCTCTTAACCGAAATACTTGCTTTGTTTGACGCAATTTTTCTAAAAAAACTAGTACCTCATTCGTTTCGCAGCGCTATTATAGTCGCCCTTTTCAAAAAAGGTGACCCTGATCTTCCATCCAACTACAGGGGCCTATCACTGCTTGATTCAATTTATAAAATTTTCGCTGGTTGGCTGCTGAGCCGCATCAACGCGTGGCTTGATTGTAACAATATAACTACGGAATACCAGGCGGGTTTCCGAAAAAACTATTCATTTATCATATATTTTCATGTGCTTTAGATACAGTTCCTTGGAATATGCTTTTTTACAAGTTGGCTCATATCGGTCTCTCCAGCCACATTATAGAAGTTCTACGACTCATTTATAAAGATACATCATCTCAGGTATGGTTTGATGGAGTGCTTTCTGAGCCGTTTACTGTCAATCAAGGTGTTCGACAAGGTTGCTTGCTGAGTCCAACTCTTTTCTCGATATATATAAATGACCTAAGTGACAGTCTCACCGGCGGTGTACAGGTTGCGGACACAACAGTAAAAGCTCTTATGTACGCCGACGAAATCGTTGTTTTAGCCGACTCGGCACAAGTTTTACAGAAAATGATAAATGAGCTTTACGAGTACAGTATGCAGTGGGGCTTGAGAGTTAACCTCGCCAAATCTAAAATAATAGTTTTCAGGGAATGTAACAGGTCTCCTACTTTTCAATGGAATTATGTGAGTGAGATCATTGAAATTGTTAATGAGTACAAGTACTTGGGAGTTCTATTGAACTACAAATTATCGTACATAAAGCACCTTGAGGTGAAACTGGCAGAGGTTAAGACAGCTATAAATGCTACATGGTTAAAATACATAAATAACCCTCGCATTTGTATCTCAAAAAAGATGAAAATTTTTGACGCCGCATGTAGGTCCATCATGTTTTATGGAGCCCAAATATGGGGTTTGTTTGTTTGTTTGCTTTCTTTATTTTCTTATAAACATTTATAATTATACAGTATTACAATCTAAGTTAATAATTAAATAAGAAAATAGATAATGACATTAAATACTCATATTATGAGCAGTGGAAATTCCATTTCTTCCATTCGGTATTCGCTTTTTTAAAATGCTTGTGGGGCGCATTACAATAAAGAGGTACAATATATAAGATAAGCATGAGTAGAGAGATTCAATGATACAACTATTATAAATACAACCAATAATTAGAGATATAAAGTTATATATATATTTTTTTTTTACTATAAAAGTACATCAGATCTTAATAAACATCAAAGAATTATGAGATAGGACGCAGCAGAATTTCTATCTCCTCATGATTGAAACCAAGAAGCCATTTCTTCACTTCCCTCAGAAACGCTGGTAGCCTTCCAATAAGCTATATCCCAGCAGGTAGTTTATTGTATAGTTTACACGAGACAACGGTGTAGAAGTTACGAAAAATTGTGGTGCGAAATCTAGGAACTCTTACTAGAGGCAGCAGTGCCCTTCTTAGATTGTGAATGTTGTATATCGGACTTTGTGCATACCCGCTCCTTATAAAAAAAATGTTTAGAACTTTATAATAGTATAAATGACTCATGGGAAGAATATTCAGTGTTTTGAAAAGATCTATAGAATGCGTTAGACGACCAACGTTGCACATTCTTCTGATAAGACATTTTTGTAGAATTAAAAGCGAATGAATTGTACAAGCATAGGAACCACCCCAACAACTAACACCATATTGTAATTTTGAGTGAAATAGTCCATAATAAACCAGAGCCAAAACCCTATTTGAGCACAATCTTTTTAAATTATATTATATATATATGACAGCATATAAACCTTCATAGCAGATATATGTGATAACCAATTTGAGACATTTCGATCTTAAAGCATTTACTGATACAGTTTATTGCCTCGTTAAAACTGAGTGTAGTGCTATGTTGAGAACAGTTATTAGCGCACAATTTGTGTCTCTTGCAATTGGAAGCATGAAAGATAATATCGTTCCTTGCTGGTTCCCTTCCACTTAAGTTAAAATATATTAACTTTGTTTTACTGCTTACCACGAGTTTATGGCTTGCGAACCAAGTTATTAACAAAAAGACATCGTGGTTAATATCAGCATTAAGATTAAAAGAATTTTGTGAACCATATGCGATGACTAGGTCATCAGCAAAGGCTGTAACTTTACCCATTAATGGCAATGAGAATACCGAATTTATGTAAATTAAAAACAAAATTGGCCCAAGAACCGAACCCTGTGGCACACCTAAGTTTATAGATCTGGGTCGCTTAGAATATTATTAACTTTAACTCTCTGAACTCTGCTCGTTAAGTATGACTCAAGCCAACTAAGAAAGTTCCCACGAAAACCAGCCGAACTGAGCTTATTCATTAAAATACTGTGATCTACCATATCAAACGCTTTTGTTATATCTACAAAAAGACTAGCACAGCTTTTCCTTTCGTCAATTGCTTTGTAAATAGATGAACAAAAGTCAAGAAGAGCGTCTTCAGTTGACAGTCCAGACCTAAATCCAAATTGCATTGGGCTAAAAAAATTTATTTTACTTTTCCTACTTTTCAATGCTTTTTCAAAAACTTTTGATACTAACGACAGTAGTGATATGGACCTGTAGTTATTTTTGTCTTTTTTGTTACCCTTTTTGAAAAGCGGTATCACCGTGGCGCATTTTAAGTCTTCTGGAAAAACTCCCGAAGATATACTTAAGTTAAATAAATATTTCATTTCGACAATATAAAGAGCTATGTTCTTAAGCACGCGATTCGAAATGTTGTCAATACCACTTGAACCGGAATTGTTTAAATTCTTGATAATTTTAAGAATTTCTGAACCTGAGATGGGATCAAGGAAAAAGCTGTTACTAGGAGGTATGAACTCTGCGTACATTGGATCTGCTTGGCAAATGAAATGATTTGTATCGCTTAACGTTTCAGAGACGGTACCTACATTCACAAAAAAGTTATTAAATACATTTGAAATTTCGAGATAGTCAGAGACATTAACACCATCCACACTTAACACAATAGAGTCAGGCTTTCTCTTACAGCTAGGGTTTATAATTTTATTCACAGCATTCCATTCCTTTTTTGAGTTGCCATTTGCTGCAATTATTATACGTTGAAAATATTCATCGCGACTTTTGCGTATATTTTTTTTTAATCTATATGTCAAGCGACGTACCCGTTTCCTGAGCTTGGTGTTCATCGGATGTTTATTGCTTTTGTTCCTTAACATATTCTTCAAATTAATCTTTTTTACTAAGGTATGACTTATCCAAGGTTTGAGAGGTAAAGTGTTTCGGTTAGGAAAAAAGGAAATAATTGCATAGTTTATATAGTCAATGAGTGTTTTTGTGAACAAGTTGTAAGCCCGGCTTACGTTGCTTTCAGCAAAAACAGCTCCCCAATTTTCATGGCGAAGAGATTCACTTAGGACATTGAAATTTATTTTTCTTGTGGCTGATAATATAGTATTGTTAACTCGCCTATTTACATTAAGATTCCTTAGCTGAACACCAGTCATGCAATGATCGGAAATTCCAAGATCAAGGTTTATTCCAATATACATATTATCATCCATATTATTCCCTCTAACATATAGATGATCAATACAGGTCCCTGAGTCTGGACGCGTTGGCTCTTGAATGAAAGAAACTAAACCATGGTCTGCTAGAAGCGCAAGATAGCTATCTAATAAAACGTTAGTTCTTAATAGGTCAAAATTTAAGTCTCCCAAAATAAAAATTTTAGACGCTTTTTCATTATTTAAAAAAAAAAAGAAAACTCCTCATGGAAAGCTTTGAAATGATGACAATGAAATCTATACAGACACACAAAAGTATAAGGTACATTGCATATCTTCAAAGAAACTTTTATTATATCAGCGCTTGTCAAACTAAGACATGTAACCTCACATTCGTAATAATCACGTATAAAAACTTCATTGGTATTAGCAAAAAATTTATAATTAGGAATGATGTAGTCCATTACTTCGTAAGAAAAGATCCAAATTTCAGAAACAAATAATATATCAGGAAGGTTACTAATGGAGAAGCTCGGCCTTAGATCTCTTCGGAGGTTATCGCGCCTTACATTTATTTTATTTTATTTACTAATGGATTCAAGATTACAAGCTAAGGAGTCAAAATTCCGCCTTAGACTTCTCACATTCTGATGTAAAAAAGTGAATTGGTTGTCCTTTGTTGCTAATAAATAAGGGTCATTAACAGCATTTATTATAGGGCTGTTATTTATAAAAACTGATCTTGTGTTCATAATTTAACTAGTTGTAAACTTAATAAACGTAATAATAAATTTAGTTTAGCTAAATTCAAGAAGATCATCGAAAGTTTTTACAATAACAGCTCTTTCATTTTCATTTTTTTTTCATTAAAAGCTTCGAATTGTTGAACCATAAATATTTATACTTTTTATCCCTTTTTACTTTACTAGCAGCTAAGAACAAAGCTCTATAATAATTAGTAAAGCTATTATTTATATAAATTCTCCTGTTGCTAGTATCAGAAAATAGCGACGTATTAAACCTCTTCCCTGCATTCCGTTTGGCCATCATAATTTTTTTCTTTACTTCCACTGATCTGAGCTTTATGCAAACAATACTACTGACGTTATTATTGGAGTGTTGGAATTGTCGCGCATTGATGTGCTTAACGCTGATATTCTCAATTTCATCTTCAGATACCTGCACATTTAAAGCATCTCTGAAAATTTCCTCAACACATTCTTTTGCATTCTCTATGCTGACATTCGGAACACCCACAACTTCGATCGAGCTCTCTAATTGACTTTGTTCTTTCCAATTCAACCTACTTTCAAGCTTATTCACTCTTTGTTTTAACTCCGCATTTTCATCTCTCAACTGTTGTATTGTATTTAAACATTCAATATTTACTTGTTTGAGGCTTAGTATCTCTTCGTATAAAAGCTGCAGAGTAACTTTTCCCTCAAATTCGCTATCGCATACCGTGTTTTCTTTTTCAGGCAAATTCAGATTTATTATCTGCTCCGATATGTTTGTTGCTTTGTGCTGCTCACCCAGTTTTTGATTATTTTGCTCTTCCTTGTTCGCACAGGTTCGCGCGCACAATGCACTGTATTGTTTTTTTCCATTTGATGCATTTGTAGCATTAGCAGAATGAGCCGGCGTTATTGTTGCCTGCACTGTTTTCCTACGCATAGCAGTGCATTTCTCACAGCGATATTTTTTGTTGTTTACCTTGAAGAATTCGATATCCGCGGCTTTTGTATTTACACACTTGCAATGAAAGAAATTCATGCAATCTGAACAATCAATTTTATTTGAACTATTACGTTCGATTTTTTCTTTGCTCACCAAGCAGTTCATTTTAGAGGTATACCAATTTAGAAATTCTTATTAATTTAATTTAAAAGTGAGCGCCCCACGATCACTTGTTTGTGTTTGTTGATAAGTGTGAATGCGTAGAGAAACTTCTTCGTTTCTTTGTAAAAAGTTAATATTTCTGCCATCTAACACACCAAATTATATGATACACCTAAAAATAAAAAATAAATGTAAGGCGCGATAACCTCCGAAGAGATCTAAGGCCGAGCTTCTCTTCCAATTTGTGTCGTGCTCCTCTTGATTTTTCCCTACAAATTGGCCGGACGGGACCTACATGTTTTATGCCGACTCCGAACGGCATCTGCAAGGCAGATGAGTTTTCACTGAGAGCTTTTCATGGCAGAAATACAATCGGAGCGCTTGCCAGACACTGCCGAGGGGCGACCCCGCTTAGAAAAATTTTCTTCTAATTGAAAAATCTTATTTCTAAAATTTTGATGTTGCTTTGCCCGGGAGTTGAACCCAGGGCATACGGTGTGATAGGCGGAGCACGCTACCATCACACCACGGTGGCCGCCAATACACACATACATGATACACCTAGAATCAGGTTTATGCTCCCTACTCATACATACTTTGCGTACACACATGCTTTATATTTCACGCTGTTTAAGTTTGACTCCATACAGACTCCCCCGCGTTGTAGCAGAGGAAGCAGTAAGGCAAGGTTCCTACTGGGTCAGAAAGTGGAAAAACATTTACGAAAGTGTTAACATGATTCCCAAGTCGGACTTCTCCCACGCATCGCTCAAGCTTAGTATTGCAATAGTACTAGAAAAATTGATTCAAAAAGAGTTTGATAACTACACCGAAAGTGCACACCAGTCTAGGTCACATGACCTCTACTCCGGCTTGATTCCTACGGACTCCACCTATTTTAATGATACGTATTCTGCGTGTTCGGCCGGGGTGCGTGGGCTCCTGGAGGTAGGTGGGCGCACCGTGGTCGATCTCAGTGGGAATAGGTGTATGGGATAGCAAATAGACGAGATTTCTCGTTATAATATATATGATTTATTGTGTAAATGTAAAAATAGCAATGGTTACAATATTACCTGAATAAACGCAAACAATTACGGCAGAGATCGCTGGCGGCAGATGTGAGCTGTACGGCTGTTGAAAGTCAAGAGGCCGGTTGTATAGCAAGCTATAACCGTTGACCCGCAAAATCCTTCGTTTTGGAGGGGAAAGGCACCCACACATCAACCCCGACATGCATATGCATGAGTGCTGACAAAAAGCACACATACACGTGCATGTACATGCATGCACATGCATGAGGGTGATGGTGTAGGTGGTTATAAGTTAAGTCGAGTATCGAGTATCGATTTGCAGAGTTGCATTGGGGGAATCGCAATCAGATGCGGAAATGTTAGGTATCCTGCCTAAACATGACCGCCATTCCTTGCGATACGCAACATCGGTTTCCGCCAATCACCTCCGCTGAAACGAGAAAAATTAATATAAGACTTACACACTAAACTTAATCTAAATGAGGAGTTCGTCTGCGACGCAAAATGGCCGGGAATCCTTTCCGACTTGCTTAGCCTGCCACCTGAGCTAAGATGAAAAAATTAGCTGTTATGAACAGTTAGAAGTGAATATTTCTTGCCATTGGTTTATACGTAACTCTAATATATAAAAGTTCAGAACGTGATATATGTATAATCGGTGGCCAGTAAGGCTGGACGAAGAGGCCGAGGTCTCCGATCCAGAATGGCACCGTTTTTTGTTATTCTTTGTTTTTTTGTTTGTTCCGGATGGAGAGGCCGAGGTCTCCGTTCCAGACTTGCGGTTTTTTTCTTCTTTTTTTGGTTGGACGAAGAGGCAGAGGTCTCCGTTCCAGACTCGAGGGTTTGAGGTTTTTCTGGGCTGGACGAAGAGGCCGAGGTCTCCGTTCCAGCGTCTAACGTGTCGTGTCGCTCTCAGGGCGACTGTGGCATTTTATGGATGTGCCAGGGCGAGTGGCCGTGAGGTTGGTTGAGTGATGCGCGTTTTCGCTGCAGCGCATGTATTTCTTCAGTTGTGTATTATATTATTAGTTAGTTCTGTGATTTCAAGCAGCTTATGCATTTTAACAAAACCAGTAAGATTGCGGTGTGTGGGAGGTTGGAACGGACGTGATTCCAAGCCACCCGCGCAAAATTAATTGTTTTCGTGATACGCGTGTTGTTTTGTTAACAAACGTATGTTAAAATAGATGAATAAAGCGAGTTTAAAACGAAGCGTAGAGGCTGACGAAGGTATGGATTTAATTTTGTGCGACAGATCATGACGAATAGCGAAAATCGTAATTAAATTCGAACGTGTACCAACTGCCGGTGCTTGCATGCAGATTGGCGATGCGTTCTCCACGACGCGTTCTATCTGCACGTACCATTCTGAGATTGCATGCAACCCTGTCGTGTATTTCTTGGTTAGCTGACAGCTGGTATGGTGAATTTTTGGTGTGCGAATATATATATACATATCTGTATTTGCTTGCCCTTTTAAAAAAACTAGGTCACTGGGGCAGTAGCACACTAGGCCGGTAGAAACAGTTGACTTTTTCCAATTTCGGGATTTTGTCGTGTCGGGATTCTTTTATTTCCGGACTCGGATTGTTTTTGTACCGAGCCCTTATAATGACTGTTTGTTGTTGAAAAACAACAAGCCCTGCCCCCCAGCCAGAAAACAGTGCCCAAAACACGTAAAGGGTAAAAAACAACAAAAAAAATGTCTTTGTATGTTAAATGTTAAATTTTTTGTGCAAGGAGAGGTTTGTTTTTGTTTTGTTTTCCTTTTTTTTTTGAATTCCTTTGTTGTGTATGACTGATTGGTACTGCAGGAGACGCCCACATGAGTAAAAATAGCAAAACGCGTCAGTCCCGCGTGTGACGTTTTGCGGTTTTCGGTACTGATTTTGTCTATTTAGTGTTCGGTATCCGCCCTTAGTCTGACAGCACTAATGAGGCTTCCGTTGTTATGTTGCGGGTTGACATCCAGGATACATTAATGTGGGATTGTGGTGGATAAATTATCCCCACCACTTTGTTATTTGTAAAAGGATTTTCAGGCTGGTAAAACGTAAGTATGACAAATTCCTAACGGATTTTTAGTAATTTTTTTTTTAATTGGTTTTCTCTTTTCCTTTCAATTTTCTCGAGAATGCAGTCCATTACGATAAATTTTGGAGCGTGAGGATGCGGGGGCCCTTCAATTGGTTGCCGAAATCCGTTATATGGAGCGGCGGAGGGGATCCTACGAGTGCTATGTGCCGGACGAGATTCTGCAGCAGGAGGTGGTAGGGGCGTTGAGGGCATCGCTCCTGAAGTGTTTCAAGTTCAGCGGAATCCCATTATTGTGTGGGCGCGTGGGAGGGCCACCGCCTGGTACGCCCAACTTTATCGGGGGTGTGCGGGTCAGTTGTGGGTGCAGCGGACACCCCAGAGTCCAACGTCGCAAGGGTCCTATCGCTGCCGGGTGTGCCAGAGGACGCTTGGATCGTTTGCGTGCCTCGTTGCTCATCTGAATGGGCACATGAAGTTTTTTCCTTATCGATGTTGGGAATGCCCAAAAAAGTATACGTCATCATAAGTGATGAAATATTAAAAAAAGCCATGAATTAATTTTTCCTGACTTTTCCTTTAATCTCCATCAATAAACTTGAATTCGCCTACCAAAAAAAAATGTATTCGATATATTTGGTTGGAAAAGGGTTGTTGGTTGGAGAGAGTATCCTTGTGTTGTCTTTCTTTGTCAGAAAAAAAAAACGAGTCCCTGAGCTCTTATAAAGACGCAGACAAGAAACGCACCATTGGGTGGCCGAGTTAGCTGACATGGCAACTCTTCCATTTCTCGTTCCTTTGTATGGCATGATTGCTGTGGTGAACTTGTAATCCGGTACGTGATGTGTGAGAAAATATATGACATTTCCATTGAGAAAAAAAAAAACGCACGCGGTAAGTATGTCGCAGGTTAGGTTTTATTTTAATTTTCATTGTTGAATTTTATTTCTTTTTATTAATTAAATTGTCTTTTCTTTTCTTATTTATTCAGGTAATGGCGGTGGCGTTGCATTTATTGCAACAATACGCAGCATGAATGGCGCATTCCAAGGAGTACACTTTCCGGCAATGACAAGTCTGACTAGCCAGAACCCATGACAAAATGAACGCACAAGCTTTTTTGGACTACTCACTGCCGGCCCAGCTTTGGGCACTCTGCCCACCGGCAGCTTTTGGGCTCATTTGTATTGGACCATTTTTGCCGCCCATATGTTCAAGTACATTTTGTATGAGGTAGCCAATTAAATGATTTGCTTGTAAATGTGTTAGACTAATACAAAGTTTGGCACGAAAATCCGGTATAAAATCATTGGATATAACACAAAAGAATATCAATTCCAAATCATTTTCTCGCTGCGTTTCCAGTTCCAGTGCAGTGTGTTCTCATAAACAACGCAATAGTAAGGCATATGATTTATTAAAGATTAGCAAATCCATAAAAAAGTTGAGCTCTTAGAGTGTAAAATGTTGGCCACAAATTCTGTAAGCAATATCCATAGCTTCAAGAGCGATGGCATCTTTGGACATACCACGGAAATGGTGGGCAACAGACTTGCCAACCTGTAAACATAAGTCTACTTCTGAAGATGGTATATGTGGTATCATAAGCAAATAAGTCAGCATAGCATTATGTGTTTCACCCATCTCTTCGAGCATACGTGCTTTACGTAAGCGTAAATCATAATCTTTCGGATTTGCCTTAATAGCTTTGGTATAAAATACTCGCGCGCGTTGCGCATTGCCCCTTGATATATGTAAGTCGGCTATACGTATCCATTGATCACGATCATGTGGGTCTAAATGAGCAGCAATTGTTAGAAAATATAGATACTTCTCTGTATCTCTCGACTCATAGATTTCTGCCAGAGTGAAGAATGGCTCCGCCGCCAAAGGATTTTGACGTAAAATTTCCAAAAAAATTTTCTCTGCAATATCAATTTGTCCACGTGCAAAACTTAAATTTGCTTCTCCCATTAATCCTTGCAGATCTGCGTTTAGTACGGTATGCCGGCGCGTAGTGCTGCCACCGCCAACAGTTCTACTACGCAATTCAACATCACTTAAATATGTGTCGACTTGTTTAAGGGTAGATGTTGGTTTTGCTGGTGGCCTTTCAGCGGATGTTTCTGACCGAGGCAGTTTATTATAGCCATGCCTGCGATGTTCCTGTGCATCTCTTTCGACTTTATCTACATCATCCTCTTCTTCATCACCCGGCTCAAGTTTGGTAAAATGTTCTGGGAAGTCAACTTCACCACGTAAGGAACGTTTGATCAGAGCAGCTTCACCTTCGCTAACTATTGTGGTAGCACTGCCCGATGGTTCCAAATTACCATCATTGATATTGCTTGCGGTTGGTGTGCTTTGAGGTGTGATAATATCCAGCACTTTTATCGGCTCAGTTTCTGTAAATTCCAAAAGCTCTGATTCGGCAACATCGTTGGCAGATATCTCTTCAATTAAGAAGTCGTTTTTTGCATTTTGTACGGTTAGACTTTATCGATAGACTTATTGAAATCAATCTAAATCTAAATTTTTATTTTATAATTTAAGAAAAAAACAATGTAGCCATTTTTTTTTAGTATATAGTTCGTTGAGCAATGGAAAGGAGCAAATATATTTTGGTAAAATACAAATGCTGCAAAATGACGAGGAATTAAATGAAAAGCATTATGAGAGTATTGTTAACGAAATAAAAAACGTATGTAACAACACGTTTATCTGAAATTGCTATAAACTAGGCTGATTTGATGCAACAATTAAAATTGATGAGAGAATTTTTTCTCCTCGGCCGTGGCGAATTATATTTGGAGTTTTGCGCCTGACCTACATTATTGGCAAACATAAATATAATGAAAATAAAGTGCATGGCTTTGTTAAAGCTTTCGAATCAGCAGCCCATGGCGTTGGGGTGTCGGATAATTTGGAACGTTTCTCATTGAGTATTGCTAAACCGCTTATGCGGGGTACTAACGCCAAAGAATTGGAACATAACTACTTGCAGTATATGCAATTAAGTTATAAAATCAATTGGCCACTCCATTTATTATTTTCGCCCAAGGTGATAGAGCAGTATAACATATTATTTCGATTTTTTCTCTTGATAAAAAAGACTCAATTTGAATTGCATATGATATGGAGCAATAATATTCGTCGTTCAAAGATGAATACACCTGGAAGCACGAAATTGACAAATCTCTTAAATCAACTAATGTTTTTCATTGACAACTTGCAGTATTATACACAAGTCGATGTATTAGAAAGTTAATTTAAATTTTTAGATTTTAGATTTTGAGGAAATTCAGAAGGCACATAGCATATTTTTGGCCAATATACTTGCAGTTTGTTTTCTACTAACAAATGAAGAAACAATGAAGGTCTCTTAAATCAATTTATTATCTCGCAGTCGAATAATCCAATTTATAATATTTTAATTGATGTTTTCAATTTATGCGATAACCTTGGCATGATTTTGGGGCAGGAATTACCTGTATCTAATATTAAGGATAGTATTGAAATGCCAGGGTGGACCTGTAGCTGGAATATATTGGTGGTGGTATGCCATATGGTAGTATGTCAGGTTCAATGCCTGGCCTGGGCTATCAAGGTACACCGAATCCACAATTGTTGTAAGGTGCTGCTGGTTAGTCAGGCAGTGCAAATGTTTCACCACACATGCCACAGTCCCAACAACTGCCACCAGCATATAACTACGTTGGTATACACAAGTTCAGGACAATTGCCGGGCAATATTGCCGCAGCGTCCGCACAGGATTCATGAAATCAAAAATGTGGTTTCTCAACCAACTTCATTAACAGGAGCTCATTGGTAGTATAATTGTAGTCTAAAATATCGCCAGTGAAAGCTCCAACCAACCCCTCCATAGTGGAAAACGTTTTATATGTGGTTTGAGCTTTCATAGATGATATAAACGTATTTACGTAAATGACGGTGTGCGATGGAAAACTTCATATTTCCTTTTCAATAAATTTAGGTGTCATTAGCTTCCCGGTAAAATACGTGACGCTTATATGCCTCCACAACTCCTTGCGGACGTTATGAAACCAATGAAAATTGATGAGATCATGGATCCGGAAGTACCCAATTTATCCGGTGGTGCACTGTAAAGAGTTACACATCCATTCACGAAACGCAGCTATCAGTCAATGAACAAAGAGAGGGTGAGTTTAATTCAATTACTAGAGGTTTGTTCTTCGATGAGCAATCTGGACGGGTTACTTGTACGAAGTAGGGAAACGGGGAATAATTCAATCCCCTTCAGTGAAATTGTAGTAGACAGGTATCTTTGGTAGTTAAAAATTTAATGGGCCGAATGATCAGGTAGTATATTAGTAGTGATAATAAATTTGTAAATGCTAAAGGTTTTGGGGAAATAATTCTTTTTTCTATTAAATATTTCGTGAATTGATAAAGTCATATTGGTTTTGTCAGTCTTTCAGAAATTGTTTGAAGAATGCCGTACGTTAGAATTTTATACGAAAATACACTATCTCAAAATTTGTTTCAAAAACTTCCTATCTCAGCATAATTTCAATGCATTTTGACATAAGAGGAGTTAAGTTAATGAAAAGCATTCTGAGATACGGCACTCCTCAACCCAGTTCTGAAATAGGACGTTTTTGTGCTACTCCCGCAATGGGAATTTTTTTGAAAAATATTTTGTGATAGGGCGATACTCTACGCAGCAGCCGCAATGAACTGACAAAAAAAATAAGGAAAATGACTTATTGCCTTAGAACTCTATATTCCGACCCTAACTTGGACAGAAGAGTCCAACTTTTGTGCGCTCCTGCTAAACAAGGAGTATTCACCCGTTTATGCAGAAATTTCGGAAAGCTCTTGTCCTTTTAAGTCTTCATGGAAGTGGTCCAGGTGAACCGTTAATTTCCAAATATAACATATTCTCCAAACTCTTAAATGGAGATGAAGGTTCCGAACAATTATTTAACATACTCAATGAGTGCATTTCGTTACGGTATCTCCCCTAGTTACCAATGATATATATTTTTTTTGCTTTACGTGACTCATTTACTGGTCGGGTTTTTTTTGACGTTGAACGGTGAATTTTGATTTGGGTTAGGTCCACGAGTCCACGATTCCATGGTTTCCGCAAAGCTCTGCAAACCGAGGTTAATATGGTTAATTTGGTTGTGAATTTGGGTGTTTTCTGGGGTCCTCGCTCTGGGGAGTGAGTGAATTTGGGTGTTTTCTGGTGTCCTCGCTCTGGGTGAGCGAGTGACTTGTGGGATGGTTTCTTCAAGGGGCCCGCGGTTAGTGTTGGTATGAAGCCTAAGTTTTGCCTTTTGTTTTGCGAGCTTTTGATAAGCTCTCATGCGTCCTCGTGCCTCTGGCTCCCTTTCCCCATTGCCCACCAGTAGCAAGGAGTAAGATTCTCTCCGGTAGACTCGACACGAGACCGGGGGTAGATAACAAAAAAAGGAAGATGTAGGATCGCCCTCCGGTAGACTCGCACCATCACGAGACCGGGGGTTGATTATATTTAGGGCCTCGGGAGAGACACAAGCTTAGGGATAGCGGGGCATCACGGCGCGTGGTTGAACGCGTCTTTATGTCCCGCGCTCCCTTTCCCCATTGCCATCGCGTAGTACGTTGTGGATTCCCCTCCGGTAGACTCGCACCATCACGAGACCGGGGGGTTGATTATAATATATGGCTCGGGAGAAACGCAGGCTTAGGGATAGAGAGACACGAAGACGCGGGTTCCTTAATTTGCTTTCTATGGTATCACCAACCGTGGGCCTCTGATTTTAGGTAGTTGGGGGAAATAGAGTTTTGGTTTTTGGGGTTTTGTAAGGCGGACTTTGGCCCCTTACATTTAATCCTCCTTATCGTCGGACGGAAGGAGTACCAATTTCGTAATTGGTCTAGTGGTTTGTCCCCTTGCCGTATCCAGTTCGACGACTCGAACTCGGTTTTCGGGGCCATAGTGAAGATTGGCTATCCGACCTAGTCTCCATTCGTTGGGGGATAGATTATCCTCCTTAATGACGACTAGGTCCCCCGGTTTGAGATTTGATTGTGGATGCTTCCACTTAACGCGCTTCTGCAATTCGGTGAGATACTTAGTCTTCCACCGTTTGCAGAAGGTTTGATGCAGCGTCTTAAGTTTCTCCCATCGATTCACGAGTGAAGCGCGATTCTCGCTGACGTCGATCTCAGGTGGTGCTAATAGGTGCCCTCCAACGAGGAAATGTCCTGACGTAAGTGGCTCCAAATTAGACGGCTCGTTGGAGGAGGGGCTTAACGGTCGAGAATTGAGACAGGACTCGATTCGACAAAGCAGGGTGCTGAACTCTTCAAGGTTGAATTTGTGATCCAAAGCGATCTTTTTGAAGTGGTTCTTGAAGCTTTTGACCCCTGCCTCCCATAGCCCACCCATGTGAGGAGCTCCTGGTGGTATGAAATGCCATGTGAAGTTTTGGTGACTGTACTTGGATAGAAATTGATTGCGAGCGTCCGCCAGGAAAGCTTTGAGTTCCGAGCGGAGAGCTCTGGAGGCTCCGACAAAGTTGGTTCCGTTGTCGGAGTAGATGTTCTTTGGACATCCTCGCCGAGCAACAAACCTATCGAAAGCTGCCAGGAATGCGGCAGTGCTGAGGTCACTAGTGGCTTCCAGATGAATCGCTCGTGTGGAAAAACACACTAAAAGGCAGACATAGCCTTTGGATAGTCGACACCCTCTAACGCGGTAACTTTTGATGTCGAAGGGTCCAGCGAAGTCGACTCCAGTATTCGTGAATGCACGGCTGAAGGTCGTGCGTTCGCGAGGGAGAATACCCATAAGTTGGGTCTGAGCACGCTTTCGGTGTATAGTGCAAACTTTGCAATTATGAATGGTTGCCCTAATCATGGTTTTGATGTTAGGTATCCAGCATTGGGTCTGATACGCGCCCGTAACATGAGTTGGTTTTCCACATGCAGACTTTGTTGATGAAACATTAGGACTGTCAGACGGGATAACCGGCAGTTGTGTGGGAGGAGGATTGGGTGGCGTTCATTAAAATCTAAGTCCTTTGACGCCCCGAGTCGCCCTCCTACCCGAACGATGCCATGTTGGTCTAAGTAGGGATTAAGTGAGAGTATTGGACTTTTCCCTGCAATTGGTTTTCCGGCATTTAGATCATTATATTCGGAACTATAATGCTGTTTCTGATAGATTTTAATGACAAGTTGAGTTACTGATTTGATCTCATCAGGGGAGATTAAAGGTGACTTGACCTGAAATGATTTTTTTGTTTTGGGGTGAGTCCTTCGGTAGAACCTCATAACGTATGAGAGCACCCGTAAAGCCCTAGGTAGGTCTGAAAAACGTTGGAGAACATCGGTAGTATTTACTGTTGTTGTTGCGCAGGTCTTCGCCCTCTTTTCCTCTACTGAGGTGATGTAGTGACTTTCTTGTGCTGGCCATTGGGAAGTGTCTTCTTGCAGCCAAGAAGGTCCCTGCCACCACGACGAGTTGTTGACGAATTCAGACGCAGGTAATCCTCTGCTACCTAAATCTGCTGGATTTGATTCTGAATTTACGTGAAACCAGTCCTTATTTCCGACCATGTCGATGAACTTGGTGATCCGATGTGCGACGAAAGTGGACCAAGAACAGGGCGGTTTCCTTATCCATGCGAGGACGATAGTTGAATCCGTCCACAGGTGCACTTTCACTGGTCCCAACTTGAGGTTCCTGAAAATTGATTCGGTGATTTCCGCTAACAGCACGGCTCCGCAAAGTTCCAATCGTGGAAGAGAAAGAGTTTTCACTGGGGCTACTCGGGGTTTGGCTAGTAGCAGGTTTGTCCAGATGTCATTATCCGTTCCTGTCGGTTCCTGGTGAAAAGTTGACCCATCTAGGTATCCTGATTTTATCGATTTCATGGTATTGGTCGGTGAAGGTTTTCCATCGCTCCAGCGTACTGGTAGATACTGGTTCGTCCCAAGCGGTGCCTTCCAACCAAATACTCTGCATGAGTATTTTTGCCACAATGACCATTGGTGCCAGCCACCCTAATGGATCGAAAAGTTTGGCGATTGCTGATAGTATCGCTCTCTTTGTAATGTTTGCCGGGTTTTCCAGCGTCCCTGCTTTAAAATAAAATAAATCGGAGAGGGCATTCCATCGAATTCCTAATGCTTTAACTGAACTGGTATCTTCGAAGGCCAGGAAGTTTTCACTGAGCAGGTCTGCTTTGGGGATGTCCCTTAGAATGTCTTCTGAATTGGATGTCCATTTGCGAAGTGGAAAGCCCGCTGAATTTAGGATTTGACGAATTTCATCTCTGGCTTTAATTGTCGATGTGATCGTATGTCCACCCGCTAACACGTCATCTACATACATGTATTCTCGCAGTATGCTAGCCGCTTTAGGGTGTGAATTTGATACGTTGTTTGCCAGTTGTAGGAGGGTTCTTATCGCGAGATATCGCGCGCAATTCACTCCGAAGGTAACCGTCTTTAATTCGTAGAGACTAATAGGGTCATTCGGGGAAGTGCGATACACAATGCGTTGAAATTTGGTGTGATTTTCGTTCACCCAAATTTGTCGATACATCTTTTCGATATCGCTATTGAAGACGAAACGGTATAGTCTCCATCGTAGGATTAGTATGGGTAAATCGGCTTGTAGAACTGGGCCTGGGAGGAGAATATCGTTTAAGCTATTACCGTTGGCCGTAGGGCTGGAGGCATTAAATACTACGCGTACCTTTGTAGTGGTACTTTCTGCTTTAATAACGGCGTGGTGGGACAGGAAGTAATGATCCGAATCGTCGGATGGGATATTCTTTTTTAATTTTCTCACATGTCAGAGCGTTTCATATTCTGACAACACTCGAACATATTCTTTACCTAAATCTGGGTTTTTTATTAGTCGCCCCTCATTCCGGAAGAATTGAGAGCATGCGCGTTTCAGGGACGTTCCTAAATTAATGTTATTAGGGTAATCCTGCCTGAATGGTAATGATACGGTGTATATTCCATCTTCATCACGTTTCATTGTTTCTTTAAATAATTTTTCGCAATACCTCTCATCTTCATTTAATATTTTATTTTTGAGTACATTTTCCACCTCCCAGAAAGCTTTGATTTGGTTGTCTAACGGAACCTCGTTGTAGAAAGACATAACGCTCTTCGTTGGATTCGGTGATTCGATACGACCGGTTAGTATCCAACCGAACACTGTATCTTGGGCTAAGAGTGTGTTTAGCACATTCTTCTTTATACCGCTCATTATAATTTTGGGATATATGTCTCCGCCAAGTATGAGGTCTACGTCTTCGTTGACGTAGAACCTCTTATCTGCCAAAACCAAGTCTGGGAATGCCTGCATAGTCATTGCGTTAATATGGCAGGATGGAAGATTTCCAGTGAGTTTGGCTAAAACGAGAACGGGTGTAGTCAGGCTGAAGCAGGGATCCACTGGTGAACGTAATTCGATGTCGGATGCTTCTTTCACCTGAGCTGACACCGCATTTGTGATGCCTGAAACCTGGGCATGTATTTTCCTCGCTGGCAAATTGATTCTGCGTTTTAGTCTTTCAGTTATAAAGGAACATTCAGACCCTGAATCAATTAGTGCCCGCGCGGAGAAGTCGGTATCATTATGGTGGATGTGTACGAAAGCAGTTCCTAATAGCACGCCTGTGCTGGAATTGGCATGGCAGGATTTGACATGGTGAAGGAAGGTGGTTGTCCCAATTCCTGTCTTTTCCTTGCCTGTGCCGAAGTTGACGGGGTATTATCCGCATCTTTGAAAGGATTGCGCACCGCCGGTTGCTGAAGTGTGTCCGCATGCAGGAGCGTGTGGTGACGAGAGTGGCATTTGGAACACTTGCACGAACTGGTGCACCTCGTCCCTGTGTGTCCTGGGGATAAACAATTCAGGTAGCCATTTGTGGATTTGACGAATTTAATCCTTTCTACCGGGTTTAAATCGCAAAAACGTGAACAGTTGCGTAATCTGTGCTCCGTAGATTTGCACATTTTACACATTGATTTTGTTGGTTGCTCGGATACTTTTGTTTGAAAAGCACCAAGTCTTTTTGTAGGGGTTTCCGTCGATTGGCGCGACGCGTTTGACTTTTGCACTTTAGAAGTGGCATTCCCTGTAAAACCAGACACGGTTTCAAGTGACTGAAAGCGATTTGACAAGAATTTGTCCATATCCACCCACTCGGATATGTCCGTTTTGTGGTCAATGCTCTGCTCCCATAGAGCCAGCGTATTTTCAGGTAATTTTGTCGAGCACAAATATGTGATGATCGCATCCCAATTTGAAACATCAATCTGATGGGTTTTTAGGGATGCTAAACAATTATTTATGTCGCGCTGTAAGCTTTTGATTGAGGTGCCGCACTCGCTATCTATCTTTTTTAGATTAAATAAAATTTGTAGTTGTGAGTTCACGAGAATCCGCTTATTCTCGTATCTCTCACATAGGTTTTTCCAGGCTGTTTCGAAGCATTCATTTGTCAAGGGACATTTCTTGAGGATGTCCTTTGCCTCACCTTGAGTTTTTTGATTGAGGTGAAAAAACTTTTCTACCGGGCTTAAGCGACTGTTATTTTTATAGAAGACCGTGAACAGGTCACGAAACGTTGGCCAAGATAGGTAGTCGCCCTTGAATACCTCAGTATCGCAAGCTGGCAGGCGGATACTGTGTTCATGCGCACGCTCTCCGTCAGGTCGAACCTGACTATCTCTTTCCTGCTTCAATTTGGCTTGAAGTTCAGCCATGTTCGACATGCATCGCAAGAATACGGCATACGCCGCTTTATGCTTGATCTTGACCGCTGCAATTTTCTCTGCGTCGAGCGTGTCAGAGCCTAGCAACTCTTCTAGGGCGTTCTCTGCTTTTTCCCACTTAGCTTTCAACTCTTTTTGCTGTATTGCCAGAGTGTATACAGTGTGCAGAGCCGCATTGATATCATCAAAATCGGCCTCGAATTCGATTATTCGATCGGCCAATCTAATGTAAGAATCCATGTTCATGGTTGAAAGGTGGAGATCAAATTAACCAAGGGATATAAAACTTTGAAAACCTGAGCGAATCACCCAACCAACAACTATTAAAATTACGCAAAATTTTAGTTATTGCTTTGAATTTGTTTAATTTTCTGACTTTTCAGATTATTTTTGTACAGAAAAGCAGGGAGAAGGGGAGAGCAACAACAATGTCTTTTGCGGAGATACAAAGGGGGCCACTCGCCACTTCAAAGTTCAATTTTATTATAAAACAGTGCGCACGCTGGTTCTTGTAAAAAAACGCGACGAAAAGTGTAAAAATTTAATAAAAATCTTGTGCAAAAAGGAACTGTGTAACACAAATTTATTAGATTAGTGCGAATTCTAGTGACACAAAGGAAAACTGAAAAATTGCCGCTTGAATGGCGTGAACAAAATTGTTTATATGGAAGTGAGGTTATTTGTACCTCTTCCTTGTGCTGTGTCCGGAGAGTTTTACCGCTGTTGGTGGGACAGACCAGATAGTCACAAGAATTAGAACGTTAATGTTACGCGTTTGGACTTCTTTTTCTTTTCGTCACTAATCTTTTTACACTTTTCGCACTTAATAACAAATCACTACGCGTGTGGCATTGAGAATATTTATTTTTACACGGTTTTTGTATAGTTTATTATAACCAAAAAAAAGTGGCAAGAAATATTGCACTTACTTTGTGGCGATTTCCTGGTTTGGCGTGGCACGTAGGTTGTGATGTGTTGCAGTGGCTTCAGATCGCTGTCGATTGCTCAGTGTTTGACGCTGATGTGAAAATAGTAAACTTTCTCAACTTTTGTCTTATAGCTGTTGATTGTGGCAAATAACTTTCGTCGGATAATCTTTGTAGTGCGGTCAGCTTTAATATCTTGTGATGTGGACTGTATTTTAGGTGCTTTAATTCCTTTCTCGGGGAGATAGGACCAAATTTTCGGCCGGGGTGCGTGTGCTCCTGGAGGTAGGTGGGCGCACCGGGGTCGATCTCAGTGGGAATAGGTGTATGGAATAGAAAATAAGCAAATAGACGAGATTTCTCGTTATAATATATATGATTTATTGGGTAAATGTAAAAATAGCTATGGTTACAATATTACCTGAATAAACGCAAACAATTACGGCAGAGATCGCTGGCGGCAGATGTAGGCTGTACGGCTGTTGAAAATCAAGAGGCCGATTGGATAGCAAGCTACAACCGTTGACCCGCAAAATCCTCCGTTTTGGAGGGGAAAGGCACCCACACATCAACCCCGACATGCATACGCATGAGTGCTGACAAAAAACACACATACACGTGCATGTACATGCATGCACATGCATGAGGGTGATGGTGTGGGTGGTTATAAGTTAAGTCGAGTATCGAGTATCGATTAGCAGAGTTGCAGGGGGGGGATCGCAATCAGATGCGGAAAAGTTAGGCATCCTGCCTAAACACTGCGTATGCCATAAGTCTGATCTTCCGGACAAGGGGTGGCTGGCTAAATCTTAATGCTAGAACTTTCAAAAACGTTGCTTCCGTAAACTGCTCTATTTGCAATATAAATGCTGTTGAAGACACATACCATTTTATTGGCATATGTCCTATATATAAAGATATTCGGTATAATTGTTTTGGTGAGAAAGTTTTAGATCTGCAGATGGTGATAAATATCCTTAAAAGTTGTAACTATCATTCGCTTTACGTTTGTATAAGCAACTGTCTTGAATATAGAAGTCTTATTATGAACGAATTTTCTTAAATCTTTGTTTAGATATAAATGATATTAAGACACACAACATTTATTGTTATTGTCTAAACAATTTTTATTTATTTTGTATCTAGTTCAGGTTAATTTTGCTTTTACTTTTGTAATTCCATTTTTAAAAGGAAATAAATAAACTACTACTATTACTACTACTACTATTTACCATTTGTTTCATCAATATTTATATTTCACCTTTTTATTTTCCTGGTGTTTGGGTTTTACCTTGGTCGAGTTTTTTTCAATTAGGTTGGGCCCATTGGGGTGTACCGTAGCAAATAGCTGGCCAGTTTATCAAATCAATTTTCGTTTTTGGGGTTTTCTGTTCGGTGCTTAGACAGTTGATGTCTGATAAAGACAGAGAGGTTGATAACCACGTAGTAGGTGGATAGGGGATACTAGATTCCAACCAACGCGTAACTAGGAACCGTGCGCGAGCCCTAGAAAACCAAATAGTTGGTTCGGTTTTTAACCAAATTGACACGGGTATACCGAGGTCCGTTGAATTTGTCCCTACGGGCTACTTTAATAGGTGCGCGTCGCGGATCTTTTGGCCCTGATCGCCCGCTAAGGGTCTCTGTCGCGGACGGGGTGTCATTCAACGAGCTAGACAGTAGCTTGAATTTCTCCCAAAAAATCGATTTGGTGTGCCAAATGGTCGATAGGGGAAACGTAGGTGCTTAATGGGGTGATGTTCCGGCGCAGAACGCGCCATCAACGAATGTCGGCACCAGCCTTAATGCTCCTCAAAGCCACACCACCCAAAATGAAAATAATGTCGAACAGCTGAGCTAAATGATGGCGATATGGCGCAACAAAACGACTTGGTGACGCAAATGGCGAATGAGGTGATGAGCATTAAGACCAGTGTCGATAACCTTGGTGGCCGCGTAGCAGACATAGAAACGTCTGGGCAAGCGCTTGTACATAGATCCGCCTTGGCATGTACGCCCGAGCCTCATATCCGGAGGGAGGAAATGCAGAGCGCATCAATGAGCCAACCGGGCGAGATGCCAACGGTCCTCCCAGGTGGAAAAAGTGGCATATTAAATTCGATGTGAGCAGTAAAGGTATAAGCGTCGAAAGCTTCATTTTTCGTGTGGAGAGGATGCGCGAGCAGCATAATATTTCCTACTTCCAGCTTTTCACGGACTTTCATAGTCTGGTTTCCGGCGGTGCTGTGAAGTGGTATTGGCAGGTCTTTGAGGACCACGCAGATGAACCCGATTTCGGTTAATTCGACCTGAAAGCCGAAATGCTAAACCACTTCATATCCGCTGAGTCCGACTATGAAATCATCAGTGAAATCATGGAGAGGAAACAGCTTCCCGCGGAAGTTTTCGACGACTTTTATGCCGAAGTCCACAACATGACATTCCGTTTGCGGAAGAGGATCCCTGAAAAGGAGTTGGTTGGCATAATCAGGGGCATCCTTAAACCGTACCGGGCCAACTTGACCTTCGCCATAAAAATGGACTCGTTGGCGGAGCTCAAGGCGGAATGCAAGAGAGCCGAAAAATTTCTTAAAGAGAATAAGAGTAGGATTAGGGTAGTTAATGAGGTCGATTTTGAGCAGTAAAGGGTAGGAGAGGCAACAAGTGTCGAAGCGCTTGTTACGATCCCAATCCTTACCCCAACACCAACCACAACCTCAACCCCTACACCAAACCCCAGCCAATCCCAATAGTGTTCTTCCTTCTGTTAGTCCTACGTTAAGTCGAATGTGAATTCCTTTTGTGCTTCTCCCTTCCACTTGATGTTGTGTTTTTCGTGTGGTATGCCGGTGGGTCACTGTGTGAAAAACCCGGCAGAAGCACAAAAACCAAGTAAATGTTTGTCATCGTTCCACAATATGGTATGTTTTGCGTGTGGAAGTGATTCGTCCTTTTGTGTATTCAAATCCAAATCGGGTAACCCGAGACTGGCGGAGCTGACCGGGGACTCCAGCCAGGAGACACGTAACCCGGCAACCCAACAGTAACGATTTTGAAGAAGGAAACAGAAAAACGGGAGGTCAAAAGTTTGCACCAGAGAAAGTTAGAATACGAGGAGCAAGACGTAGGATTTTTTGTGAAATAATACTAAATAAATGGAGAAATAGGAAATTTGAAAAGATAGAAAAGACGAGAGAAGAGAAATATTTCAAACGTTTAAGAAATAAAATAATTTCAACAATTGTGACTATAAAAGGGGATAACAGGTTTTTCGCAAAAACCGCGATAGGAGGCAGGAACGTTTTAGCGCTCTTGGACTCAGTAGCGTATGCCAGCTGTTTAGGAAAATGCTCAGCGGCACTCCTGTGCGGTAAAGAGGCCTTGATTGTGCCAATCAGGGGCCAAAGAGTCCGGACCGCGAACGGAGAGGAAACCGCCGAGGTAGGGGTAATAAAGTTACCAGTTGTGTGGAATAACACCTCCAGGGAATTAGAGTTTTTAATTGTACCTGATCTACAACAGGAGGTATACCTGTGGGTGGACTTTTGGAAGGCTTTCGGTATGAGTGTTGTGAGTAAGGGTGTGAGTGGTAGTGTGAATGGTGCCAGTGTGGCGGAGCTCGTGCCCACCGAGGGTGACTTGTCTTTCGAAGCTGTGCAGCACGTTTTAACGCCGGAGCAAAATGATAGGTTGGAGCGTGTAAAAGCCCAATTCCCGTCCTTCGCGGTATTAGGGTTAGACAGATAAGGAGGAACACGTCATCGAGGTGGTTGACGAGAATCTGCCAGTAAAGCAGCGCCATTACCCGATCTCACCAGCTATTCAAAAACTAATTTATGCCGAGTTGGATCGCATGATAAGCTTGGGAGTGATCGAGGAGTCCAACAGCAGCTGGAATTCGCCGGTATCACTGGAAATAAAAGGGACGAAAAACCGAGTGTGCCTTGACGCTCGCAAAGTCAACGAACGAACAATTAAGGATGCCTACCCCTTACCCCACATCGATGGAATCCTCAGCCGGCTAAACAATACACGATATATTTCCGCCATCGACTTGAAAGACGCTTTCTGGCAGATTCCTCTGGTAAAGAAGTCAAGAGAAAACTGCTTTTACTGTCCCTGGCCTACCCCTATACCAATTCACGGCCATGCCTCTCGGGTTGTGCAATGCAGCAAAACGAATGTGTCGTCTCATGGACAAGGTCATTCCGGCCGCTTTATGCGAATGTGTTTTTGTTTATCTAGACGATTTGTTAGTGTGTTGGGTAGATTTCTAGTCTCATATGTGTAGAAAAGAGCAAGTTCTGTTTCAAAGAATTTCGATATATAGGGTAGGTAGTCGGGGATGGATGCATTAGGACAGATGCCAATAAAGTGGTGGCTGTGAGGGACTTTCCATTTCCGAAGACCCCGAAGCAACTACGACGGTTCCTGGGTATGTCGGGCTGGTACCGACGTTTCATACAGGACTATACGACAATTGCAGCTCCACTGTACGACTGCCTCAAAAAGGTCAAAATTAAGAAATTCACTATGACTGACGAAGCGATGAAATCTTTTGAAATTTTAAAGCAAAGGTTGATTTCTGCACCAATGCTACGCACCCTGATTTCAGCAGAAAATTTTATATTCAATGTTATGCATCAACTTGTTCCAACTAGACGATGACCAGAACGAAAGACCGATTGCCTACGTTTCGGCAAAACTAAATAAAGCGCAGAAAAACTACAGCAATACAACTGTTAACCCCAGTACTGCTGCTAACTTTGCAATGTCTAGTAAGAACAAGACTCCAGCTTCAAAAAACAAAGCGAATTCTGTTGGGAGCAGCACTAATTCTGTTAATGCTGATGATTCTGATGGTGTTAATGTTCCTGTACCTGTTAATAATGCTGATATTCCCAATACAATTATTAACCGCAGTGCTGCTGCTAACATTGCAATGTCTAGTAAGAACAAGACTCCAGCTTCGAAAAACAAAGCGAATGCTGTTGGGAACAGCACTAATTCTATTAATGCTGATGATTCTGATGCTGTTAATCTTCCTGCTATTCAACCCAATTCTGGTAATGATTCGACTGCTGTAACAACAACCGCACTCGCAGCCCTAATCACAGCCCCTGTTTCTGAATCGGTTGCTTTAGAACCTGGTGCTCCTAGGGAGGTGACTGCTGTTCCCGCCCGTAGGTCCATTTTTGTATCACGGCTCCACGCATCGCTGACGGAAACTGATATATCTAACTACGTATGCTCCAAGCTTGGTGTTGAACTTAACAGCAATATTAATGTTTATAAATTTAATTTTATGTCTGGGAGAGAGATATCTCCTTTCAGAATCTTAGTTCCTGACACATTTTTTGATAGGGTACTCGATTCTACTTTCTGGCCGAAACACTCTGTGGCGCATTTATTTATTAGAAAGTCGAACCGTGACCGCGCTACTTTAAATGCATTAAAAAACTTGCCAGGCAACACTCCAGAAGTGGTACAAACTTAAATTATGTCTTATCAAACGTAAATAACATCTCACTTAGTATATTTTATCAGAACGTTAGGGGGTTGAATACCAAACTAACGGAAATTTTTCTACTGAAATTGCTAACATGTTTGCGGATTTCTTCAAATCTAATTATTCAAATACCTATGATTACCCGCCATCGAATTATCCTGTCAGATTGTCTCCTCTGGATTCCCAGGCAGTTCCATATATATATGTTACCATGGCACATATTTATATAATATAAAAACAAGTAAGGAAGGTTAAGTTGGGGTGTAACCGAATATTACATACTCAGTTAAGAGCTATGGTAACAACATAAGAGAAAATAACCATGTAGGAAAATGAACCGAGGGAAACCCTGAAATGTGTTTGTATGACATGTGTATCAAATGAAAGGCATTAAAAAGTATTTTATGAGGGATTGGGCCATAGTTCTATAGGTGGACGCCATTTAGGGATATAGCCATAAAGGTGGATCAGGGTTGACTCTAGAATGCGTTTGTACGATATGGGTATCAAATGATGGGTGTTAATGAGTATTTTAAAAGGGAGTAATCCTTAGTTCCATAGGTGGACGCTGTTTCGAGATATCGCCACAAAGGTGGAACAGGGGTGACCCTAGAATTTGTTTGTACAATATGGGCATCAAACGAATGGTGTTAATGAGTATTATAAAAGGGAGTGGGCCTTAGTTTTATAGGTGGATGCCGTTTCGAAATATCGCCATAAAGGTGGACCAGGGGTGACTCTAAAATGTGTTTGTACGATATGGGTATCAAATTAAAGGTATTAATGAGGGTTTTAAAAGGGAGTGGTGGTTGTTGTATAGGTGGTCGCATTTTCGAGATATCGCCATAAAGGTGGACCAGGGGTGACTCTAGAATGCGTTTGTACGATATGGGTATCAAATGAAAGGTGTTAATGAGTATTTTAAAATGGAGTAATCCTTAGTTCCATAGGTGGACGCCGTTTCGAGATATCGCCATAAAGGTGGACCAGGGGTGACCCTAGAATTTGTTTGTACAATATGGGTATCAAAAGAAAGGTGTTAATGAGTTTTTTAAAAGGGATTAATCCTTAGTTCCATAGGTGGACGCCCTTTCGAGATATCGCCATAAAGGTGGGCCAGGGGTGACTCTAGAATTCGTTTGTGCAATATGGGTATCAAACGAAAGGAGTTAATGAGTATTTTAAAAGGGAGTGGGCCTTAGTTCTATAGGTGGACGCCTTTTCGAGGTATCGCAATAAAGGTGGACCAGTGGTGACTCTAGACTTTGTTTGTACGATGTGGGTATCAAATGAAAGGTGTTAATGAGTATTTTTAAAAGGGAGTGGGCCTTCGTTCTATAGGTGTTCGGCTTTTCGAGATATCGCCATAAAGGTGGACCAGGGGTGACTTTAGAATATGTTTGTACGATATGGGTATCAAATGAAAGGTGTTAATGAGTATTTTAAAAGGGCGCGGGGCTTAGTTCTATAGGTGGACGCCTTTTCGAGATATCGCCATAAAGGTGGACCAGACATGACTCTAGAATGAGTTTGTACGATATGGGTATCAAATTAAAGGTATTGATGAGAGTTTTAAAATGGAGTGGTGGTAATTGTATATGTGAAGGCGTTTTCCAGATATCGACCAAAATGTGGGCCATGGTGACCCACAACATCATCTGTTGGATACCGCTAATTTATTTATATATGTAATACCTGCCAAGATTTTAATGGTTTTTTATTTCGCCCTGCAGAACTTTTTCATTTTCTTCTACTTAATATGGTAGGTTTCACAACCATTTTATAAAGTTTTTTCTAAAGTTATATTTCGCGTCAATAAAACAATCCAATTACCTTACCATGTTTCATCCCTTTTTTCGTATTTGGTATAGAATTATGCCTTTTTTTCATTTTCATAATTTTCGATATCGAAAAAGTGGGCGTGGTCATAGTCGGATTTCGTTCATTTTTCATACCAACATAAAGTGAGTTCAAGTAAGCACGTGAACTAAGTTCCTTAAAGATATGTCGATTTTTGCTCAAGTTATCGTGTTAACGGCCATGCGGAAGGACAGACGGACGACTGTGTATAAAAACTGGGCGTGGCATCAACCGATTTCGCCCATTTTCAGAGAAAACAGTTAACGTTATAAAATCTATGCCCCTACCAAATTTCAAAAGGATTGGTTAATTTTTGTTCGACTTATGGCGTTAAAAGTATCCTAGACAAATTAAATGAAAAAGGGCGGAGCCACGCCCATTTTGAAATTTTCTTTTATTTTTGTATTTGGTTGCACCATATCATTACTGGAGTTGAATGTTGACATAATTAACTTGTATACTGTAAAGATATTAAATTTTTTGTTAAAATTTTACTTAAAAAAATTTTTTTTTAAAAGTGGGCGTGGACCTTCTCAGATTTTGCTAATCTTTATTAAGCGTACATATAGTAATAGGAGTAACGTTCCTGCCAAATTTCATCATGATATCTTCAACGACTGCCAAATTACAGCTTGGAAAAATTTTAAATTACCTTCTTTTAAAAGTGGGTGGTGCCACGCCCATTGTCCAAAATTTTACTAATTTTCTATTCTGCGTCATAAGTTCAACTCATCTACCAAGTTTCGTCGCTTTATCTGTCTTTTGGAATGCATTATCGCACTTATTCGGTTTTTCGAAATTTTCGATATCGAAAAAGTGGGCGTGGTTATAGTCCGATATCGTTCATTTTATATAGCGATCTGAGATGAGTGCTCAGGAACCTACATACCAAATTTCATCAAGATACCTCAAAATTTACTCAAGTTATCGTGTTAACGGACGGACGGACATGGCTAAATCAAATTTTTTTTCGATCCTGATTATTTTGATATATGGAAGTCTATATCTATCTCGATTCCTTTATATATGTACAACCAACCGTTATCCAATCAAACTTAATATACTCTGTGAGCTCTGCTCAACTGAGTATAAAAAAAATATTCAGACACATAATACTCCAGATATAACAAACAGACAAAATTGCTGAAGCCGCAACACATACAGAGCAAACCGTGTGAACAGTAAGCGGTAAATGGAAACCAAATTAAAAATAAACATACTCACCTGTGGGAAGCGCGTGATCAGCAGTTTTCATTTTCATCGCGGTAAGGCAAACGTAGGTTAGATTGTAAGAATTATTATTGTGTAAAGTCAGATATAAGTTTGCATTCAATAAAGGAGCACGTCTCCTAAAGATTTTTTTAGAAAAAAAAACGGATCAAAAGCGGTTTAGTAAAAATTAATTAAAATTAATAAAAACTAAAAATTTTAAGGAAATCTAATTGCTCTGTTGAGAAAAATGCCGGATACCGCGGAAGAATTGGTTAATCAACTGAGTCAACTCAGGTTAGAATATGGGTCTTCCCAGCATGGAAATCCCCCACAACAAGAAACCCCCTCTACCTCTAATTCCTCATTAGTAGAGACAATCGTTAAAGAAGTGATGGAGAGAATTAAAACTCCACCAATAAATGATTTTCATCAACCCGACCATAACGTGACAGTGAACGTAAATAACATTAATGAATTAGACAAAATACCAGATATGGTCAAATACCTACGCGAGTTCTCGGGACATCCAGGAGAATTTAACTCCTGGCGGAAAAGCGTCGATAGAATATTTAAGGTTTACGAAGGATTGAGGGATACACCAAAGTACTTTTCTATACTCCATACAGTTAGGCACAAAATTGTCGGCGACGCCGACACTGCGCTAGAATCGTATAGCACACCGCTCGATTGGGCACAAATTAGGAAATGCCTTATGATGCATTATTCAGATAAAAGAGACATTGGTACTCTCGACAATGACAACTCTGACCCAAAGAAACGACGACATCCCGACGTTTTACCAAAAACTTTACCAACATCTGTCCCTTATCCTAGACAAGATATCCTGCCTAGACTTAGGAGAGGAATCAATTAGAACCATGACAAATTCGTACACAGATAAAGCCCTCGATACCTTCGTTCGCGGACTTAACGGAGACCTTCCTCGTCTCCTTAGCATCCGCGAACCAACCACACTGCCACAGGCATTACACCTGTGCCAGAAACTTGACAATATGGCATTTCGTATGAATCATGCACATAGCATGAACAAAACATTCAACTACGCACCACCCCGACCTCCTCGACAAAACGCAAATTATAATAACAATAGACAATTTTATCCCGAATTGACATATTCTACGACACCTAGAACTAATTTTATACCAAGAACGCAAACATTTAATCGACAACCGAATAGATATCAACCACAAACGTATCGTCAACAACAACCATTTACGTTACCTAATAACTACAATTACCCTCAAAACAACCAAGGATTCCGTATGAATCAATTCGGTTATAACAATCAAGCGAACCATCCCAATACGAATAGGCCTAATTTACCCCCTAAGCCACCTGTCCCTATGGACGTAGATAATTCTATCCACTCAAGACAGGTAAATTACCAAAACAGGCCAAATAACAATCATAATAATTACGCACAGAAGCGTCCCCTCTCATCTCAACATATACATCAACCCAATAACATTCAAAGGAACTTCCATGTTGATACGGGATCAGCGAATCCAAATGAGCAACAAGTATATGAAGATCCTGACCACATATACGGGGGGAACACAAACCCCAATAGCTATGGAACGTCGAACCAATTTCCAAAATCAGATGATAATGTAATGAGACAAAATGGAATGGAGAATTGCGAACAGGAATGCTACAACCTCGACACCATTCATTTTTTAGATTAACCCCGTCTTCACTTCCTTATTACGAATTCGTATCTAGAAGTGGAGACGCACTAGACTTTTTGATAGACACCGGGTCTAACAAAAATTATATACAATCTACAAGAATTAGGAACCCAATTCCAAACGAAGTCCCTTTTAAGGTAAAGTCGGTAGCTGGTGATATCGAAATTACACACCACACATTCATAGACATTCTAGGACCAGAGGTAGGAAAAATAAAATTCTTTATACTTCCGTCATTAAAATCATTTCACGGGATTATCGGTAATGACACGTTAAAATAATTTAAAGCCACCATCCATACCGATAAAAATATTATTTACGAATACAATTATGCCTCTAAAAGAACGAATATCCGAAGAAGTAAATAACGCGGTAATAAGGGTTCCCTTCTGTTCTTTCTGAAGAACAAAAAGATAAAATCAAGGACGTAATAGCAAAATGCCCAAATTTATTTTCGGACCCAGACGAAAAACTGACGTATACTACGCTGGTCAAAGGCGAAATTAGAACAACGACAGACACCCCGATCTACTCCAAACCGTACCCATACCCAATGGCTCTGAAAGAAGAAATAGAACGTCTAGTCGAAGAACTTCTTGCTAATGGAATAATAAGGAGATCTAAATCTCCTTACAACTCCCCGGTCTGGATAGTCAATAAGAAAACTGACGGTTCAGGCGAAAAAAAATATCGAATGGTCATCGACTACCGGAAACTTAACGCCGTAACTATCCCAGACAAATATCCAATACCCGAAATTAACGAGGTCCTGGCCAACCTCGGAAACAATAAAATATTTACCGTTATAGATCTTAAGAGCGGTTTCCATCAAATACCCCTTCGTGAATCTGATATAGAGAAAACGGCATTTTCCGTGAATAACGGAAAATACGAATTTCTCCGATTACCTTTCGGGCTTAAAAATGCCCCTTCTACGTTCCAAAGGGCATTAGATGATATACTTCGCCAGCACATCGGAATTAGATGCTACGTCTATATTGATGACGTTATAATATTCGGTAAAACCGAAGAGGAACACTTAAGGAATATTAAATTAGTATTTAAAACATTAGAAGAAGCGAACATGAAGATACAACTAGACAAATGCGAGTTCGCAACACAGGAAGTCGAATTCCTAGGATACGTCGTCACTCCCGATGGCATAAAAACCAATCCCAAGAAGGTAGAGACCGTAGCACAGTTCCCAGTGCCAAAGAACCTGAAGGAACTAAGATCATTTCTAGGTATGTCAGGCTACTACCGTCGTTTTATTAGGGACTACTCCATATTAGCCAAACCCTTAACTGGACTCCTTCGAGGAGAAGCCGGGAATGTTCAAAAAATCAGTCTAGTAAGATCGAAATAAAACTCGACAAAGAAGCTTTAAATGCATTTAACAAATTAAAAACTTCACTAATATCAAGGGATATTGTCCCCGCTCACCCGAACTTTGAGAAAGGTTTCGAATTAACCACTGACGCCGATAGATAGGAGCCGTCCTTTCACAAGATGGAAAGCCCATAACCTATATTTCAAGAACTTTGAGCAAGACAGAAGAGAACTATGCTGTCAATGAAAAGGAGATGCTCGCCATAATCTGGTCTCTTAATTATTTGCGCAGTTATCTGTACGGCTCTAAGAAAATTAAGATAGTGACCGACCACCAACCTCTTACGTATGCCCTGAGCCACAAAAATACGAACAGTAAGATGAAAAGATGGAAAGCCATCTTGGAAGAATATAACTATGAGCTTATCTACAAGCCCGGTAAATCGAATGTAGTCGCAGACGCGCTATCAAGAATACCCGCCCAAATAAATTCGCTTACACCCACTACCCATAGTGATGAGAGTTCAGGATACAACCTAATACCCTGCACGGAGGTACCGATTAACGTGTTCAAAAACCAAATTTTTCTCGAGCATTCAGAAACGCCATCTTACCAATTCAAAATAATCTTCCCAACTGTACACCGCCATACAGTTAACGAACCATTTTTCGACGAGCAAAAGATTATAGATTTCTTCAAAAGATACCTAAACCCATCCGTAATCAACGGAATCCACACCGACGAGAGAACTATGGGTATAATACAAAACGTCTATCCACAGCACTTTAGCAACTATAAATGCAGGTACACCCCGAAGTTGGTGGAGGACATAACTAACGAACAAGAGCAGGAAAATATTATTTTGAAAGAACATCTAAGAGCTCATAGGAACGCGACCGAAAATAAAATACAGATCATAGAGAAGGGTTATTTTCCCGGGATGATGAACAAAATCAAGCGACTGATAACAAACTGCACGGTATGTAAAGAAAACAAGTATGAAAGGCACCCTAACAACCCAAAAATAGCAGCAACCCCATTGCCAACCGTCCCAGGGCACACAGTCCATATAGACATCTTTCTAACCGAAGGGAAGAGAGTTATGACTGCACTGGATAAGTTCTTGAAATATGCAGTAACAAGAATGCTAAATAGTAGGGCCATAGAGGATGTAAGGAGATCCTTAAGGGATATAATATTTTCCTTCGGCGTCCCGAAGATAATATTGATCGATAATGAACCATCGTTAAATTCCATTTCAATGCAGTTTATGATGAAAGATAGGCATCAAAGTTTATACTACTCCCCCATATAAAAGCCAGGCTAACGGCCAAGTGGAAAGATTCCACTCCACCCTAACTGAGATAATGCGCTGTGTGAAAGATAATGGGGGACATCGAAACTTTGAGGAACTTTTAGAAAGAGCAGTATCCGAGTACAATCATACCATTCACTCAGTTACACAGAAAAGACCGGTCGACATATTCTTCGGAAGAAATATGAATTTCACGCCGAAGATATAGAAAAAATTAGATACGAGAATTTGCAAAAGCTAACACAAAAACAAAGTAAGGATACTGAATTCCATAATAAAGGTAAACAAACGCTCAAATCCTACTTGCCACGACAAGTCATATTTGTAAAAAAAAATAGGAGGTTGGGAACAAAACTAAGCAAATTATATAGTAGGGAAATAGTTAAAGAAGACAGGAACAGCACGGTAGTGACCGAGAGAGGACAAATCGTCCATAAAAGTAGGATACGGAATTAACTACTACAATAAAATTTTCTTTTTTCAGATTCTTTTTACCACTATGCCTCGTAGAGGTACTGATATTAGACTATTCGAACTCCCAATTAATCACAATAGAAAAAGGAACTGCCAGACTACAGACAGGAAAATTTAAGATAATACACGAAATAAACATCGACAAATATACAGAAATTCTGGAACATATAGAAACAACGACAAAAGCAGAAAAAATCTACAGAAATCCGAATTACCCTTTTATATCCCTCCTAACATCCCAAGCGAAGGCCCATATTAATAATCTAAGGATAGCAAAAAGATCAAAAAGGTCACTCAATTTTTTGGGCAGTGCATGGAAATGGATTGCGGGAAGTCCATACCATTATTTCAACGAGCTTTCTGCTAACACTGGCTGCAAACATGTTAGAGCTAATGCAACAACCTTGAGCTACATGTTGCGAACGTAGTCAACTCAGCTGTTTTTAACATTTTCTGCAAATAAGGTAATAGCTGCCACGAGCTTCGCGAAAATTCTGTCCTTTTTCCGGTGATTACTCAAGGAGTTGGACGTGATCAAAAATCAGATCACAAACTAATAAAAAAAGGCAACAAAAGTCAATTTGCAAGTTTCACCGCGTGCTCTAAATAAGAAGCCACTTTGGTATGCCAGCACGACGGGCAGCGTTAAGCTATTAAAGCAGATTGGCATAAACAAGTGTGGGCGCCGCCGGCAGCGAATTGTAATAGCTGCAATTTTTCTGGACACAGCATATTCAGTGCACTGGACACCTAACCAATCCGCTACTTGCTAAAAAAGCGCACCTTTGGATAGATAAATCGTCAGCAGGCAAGTCACTACCCGGTCCCCACGGCACAAAGGAGAAGTGCCGGGCAGATTGCTAGCAGATATACCAGGTGAGGGTGTCTTGAAGTTTTTGCATGGAAACCATCACAGATCGGCGTGGAGCTGCATAGATCTTTGCCACAGCTGTTGCTCCCGCAGCATCACAACACATTGGAGGGCATAAGTAGTTGCCAGGTCACCGCAAACAGCTTGTAGATTGCCAATACATTCAACTTTCATCGTACATTACTTATACAATTTTGTCTGCACATTAGAGTGCGCATGCCTTTTGTTTCCCTCTCCTCTTCAAAGAGAGAAATTTCAATAATAGTTTGACTAAATTCATCATAGTAATGTTTGTGAGTCGCACGGTTTTATGCGTGTGAACAAGGGTGCAGGGGTACACCTAAAATAAAATGAAGAGAGGGAGGGGGGAAATTGTAGGGATACACCCGTAGTTTTAGCGCTCACCGGAGCAAGACGTCTTGTAGGAGGTAGGCTGCCAAAACCCAGGCGTGGATTACACGCTCAGTACCCTGCGGTTTCTCAAACCGCTTCTCCTTGGCCGCGTTGGGCAACTTCTTTCAAGCCTTGATAATTTCAATCGTCGTGCCGAACTGGGCCAAAAAGATGAGACTAGGCGACACGTTTGAGTAGCTTCGAATTTTTTTTGTATTGTGCGGTCATGCCGCGGTGCCACAAGAACCCACGGTCCGGCGAGCTAGCTCGTGCGTGAGCAAGCATACCCCGTGGCAGACCGGGCATGGAAAGTTGAGGGGCTGAAGGCGAGGAGTTCTTCGCGAAGATAGGCAGTAGGCGCGTCAACCCAAAACCCGTACGTAACACCATGGCGCCCAAGGTGTGGGGCCCGACGACGAGCGGTGCTCCTGGAAAACAGAAACAATCTACGGACATCGAGGGGACACTACAGAATTTACTCCATTTATACACACTTTAAGCAGCATTTGATATCTTGATGGGCAGAAGAGTTATCGTCCGTCAATTGTGTTAATCCTTAATCGGAAGATGCGGAAGGTAGAACGTCGGTTAGCTGATAGCTTGCCTGGCTGATACATAGCTGAGCAATTGTGTCAGGCCTTAGACACCACCTTGGGGTTCGCAGGTAGCTCGTTTAGCCTTTATTAGAGCGGAAGAAAGTGTCGCGAACCAGAGTAGATGGGCAGGAGCTGTTTAGGTATCTTAGTTTGACGTAGGAGTGCAGACTAAATGTGTCTACAGCAACATAAATTAAATTTCTATATTCATCGGTAGCCAGTCTAGACAGACAGTTGATCAGACTGTAGTATCAATGCTGGGAGTTTTAGATTTTAGATGGACACTTATTTTATAATAGGACAATCGACGAACGACGTTAGGCGGACAGACGTCACATCCGGAAATGAAGCCACTTAATAATATAACAATTTCACATATATTTTACCCATATACCGTATCATACAGCCCTAACACAGGCACTATTACCTTACATATGTATGTATACAAAAACACACATCTTCGATCTTGAAATCACTACGTATATTTAAATTTCACAATCATTTGCAATTAAACCTTTAAACTGAATTGAACCTTTAAACAACGTATCGCTCCACAATGACGAGGCCTCAAAAAACAAAACAAGGACTCCGTAGCAATGGTTCTGTAGAGAAGAAAGAGAATGTGGTCCCGGCGGAACAGGGCGCTCAGCGACCCAACTCCGTGAACGAGGACGGAACAGGGACGCTCGAAGAGAGCGACGATAAATGTCAAGCAGGTACATCGAGTCTGAAGTCCATGCAGTTGGGTGCAGTGGGCGAAGAGCTACTGCGGAAATTTGAACTCATGTTCGTCAAACATCAATTGGATGTGAGTCAGTCAACGACGGATGCAATCAAAGAGGTCGTTAAAACGTTACGCAAAGATATGAACGGTCTAGCAGACAGGTTATCCAGTCTGGAAAGGGGGGATACAGGCACTCGCACTCCCACAGGGAATGCGAGGGCCGACTCGAGTAGGATTTCTGAGAGCATTGGTCAGGGAGAAGATGAGGGTAGCTTGATGAGAACCGAAACCGGATTGGAGGCTCATCGAGGGCTCACTCCAATGGAACGTGGACGCGAACATGGCTACCGGCATGAGAGGAATGCGACTAAGGTTATTCGAGATTGGAACTTCATGTTTGATGGGTGGCCAAAGTCGATTTATTTGGAATGGTTTTTGTTTCGAATCGAGACGCTTCGAAGAAAACATAACGTTTCTCCACAAGACCTGTATGCAAATTTTCACTTGCTCTTGGATGGTCCGGCTCGCGAATGGTACTGGTTGTACCTGGAGGAGCATTCTGGAGGCACCATGGGAGATTACCAATCGTTTCGATCGGCTATCGTGGAACATTTCCGGAAAGCGGACTGCGACGAGGAGATCCGTCAAGCCATGAACGATCGCAGGCAGGACTAAAATGAGAAGTTTGAAGAATTCTACGCGGCCGTAAGGGGAATGGAGCTGACGATGACAACCAGAATGCCAGAGCGAAGCCTGGTGAATCTGATTAGAAGGAATCTCAGGCCCAGAATGAAAAACCTTATTTTCGGATGTAAGATAGAGACGCTGGAGGAGCTGCGTTCGGAATGCCGTCGAGTCGAGAAACATCTCTCGGAAGTGGAGCAAAAAACCTTTCGCAGGAAAACCGTGGAGGAGTTGGAAACAGACCCTGCGGAAGAAGGACATAAAATGGTGGAGGCATTGTATCAACCGACAAAAGATAAATTCTCTCGGCAGAGTCAGCAAACGGACGCGGGGTCCAAAAAGCCGGTCGTCGAAGAGAATGGTACGAGCACCTCTAGCTGTGATGGAAAACTCCATCGGATGGTCTGCTTCAAATGCAATAGGCCCGGCATGCAATGCTCATGGTGCGAAGAACACAAACAGGGAAACCGGGAGACGGGTGGGAAGACCGGGGAGCCCTACCAGCATCGTCTAACCCCGGAGACGTATAATACAAGATTTTCAGCGGTGCTGGCGTGTGGAAGTCTGCGCCAAGATTGACTCCTATACTTTCGCTAGAGGAGAGAAAGCGCAGATATGAGGCCGCCAGGAAACGCATTTTCGGACGTGACGATAGTTCGGGTGAATATACACCCCAGACAGCATATACTAGGACTTGGAAAAAAATTTTAAAAATTAGAAAGTCAGGGAAAGAGCTAAAAAGGGAAGGAAATGCTATTGCCGAGACGGTAATACGCGATACGATTGACAAGCGTCCATACATAAATGTAGAGATAGAGGGAATTCCGGTACAGGGTTTGCTGGACAGCGGGGCTTCGATAAGTTGTCTTGGATCAGGCTCGAACGCATGGGCAGCCCGATTAAACGACAAGGTGAAATTTTTGAACAGGTGCTTGAATACGGAGGACGGAAGACCTCAGGCAGTAGTGGGAAAATTTAACGCTCTAATTACCTAGCGTGGCAAAACAGTAGAGATGGTGTTATATCTGGTTCCAAGTCTCCAACAGGAACTATACCTGGGGATTGATTTTTGGGATGCGTTTGGCGTCGCCCCGACAATAGTCTCGGAGCTGAATGTGACAAACGCCAACCAAATCGAGCTTACAGAGGTGGAGGTTCGGAAGCTGGAGCGAGTTAAAAAGCTTTTCCCATCTTTCGCAGATCTCGGTCTGGGCAGAACACACGTTATGGAGCATATCATAGAAGTTTTCGACGATACGGTGCCGGTAAAGCAGAGGCATTACCCAATGTCGCCGGTGAAACACAAATACGCCTATGATGAAATCGATCGAATGTTGAAGCTCGATGTGATCGAGGAGAGCAATAGCTCTTGGAGTTCGCCCATCGTACATGTCGAGAAGCCGGGGAAGAAACGCCTGTGTGTAGACATGCGAAAATTGAATGAGCATACGAAAAACGATGCGTACCCGACGCAACATGTGGAAGGGATCTTGTCACGGCTGCCAGAAACATTTTTCATTTCCGGAATTGACTTGAAAGATGCCTTTTGGTAAATCCCTCTAGAGAGGTCATCCCGGGAAAAAACCGCTTTCACAGTCCCTGGCAGGCCACTGTACCAGTTTAAGGTTATGCCTTTCGGTCTGTGCAACGCCAGCCAGAGACTGTGTAGGCTGATGGATAAGGCCTCTCGGTTGCGAGAGCATGTGTTTGTCTACATAGATGACTTGCTCATCTGCTCGCCCGATTTGGATACCCACCTGGAACACTTGGCGGAGGTTGCGGAGTGTCTTGCCAATGCGGGGTTGACGATAAATTTGGAACAGTCCAAATTCTGACAGAAGGAGCTGAAGTATCTAGGCTTCATTGTAGGACAAGCTCAATTAAAGACGGACCCGGCGAAGATCCAGTCAATGATCGACTTTCCTGTACCGACCACCATCAAGCAGCTCCGGCGCTTCCTTGGTATGTGTGGCTGGTACAGGCGGTTCATACCTAATTTTGCCACAACCGCTGCGCCAATGACAGACTGCCTCCGGAAAGCGAGAGCTTTCGCGATGACAGCCGAGGCCGTAAAAGCCTTTGGAGACCTGAAGCAAGCACTGATCTTCACAGATGTTCTGGTTAATCCAGACTTCAGCAAACCTTTTTTTCATTCAGTGCGATGCCTCAACTCAAGGCATCGGAGGCGTACTGTTCCAGAAGGACGAAGGCCCATCGCCTTCATGTCCCAGAAGCTGAATTCCGCGCAACGGAATTATACCATTACCGAGTTGGAGTGTCTTGCGGCAGTCGTTAGCGTGCAGAAGTTTCGCGCATATGTGGAAGGCCTCCCATTCACGATTCTCACAGACCATATGAGACACAAGTGGCTAATGGGGCAGAAATATCTCGCAGGTCGTCTCGCCCGATGGAGCTTGAAGCTACAATCGTTCGATTTTCGGATAGAGCACCGTAAGGGTGTGCAGAATGTGGTTCCCGATGCGCTTAGCCGCGTGCATATGGAAGAGATCGTGGAGAACACGGTACACAATATACTAGACTTTAATTCGGCAGAATTTTCGAGTGCAGAGCATGAATCTCTGTAGAAAAACATCCAGGATAACGCTGACCGGTTACCGGACATGAAAGTAGCGGACGGAGTAGTGTACAAAAGGGTACTGCCTAGGGGAACCGAGGAGGTAGAGGAATCCCTATGGAAAATTTGGGTCCCGGAAGGCCTCAGACAAGCCCTTGTTGTTGTTGTTGTAGCGATAAGGTTGCTCCCCGAAGGCTTTGGGGGAGTGTTATCGATGTGATGGTCCTTTGCCGGATACAGATCCGGTACGCTCCGGTACTACAGCACCATTAAGGTGCTAGCCCCACCATCTCGGGAACGATTTATGTGGCCACATTAAACCTTCAGGCCATCCCCTCCCTCCCCACCCCCAAGTTCCATGAGAAGCTTGGGGTCGCCAGAGCCTCGTCTGTTAGTGTAACAGGATTCGCCGCGGATAGGTGAGGTTGACAATTAGGTTTGGAGAAGCTATATATTGCGCTGGCAACCTGAAGGGTTGCGCTACACACCCCTTGAATCTGGTATTTTAGTCGCCTCTTACGACAGGCATACCTACCGCGGGTATATTCTTACTCCCTTACCCGCTGGAAATCAGACAAGCCCTTCTTACGGGTGTCACCTCAGATGGCAACGCTCCCATCATCTTAAAAAAATACAGCCCTGCTGATTAAGACGGCAACCCGTATATAGTTAGTGAACGACCGAGAACAAGAAGACGCGCTTGAAATAAATTGATATTTATAACAAAATATAAATACTTTTGTAATTTCGCTGAATAAAAGTTATTGAGATAAATTAATTGGAAAACGTTCGTAAGTATACGACAATTTTCAGAAGTGAATGTGAACAAACGGCTAAGACTCCGCGGGCAAAAGCGTAAGTTGCTATTCGTGCGTGTGTTGTGATGCTGGTTTACCAGTAACAGGAAATAAAAATCAATTAATTGAACGGTTGACAAAAAATGAATTGTCCGATTCCGAAAGTGATAGTCAAACTGCCGTGCTACAGCGTTTATCGTTATTAGAAAAAACTATTTCTGATTTAGTGTCATTGCAAAACCAGAAATTACCCACATCAAGTAATTTTGAACCGCCAATATCGTCTTCGCCGGTTAATGTAGGGACAATAGAAAATTCGGTTCCAACTGTAACCAGTACGTATGCAGTAGTACATCCGCAAATCGTACCGTCCGCGTATAATAATCAAAATTCGCTGTGGACAACTGCTCAAGAGCACAGCAACGTAAATAATTTTTTTGAATTATCTCGACAAAGACATGTCGCGTTTGTGCCGCAATCAAACGCATATGTTTCGCAAGCTTACACGCAAGCACCACCATCTTTCGTGCCGCCGACATTCGTACCGCCATCGACGTCCGCACCGTATACAACGTACCCTAATCCGTCCACACCATATACGTTCGATCACATTCGCGCGCCGCCGGTAGTACCTAATTACTATAATCCATACGAGAATGTGCGCGATATTGTTGAACTCTTGCCGTTTTTCGATCCATCATCCGATCGCTCGTTAAATTCGCAACAATTCGTAAAACGCGTTGAAAACCTTAAAAATGTATATGGATGGAGAGAAAGCACACTTTTGTTTGCCGTACAACAAAAGATGCGGGGATCAGCTAAATACTGGGTTGACTCTTTGCAAAGTGTATTTATTTCGTGGCCAGAATTCGTTAACAAATTTTTGATAGATTTTCCATGTATCGAAAACGAAGCCGATGTACATCTTAAGATGGCACAAACGAAACGTCTAAACAACGAATCCGCACAAGAATTTTACTACCGTATGCTCGCGCTGGGTGCAAAAGGGGGGTTATCTGACTCAAGTATTGCGCGCCATATTATAAACGGCATAAATGATTCGGATTTACGTAAAAAAATATCTAATAACTATACGCGATGTCAAGATTTACTGAGTGACATAATAAATTTCAGCATTTATAACGATGTGAAAACCGCACCGCCTAAGCCGGTAACCAAAGTAAACGCGCCGATAAAAAACAGGCTAATCGAAAATCTCCGGTCGTGGAAAATGAAAATTCGCCGAAATCGTTACCACTCGAAAAAGTTAAGTGTTATAATTGTTTTAAACTTGGACATTATTCCATAAATTGTACCGAACCGCAACGAAAGCCGCGATGTGAAAAATGTCAACGTACGACACATAAAACTGCAGACTGTAAGGTGAAAACTGATAACCGCGTTAATATAATCGATCAACGCGCATGTGACGACAAGATTCTAAAAGCCATTAAAGTAAATGGAATAGAAACCGTAGCTTTTGTTGACCCCGGTAGCAGTCGTACTCTCATTCGAAAAACATTCGCGCAGAAAATCGGGGAAGTGCGTGAACAGCTTACCACATTAAGAAGCTTCGCGGGTGGACAATATACTAGCACCGAAGTTGTAAGTGTGATTATCGAGATTGACGGGAATAATAATTCAACTGATATGCCTGTCATTGAAGATGATTTCTTGTGTGAATCCGTGCTGTTAGGAAGAGATGTACTATGCCGCGCGGGTAATCGCTTAGTTATTGAACAAGATAAGTGTCGTATAGAAGAAATAAATAAAATTGACGTTACCAATGAGTTAAGTCCAATCGATCGCCAGAATCTATCAGAGTTATTAAAACAATATTCTGACATTTTTGCAAGCAAATTATCCGAAATTGGTAAGTGTGCCATTTCTAAAATGAATATCGAACTATCTACTGATGTACCAATTTGTTTTAAACCGTACCGCATTCCGTTTGCGAAACGCGCTATCGTGTCGGAAATCGTATCAGAGTTATTGAGTAATAATATAATTCCACCAAGTGAGTCCTCATACGCCGCGCCAGTAGTTCTTGTCGAGAAAAAGAATGGCGAACATCGCTTATGTGTTGATTATCGCAGCCTTAATAAGGTTACCGTAAAAAGACCCTATCCCATGCCGATCATGGAAGAACAATTTGCGCAACTTGCGGGAAACATTTTTTTACAACACTTGACCTTCGTACCGGTTATCACCAAATTGAAATCGACGAATCCTCAAAAAAATATACCGCGTTCGTAACTACCGACGGACATTTCGAATACAATCGCATGCCGTTTGGTCTTGTAAACGCGCCTGCTGTTTTCCAATGTATGATGGACAAAATAGTTGCACAAATGCCGCGTGGGGAAGTGTTAGCCTATTTGGATGATGTTATCATCCCAAGTAAAACCGTCGAAGAAGGGCTAAAACGTTTCGAAAAGTTTTGAAAAATATTAAAACGAAATGGACTTACACTGCGCATGGACAAATGTAAATTCCTTAAACCTGAAATTGAACATTTGGGCCATATAATTAACAGAAACGGGATAACGCCGGGTAAAGGAAAAGTAGCCGCGATCGCCGATTTTCCGCCCCCTAAGAACGTTACCGAAGTCCGAAGATTTTTAGGACTTACCGGGTTTTTCCGAAAATGTGTACCTAATTATTCGCTTATCGCGAAACCAATAACGCAACTTTTACGTAAAGATGAACAGACCTCTTTTGTATGGGGTGAAGCGCAGCAACGCTCATTTACGGAATTAATACGAAAGTTATGCAACGAACCGCTTCTTGCGCTCTACGATTCGTCCGCTCAGCATGAAGTACACACCGATGCCTCAAGTGTTGGACTTGCAGGAGTTATGTTGCAATCAGCTGATGGCAAGAAGTGGCAACCAGTATTTTACTACAGCCGACATTGTACTGACGCGGAGAGCCGCTATCATAGCTACGCGTTGGAAGCGCTCGCCGCTGTTGAAACGCTCGACCGCTTCCGCATATACCTACTCGGTAAACCGTTCCGCCTCGTAACCGATTGTTCCGCGATCGCAAAAGTAAAAGAAAATAAAGAACTCAAACCGAATATTGCTCGTTGGTGGCTAAGGCTACTCGAATTTGATTTTGAGTGTATCCATCGCCAGGGTAGCTCCATGTCGCACGTGGATGCGCTTAGTCGTATGCCTGTAGAACCGCTTAAAGAAATAGAACCTGCTGGGTTCGTACTAAATGTGACCGCCGATCAGCGCGACTGGCTCTTAACGATGCAACTACAGGATGACGGCCTTCGTGAGATCATTCAAATTCTAAACGGTGAATTAAAGTCTGAACGCGAAAAACAAATCCGTACCGACTATCAAATTAAAAATCAACGATTATATCGAAAACAAGTGGATGGGTTAGCATTTGCTGTCCCAAAAGCTGTGCGCTGGCGTGTTGTTAAATCATGCCACGATGATGCCGGGCATCCCGCGCTTGAAAAGACAATCGAAAGAATTAAAAAACTTTATTGGTTCCCGAACTTGTGACGCTATATAAAAAGTTATATCACCGCGTGCGTACCGTGTTGCTATCAAAAGCATCGGCTTGGAAAAACTGAAGGTAGTATGCATTTCAGTCCAATCGATCCAATCCCGTTCCGCGTCATCCATATCGATCATATGGGTCCATTCGTTCGCAATAAACGAGGTAACTGTTACCTTTTTGCAGTATCTGATGCGTTCTCAAAATTTCTAATTGTAAAAGCCGTGCGCGATACTAAAACTTCGCCGATTATTAACGCGCTCAATGAAATATCGAGCTATTTTGGTTTGCCCAACCAAATTGTAAGCGATAGAGGAAGCGCGTTCACATCCAAAGCGTTTGAAAGCTATTGCGATGAAAACGGAATACGTCACACCAAACCCGCCGTCCGTACTCCGCGCGCTAATGGCCAAGTTGAGCGCGCCAACCAGATTATCCTAAATTTTCTCCGTACAACCACCGAAAATCCGAAAGACTGGGATCTAAAATTAAAAGACCTTCAATGGACAATTAATTCGCAACGAAACTCAACTACAGGATTCTGTCAGAGTGAATTAGTTTTCGATTTTAATCTACGTGATACTGTGCAAAATCGTTTACTTGCCGCCATTCAAAGCGACGTAAATGACTCCAGCATTTCCATACCGATAGAGCAGAAGCGCGAACAAGCTGCAATTAATATTAACGATGAACGAGCCAAATGGAAATTGCGATTTGATCAACGACACGCTAAGCCATCAGTATACAATGAGAAGGACCTTGTAGTAATCGAAAACGAACCGCCCGCTGTAGAATCTCGTAAGTTAGAACCGAGATATCGTGGCCCTTACATTGTAGCCAAAGTTATCGGCAATGATCGCTATCTTATCCAGGATATACCAGGAATGCAGATCACGAAAAAGAAATTTTGTTCAGTATTTAGTTCAGATAAAATGAAACGTTGGTGCAGTAGCGCACCTGAACTTGACGACAATGGTCTCGTTGATGAAATCGAGGTCGATTTACCTGCAGGAATGGCCGAGCTGTCACCTCAGATGGCAACGCTCCCATCATCTTAAAAAAATACAGCCCTACTGATTAAGACGGCAACCCGTATATAGTTAGTGAACGACCGAGAACAAGAAGACGCGCTTGAAATAAATTGATATTTATAACAAAATATAAATACTTTTGTAATTTCGCTGAATAAAAGTATTCTTATTCAGATTCATTAAAACCTTAAATCGTTATTGAAATAAATTAATTGGAAAACGTTCGTAAGTATACGACACGGGGATGCACTCCGACAGAACGGCAGGTCACGGAGGGATTACAAAGACGCTTTATAGGCTGGGAACGTGGTATTTTTGGCCAGGCATGGTTGGAGATGTTAGAAATTTCTTCTCCAAATGTGAGCTTTGTAAGTGTTCGAAGTCACCGAACGTGACGTCACGGCCACCGATATTGGATTGTTTTCAAACGGAGAGAGCATTCCAAAGACTATATGTTGATTTCTGCGGGCCGTATCCATGTTCGAGCTTCGGAAATGCGTATGTGTTCGTGGCATTAGACCATCTCACTAAGTTCGTCTTTCTCAAGCCAATGAGACACGCTACGGCGCAGGAGGTGATTAAATACTTAGAGGCTGATATATTCCACGTATTCGGCATCCCGGAGTTTATACATTCGGATAACGGCAGACAATTCATCTCAGAGTGTTTCGCGAACTTTCTGCAAGGCTATGGTGTCAGACACATCAAAACTGCCCCGCAGGCCAATGCCTCAGAGCGCGTGAACCGGTCATTAGTTGCCATTATCCGGACATACTTATAGGGCGAAGACCAACGAGAGTGGGATCGACACGTCTCGTATGCTGCCTTCGCACTGCGCAGTGCCACACACGAGACAATTGGAGTGGAGCCTTATAAAGCCGTCTTCGGACATACCATGATCCAGCATGGGAATGCCTATGAAGTGCTGCGCAGAATAAATTCAGTGGGCGAAGCCAGCGTGGAGGTGCTGTCCGGATCGGACCGACTTTCGTTGATAAGGAACAGGCTAATTCAAGGACTGTAGGAGACGCACAGTAAGGGACAGCGAGCGTACAACACCAGATCGCGTCCTATCAGATACCGTGTAGGTCAAACAGTTTACCGGAGGAATTTCAAACTGAGTAGCGCTGCGGAAGGTTATAATGCAAAGCTTGCTGCCAAGTACCTTAAGTCAGTGATTCTCGCGGTGCGAGGCAATTCGCTGTATGAGATCGGCGATGCACAAGGCCGTTCGGTGGGTTTGTATCATGCGAAGGATCTCCGCACATAATCGGAACACTCCCCAAGCGGACGAATAAGACCGGCTTTTCGAGCGTTTTATCACCGCAAACGCCTCTAAACCGCTCGCCCTGTTGCGGACACCCTATGCAAACATGTTAGAGCTAATGCAACAACCTTGAACTACATGTTGCGAACGTAGTCAACTCAGCTGTTTTTGACATTTTCTGCAAATAAGGCAATAGCTGCCACGAGCTTCGCGAAAATTCTGTCCTTTTTCCGGTGATTACTCAAGGAGTTGGACGTGATCAAAAATCAGATCACAAACTAATAAAAAAAGGCAACAAAAGTCAATTTGCAAGTTTCATCGCGTGCTCTAAATAAGAAGCCACTTTGGTATGCCAGCACGACGGGCAGCGTTAAGCTATTAAAGCAGATTGGCATAAACAAGTGTGGGCGCCGCCGGCAGCGAATTGTAATAGCTGCAATTTTTCTAGACACAGCATATTCAGTGCACTGGACACCTAACCAATCCGCTACTTGCTAAAAAAGCGCACCTTTGGATAGATAAATCGTCAGCAGGCAAGTCACTACCCGGTCCCCACGGCACAAACGAGAAGTGCCGGGCAGATTGCTAGCAGATATACCAGGTGAGAGTGTCTTGAAGTTTTTGTATGGAAACCATCACAGATCGGCGTGGAGCTGCATAGACCTTTGCCACAGCTGTTGCTCCCGCAGCATCACAACACATTGGAGGGCATAAGTAGTTGCGAGGTCACCGCAAACAGCTTGTAGATTGCCAATACATTCAACTTTCATCGTACATTACCTATACAATTTTGTCTGCACATTAGAGTGCACATGCCTTTTGTTTCTCTCTCCTCTTCAAGGATAGAAATTTCAATAATAGTTTGACTAAATTCATCATAGTAATGTTTGTGAGTCGCACGGTTTCATGCTAAAATAAAAGGAAGAGAGGGCGGGGGGAAATTGTAGGGATACACCCGTAGTTTTAGCGCTCACCGGAGCAAGACGTCTTGTAGGAGGTAGGCTGCCAAAACCCAGGCGTGGATTACACGCTCAGTACCCTGCGGTTTCTCAAACCGCTTCTCCTTGGCCGCGTTGGGCAACTTCTTTCAAGCCTTGATAATTTCAATCGTCGTGCCGAACTGGGCCAAAAAGATGAGACTAGGCGACACGTTTGAGTAGCTACGAATTTTGCATAATTCTTTCTTTTCACATTTTATTAACCAAAGCACTGTAGCTATATAGGGTTACGAGGGCCGATCGTAAGGCTCATATAGTATGTAATAAACACATAGTAAGTAAGGACCACACGTGGGTGTGAATACAAACATGTGAATTAATTTGTCAATAAATTTACAATGAATTGCTAATCAATTTAGGTTGGTGGTATATGATTTCGGATGTGATGTGGTCAGACGGACGGACAGGGAGGGGACGGACGGGTGACATGAGGGGATAGACAATTGTAGGTTGAACATTGGGGCCGTCAACCATAAGGCCACTGCCGACCATGGAAGGGAGGGAATAAGAGGGCTGGCCAAATAACACCATCGGCAGCTGCAAACTTCGGAGGAGTCATGGTAAGTTAAGCATGCAAACGGGAGTTCTGAGTGTTGTGCCCATCGAATGGGTGAGAAACAAAGGGGGTACGAATTTTTTTGTATGGTGCGGTCATGACGCGGTGCCACAAGAACCCACGGTTCGGCGAGCTAGCTCGTGCGTGAGCAAGCATACCCCAGTGGCAGACTGGGCATGGAAAGTTGAGGGGCTGAAGGCGAGGAGTTCTTCGCGAAGATAGGCAGTAGGCGCGTCAACCCAAAACCCGTACGTAACAAAGTAAATAACGTTTTAGAAAACAACAACAATCAAGTCCTCATTAATAAACTTACAGTAGAAAAAGTTAATGAAATCACAAATATTACAAACCATATTATGAAGCACATGCAAAACGAAAAGAGTAAAGAAATAGAGGCATTTCTAGAATTAAAATAAAAAATAAAAAAAAATAAATGTAAGGCGCGATAACCTCCGAAGAGATCTAAGGCCGAGCTTCTCTTCCAATTTGCGTCGTGCTCCTCTTGATTTTCCCTACAAATTGGCCGGACGGGACCTACATGTTTTATGCCGACTCCGAACGGCATCTGCAAAGCAGATGAGTTTTCACTGAGAGCTTTTCATAGCAGAAATACACCCGGAGTGCTTGCCAAACACTGCCGAGGGGCGACCCCGCTTAGAAAAATTTTCTTCTAATTAAAAATCTTATTTCTAAAATTTAGATGTTGCTCTGCCCGGGAGTTGAACCCAGGGCATACGGTGTGATAGGCGGAGCACGCTACCATCACACCACGGTGGCCGCAAGTAAATTCATATATTTTGTCGACCGAAGAAATTGATATGATAATATCCCATTCGTAAAGCTAGACGAAGCGCTAGAATTTTCCGAAACTAAAATAGCGACCAATGGCAAGACAATCATCTATATTATAAGTTTACAAACAACATATAATCAAATTTGCCAAACTATCGATATCAGAGCAGTAAAGAAAGACAATAAAATTAACAAAATAAATTTCAATTCAATCCTTAGCTGCGAAAAAACTATGTATGGAATAAAAAGAAATTGTAAACAATATAACGCATTACAAATATGCTCGAAAGACGATTTGCTAGATTTAAGTAATGATTATTGTATTAGTAATCTTTTAACGAGCCGTTTGCTAAACTGCACCGTCACAAACAGTCAGCCCATTCCAGACTTTGAGGAGCTGTCACCTGGAGTTATATTCCTAAACGACTTCAGGGGCTATGTCCTAATAAACGAAGATTCTACAACTCTAAACGGAACCTTTGTCATTCACTTTAATAACGCTACAATCCAAATTAACGGGAAGAAATTTTTCAATGCGGAAAAATCAACAAACAAACCCCTACCTGCGATACTCCAACCAATATCACTATCAAACAGAAACGAAGAAATACTTTCTCTAGAAATGTTGAAACAGCTAAACATCAACAATACAAAAGAGATTAGCCTCACAGAATCATCATACCGGCTTAAATATGCCACAAACATCAGCCTTATGATCATATTTGTAATCGTCACCATATTTTTAACCAAATTAGTCCTGTCAACCAGAGAAAGCAAAGAAGCTCGGTCCATCGACTTAACGGAAGATGCAATAAAAGGGCTTAATCAAATTTTTAACAAAACTCCAATCGAGGACGCTTGAATCTTAGAGGGGTTTGTTACCACGGCACATATTTATATAATATTGTCACGGATATTAGCATCGCTAAGTTATACCATCACTAAGGCGATGCTAAGGCCACGATACGCAGTATTTATGTCAATAATCAAATCATGTATACACATATATAAGGCAGCCGAAAGATGTCACACACAGATGCATTTACTTATACGCCTATGTATGCGCGAGAGACTGTAAACTACAAACATTCACATCAATAATTCAATCATTATGTATCTACATAAACGAATAAATAATTGCGTCTACACATATGTACGTATACGAGCAGCGGAGCGGCAATGCACAAATACATGCATATATCTTATCTGAGTTGTCACAAGAGAGAGCAATAATTTGTGCACGTAGTTGTGGCTGGCGATTTTGTAGCCGAAACTAACTAGTAAATTCTGGAAATCGAAGAGCCTAGAAGTATGCAGCGTAAACTATAAAAGCGGGGCAGGCGAGTAAGAAGTAATTCAGTTTGATTTGAGTTGTCAAGCAGTTACGACTAAGACGATATCTAGCGAGCAATAGCAGTATTATTTTGAATAGTGGAGTTTCATTTGAGCTATCAGTTTGGTTATTAAGCTATTCGTTGCACAGTTTGAGTGTTATTGTGATGTATTTTAATAAAGGCCATTTTTCCATTATTCAATATTGGAGTTATTTATTCAACAGTTTAGCGATACGAACCTAGCAAAAGGGAAAATAAGAGGAATTTGCAGCAAATTCGTTACAATTGGTGTCAGAAGTGGGATTGTTGAATACAATTCCAGAGGACAACAAGGACATGGCAAAATTCAGTGAATTGAAGATCCAGCAACTGAAGAAGGAGTTGGACAGCCGTGGATTGAATACAACCGGCAATAAACTCAAACTTCAGGCACGACTACGAGAGGCAATGGAATTAGAGGGAATTAACGTGGAAGAGTATGTCTGTCATCTTGATGGCGAGGAGACAACAAAAATTGAAGAGAAAAACGAAACATCGCAGACAGTTACCAGCACAGACTTGAACATGATATTGGCTGCAATATCTGCACAAACATCGACAGTAGCATCAATGTCGTCGCAATTGGCATCCCAACTGGAAGCGCAGGAAACACGCATAACATCGAAGATTGAAGCACAAGAAACGCGTATGTCAGAAATGTCGACACAGATTACATCCAAGGTGGAAACACAGCTCGAAGAACAGAAGACATATATGGCATCCCAACTGGAAGAGCAGAAGACATATATGGCATCCCAACTGGAATCACAGGAGGCACGTATTTCAGAAATGACGTCGCAAGTGTCATCTCAATTGGAAGATCAAAAGACATATATGGCATCTCAATTGGAAGCGCAAGAGGCACGTATATCTGAAATGTCGGCAGAAATTTTGGAACAGGTATCATCAAAACTGGAAGCGCAGGATGCAAAAATGGCTCAATTTCAGGCAGAAGTAGATGAATTAAAAGGTCGTATGGAGCAGTTGCAACTTAATCGGCCGGCTGCTTCAGCGAGTAATACGAAGGTAAAAACACCATCATTTGACGGTTCTGTTCCTTTCCAGGTCTTCAAGCTACAGTTTGAGAAGACCGCGGCAGTGAACAACTGGAATGCGGAAGAAAAAGTTGCTGCACTGTTCGTGGCATTGAAGGGGCCAGCAGCGGAAATCCTACAGACGATTCCCGAAGGAGAGCGGAACAATTATGAAGCATTGATGGCTGCTGTAGAACGACGTTATGGAAGCGAGCATAGAAAACAGATATTCCAAATTGAGTTGCAAAACCGCTACCAAAAAGCAAATGAGACATTGCAGGAGTTTGCTTCAGATGTTGAAAGGTTGGCTCATCTCGCAAATGCGGACGCACCCGTGGAATACACCGAGAGGGTAAAAATCCAGAGTTTTATAAATGGCATACGAGACGTGGAAACGAAGCGAGCTACATACCCAAACCCAAAACTGACATTTGCTGAAACGGTATCACATGCATTGACTCAGGAAACGGCCTCACTATAGAGTAAACCACCATACAAAGCTCATCGTGTGGAAGTGGACAGACTAGATTGGGTAGACACCGTTTTGGAAGCACTGAAGGGATCACAACAGAAAAATGCCAGAGTTATTAAATGTTTCAAGTGCGGCAACCCAGGTCAGATTGCACGACATTGCAGCACCGGTCCCAATAGCTCCAACAATGTGGGTGGCCGTAAACGCAGAGCTGAAGGAGATGAGCAAATCTCCAAGTCCACTCAATCGTTAAACTAAAGCGAGTCAGCCGCAAGGGGCGACAGCTGGCTCCCTCAATTGAATGCCCCATAATCTCTATCTCACAAATTGGAAGAAGGTCAAACAATCTTACTGTCGGAGGACATGTGGATGGAAAGGAACGTTTACTGACTGTAGATACGGGTGCATCTCATTCCATCATTCGAGCGGATTTAGTCAACAAGAAGATAACACCATTGCATGGAGCAAGATTGCGTACAGCCACTGGAGAAGACAGCACGGTTCTAGGAGAAGTATCATGTGAAGTCGCAATTGGGAACGTCACGGTAGTACACAGTTTTATAGTCGCAGAGATTGTTGATGAAATCATAATTGGAGTGGACTTCTTAATCGACCAGGGCATCAAGATTGACATGCAAAGCAAGACGATGCGATATAAGAACATGGATGTACCACTTAATTTCGGCTACGAGAGAGGCTACAGAAGTAAACGAGTGCTGGTGGAAGAGAGTCAGCGAATACCACCAAAATCCGAAGCAGTCATCTGGGCAAAGGTTGATGGAGATTGTGGGACAAACAAATTGTGGGTTGTCGAAGCAGTAAACAAATTAGCACTGAACATACTTGTAGGAAAAACCCTGGCTATGACAAAACAAGATGGACGTATTCCGGTAAGAGTACTCAATGAGTTCAAGTCTCCACTCAAACTGACTAAAGGAGCTATTTTGGGAAGATGCCAAGAGGCTGAAGTAGTTATTAACTGTGAACAGCTCCAGGAACACGTTTCAGCTAGTAATACTAATCTTTCAAATGACATCACGGCATGGACGCAGGGGCTAGAGGAAGCATATCAGAGTAAGGCAAAACAACTGCTCCTAAAGTACGCGAACATATTTGACCAGGATGGTTCTAAACCAGGCCGCACCAACGTTGTGAAACATCAAATTGACACTGGAGATGCGAGGCCGATCCGTCAAGCTCCACGTAGTGTTCCACTGGCGAAGCGGGAAGTTGTGAGTCAAATTATACAAGAAATGAGCGACAGCGGCGTCATCGAACCATCAGCTAGTCCCTGGAGCTCACCGGTAGTACTTGTAAAGAAGAAGGATGGAAAAATGAGGTTTTGCGTGGACTACCGGAAGTTGAATGACGTTACGAAAAAGGATAGCTACCCATTGCCAAGAATTGACGACACTCTGGACTCGCTCTCTGGTACGAAATGGTTTTCCACACTGGACTTGAAAAGCGGCTACTGGCAAGTGGAGGTGAAGGAGGAAGACAAAGAGAAAACAGCCTTCAGCGTCCGAGATGGTCTTTGGCAATTTACAGTAATGCCCTTTGGACTATGTAATGCACCAGCTACTTTCGAGAGACTCATGGATCAGGTATTGAAAGGACTACATTGGAAAACATGCTTGGTGTACCTGGACGACATCATCGTATTGGGCAAGAATTTCGATGAACATCTTAAGAACTTGGAGGAAGTTTTCCAAAGAATAGCTGGCGCTGGTCTGAAGTTAAGTCCCAAAAAGTGTGCGCTGTTTAAAAAGGAAGTAAATTATTTGGGTCACAAGGTAACGACAGAGGGCATCTGCACTGCGAACGAAAAGATAGAGGCTGTAAAGGATTGGCCAAGACCACAGAACCTACATGAATTAAGAAGTTTCCTTGGGCTGTGCACATATTACCGCCGATTTGTACATAATTTTTCCAGCGTAGCCCATAGCCTCCATGAGCTTACAAGAAAAAATAAAGCTTTTGAATGGAAGAAGGAGCAAGAAGTGGCTTTCCGAACATTGAAGGAGCGTTTGTGCACTGCCCCAATGTTAGCATATCCGATTCCAGGAGCAACATTTATTTTAGATACAGATGCGAGTGGATATGCTATAGGAGGCGTTTTATCACAACTGGTCGATGGACAGGAGAAGGTAGTTGCATATTACAGCCGTTCGATTGGAAAACCAGAGAGGAACTACTGCGTTACGCGGAGAGAGCTGTTGGCATTGGTAGAGTGCATTAAACATTTTCACAAATACCTCTACGGCCAGCGATTCCGTGTCAGGACAGATCACGCAGCTTTAAAATGGCTACCGCAGTTCCGTAATCCGGAAGGACAATTGGCACGGTGGATCGAGCGACTACAAAGCTATGACTTTTACATTGAGCATCGAAAAGGTAGTACCCATGGAAATGCCGATGCAATGTCACGAAGACCATGTAGTTTGGAATGCAAGCACTGTTCAAAAGCCGAGGCTAAAGAAGACATTATAGATGTCCGGCTAATGACTATAACATGTACAGATGAATGGGACAAGGAAGAGCTAAGAAAGTGCCAGCTAGAAGATGCAGATCTGTCACGTGTTATGCAAGGGCTCGCATGAAATGAAAGACCAAACAGAGAAGAGATGTCAACAGAGAGTCCCATTGCGAAGTCATATTGGGCACAGTGGAACAGTTTAGAATTGATTTCCGGTTGCCTTCATCGAGTATGGGAGAGTGAGGATGGTAAATACAAGAATAAACTGATAGTTGTTCCCAGAAAGAGGATTCCTGATGTACTCAGCGAGCTGCATAATGGTCCAAGCGGAGGTTACCTTGGAATCACGAAGACGCTCGAGAAGATTAAACAGAGATTCTATTGGGTTGGTTGCCGTCAGTCGGTCACTGAGTGGATTGCGAACTGCGAGGTTTGCAGCAGAGCGAAAGGGCCCAGAACACGAAGTCATGGCCAGATGAAACAATATAACTCAGGTGCGCCATTTGAAAGGATCGCTATGGATGTCGCCGGTCCATTTCCTACTAGCAACGGCGGAAACAAATATGTACTGGTAGTTATGGATTATTTCAGCAAATGGCCAGAGGTATACCCAATCCCAAATCAAGAAGCGGAAACGGTATCAGAAGTGTTTATAAACAATTGGGTTGCAAGGTATGGTGTACCAATGGAGTTACATTCTGACCAAGGCAGGAATTTCGAATCAGCTGTGTTCCAGGAAATGTGTAAGTCATTGGGCATTCGAAAAACACGGACAACTGCATTGCATCCTCAATCCGATGGTATGGTAGAACGATTCAATAGAACATTGGAGGAGCACTTAAGGAAAGTAGTAGACAAGTACCATAAAGAATGGGATACCCGCATACCATTATTATTGATGGCTTACCGATCAGTAGTGCATGAGACAACGGGCCAAACCCCTGCAAAAGTAATTTTTGGCAATGACCTTAGACTGCCAGCTGATTTGAAGTTTGGGATAGATGCCAATGCGGAGAGAAATGTCAGGAAATCCACTAGTGATTTGGAAGAAGAGCTAAGAGAAATACATGATCTGATAAGGCAACGAACAAAGATTATGAGTGACAAGATGAAAGCCAGATATGATAAAGCGCTTAATTCAGAAGGTTTTCAGGAAGGAGATTTGGTGCTGTTATACAACCCGCAACGAAAAAAAGGTTTGTCCCCGAAATTGCAGTGTAATTGGGAAGGCCCATACAAAGTTGTAAAACGGATCAACGATGTAGTGTACCGCATACAAACCATCGGTAAACCACGAACCAAAATGAAAGTGGTCCATTTGGAAAGGCTGGCAACGTTTAGATCGAGAGATTTGTCTGACCGGGACGATCGGACTTAGGTGGAGGGCAGTGTCACGGATATTAGCATCGCTAAGTTATACCATCACTAAGGCGATGCTAAGGCCACGATACGCAGTATTTACGTCAATAATCAAATCATGTATACACATATATAAGGCAGCCGAAAGATGTCACACACAGATGCATTTACTTATTCGCCTATGTATGCGCGAGAAACTGTAAACTACAAACATTCACATCAATAATTCAATCATTATGTATCTACATAAACGAATAAATAATTGCGTCTACACATATGTACGTATACGAGCAGCGGAGCGGCAATGCACAAATACATGCATATATCTTATCTGAGTTGTCACAAGAGAGAGCAATAATTTGTGCACGTAGTTGTGGCTGGCGATTTTGTAGCCGAACCTAACTAGTAAATTCTGGAAATCGATGAGCCTAGAAGTATGCAGCGTAAACTATAAAAGCGGGGCAGGCGAGTAAGAAGTAATTCAGTTTGATTTGAGTTGTCAAGCAGTTACGACTAAGACGATATCTAGCGAGCAATAGCAGTATTATTTTGAATATTGGAGTTTCATTTGAGCTATCAGTTTGGTTATTAAGCTATTCGTTGCACAGTTTGAGTGTTATTGTGAAGTATTTTAATAAAGGCCATTTTTCCATTATTCAATATTGGAGTTATTTATTCAACAGTTTAGCGATACGAACCTAGCAAAAGGGCAAATAAGAGGAATTTGCAGCAAATTCGTTACAATATAAAAAAAAAACCAATATTCAGACACATAATACTCCAGACATAACAAACTGACAAAATTGCTGAAGCCGCAACACATATAAAGCAAATCGTGTGAACAGTAAGCGGTAAATGGAAACCAAATTAAAAATAAACAAACTCACCTGTGGGAAGCGCGTGATCAGCAGTTTTCACTTTCATCGCGGTAAGGCAAAAGGTTAGATTGTAAGAAATATTATTGTGTAAAGTCAGATATAAGTTTGCATTCAATAAAGGAGCACGTCTCCCGTGTAAAAAATATATTTTTTTTAGAATTTCCAATTTGTAAAAGTTTAACTTATATACTGATGATAATGTTTTAGCTCATCTGGAAAATCTAAAAATTTCTTACTCTAGTGGTCCAGACCAAATTCCGTCGGTAGTGCTGAAATCTTGTGCTCCATACTTATATCGACCTCTAGCCTGTTTGTTTAATGCGTCCCTGAAGCAAGGTGTATTCCCCAAGAAGTGGAAAGAATCATTCATTATACCACTGCATAAAAATGGAAGCAGAACGTGTGTTATAAATTATAGAGGAATAGCCAAACTCAACACTATTCCTAAGCTATTTGAATTGATTATCACAAAACAGATTGCTTTTAGAGTATCTTCATTAATGGAATTTTCACAATATGGCTTTTGCAAGGGTAAATCAACGGTATCCAACTTGCTCGAGTTTACAACCTTTGTATCCAACAGTTTTAAGACTAATTGTGAAGTTGATCTTATTTATACAGATTTTAGTAAGGCATTTGATAAAGTTTCTCATTCTATACTTTTATTCAAACTTGATCGGTTAGGATTTCCTCCTTTGCTTCTATCTTGGGTTTCTTCTTATGCGAAGGAAAGAAAACAAACAGTTATATTTAATAATTGTTGGTCTCGGTTCATAAACGTAACTTCTGGCGTTCCTCAAGGCAGCCATTTTGGTCCCGTTTTGTTCCTGTTGTTCATTAATGACCTTCCTAGTGTTTTGAAGAGCTGCAAGCCGTTGATGTACGCTGATGATGTCAAACTTGTAATGCCTATCCGCTCACCCGTGGATAGGGCATGTCTTCAGGCTGATCTGAATAGTCTTGGTGAGTGGTGTAATGTAAACGCCATGTCACAAACCTACCTAAATGTAAGTTCATGTGTTTTACAAGGAAGTCCTTCCAATCCCATGATTATATTATTGGCGACTATGTAATCAAGCAAGTCACTAATTTTATTGATTTAGGCGTTACAATGGACCAAAAACTCGATTTTGAACTTCATATTGAATCTTGCGTGAATAGCGCTAAAGGTACTTTGGCTTTCGTTAAACGTTGGTCTAAGGAATTTAATGATCCATACATTACAAAAACTCTTTTTAAATCATTGGTCAGACCTACTTTGGAATATGCTTCAATAATTTGGAATCCGCGTTATCAGGTTCATTCTGACAAGCTGGAATCGGTCCAGAAACAATTTTTGCTTTTCGCTTTAAAAAACTTACGGTGGGATCCTGCTAAAAATCTTCCCCCCTATTGCAGACGGTTAAAACTAGTACAGCTGCCCACATTGCAGAGCCGCAGGGAGATGCTTGGTGTCTTATTTATTGTTAAATTAATAAGAGGGTCAATAAATAGTCCATTTTTGCATGGTGAAATTAAGTTTAACGTTCCTATTAGGCCATCTAGAAATTTTCAATCAGTTTTTGTAGCTATATGTAGGTCGAATTATGAAATGCAAGAACCACTTCACTGTTTATGTCGTGATTTTAATAAACACTGTAAAAATTTAGACGTCCGCGACTTTTTTCTTGGTATTAAAAAATACCTTTTAACTAACTACATTAAATTTGTAATTCGAAATGAAGCAAAGAACGCTAAACCGTGATATACTGTTCAACCCTCTGTTTCAAATATGAAGTAGCAGTTACTTGAAACTTGTTTGCAAAATTGCGTTGTGATCATTATTTTTATATGTATGCAATCAAATTTACTCTGTATAAATTCTATTCTGAATATATGTTATCTACTATTAATTTTCTTTATTGTCAATTTCATAAATTATTATTTACTAGCTCCTTCATGAGTACATTTTAACACATGCTTACTTCTAAGTTTTTAATTGAAATTGTCAAGCGTTTAATTAAATACTGTTTAAATATTACTTTAAAATTGATTACTGCTTATGTTGTTTATATCGTGTATTACATCTGTGAATTAAGTGTCGGTATATTTGGTCTGTATAATTGTTTAATTTGTAGACTGATAAATAAATAAATAAATAAATAATAGAACAAGAATGCTATGCTGCGATCCTGAGTGTTAAAACATTCCGACCTTATGTGGAAGGAACCCCGTTCACCATCATAACTAGTCATGCCAGCCTCAAATGGCTCATGAATCAGAAAGATCTTTCTGGGAGGCTGGCAAGTTGGAGTTTGAACCTCCAAAGTTATGACTTCGATATTCAACATCGAAAAGGTGCGCAAAACGTTGTTCCCGACACACTCTCATGAATGCACATGGACGAAATACAGACGAATGACAGAGCCATCGACATTTGTCTCGCGTCACCGTGCGTCGAATCGGAGGAGTATACGGAGTTGAAAAATAAGGTTACCGAGAACAAATACAAGATACCAGACTTATGCATATCGGACTGTTACGTCTATAAACTGACGCAATTCGACAGGGGGAACGATTTCTAGCGGACCAGGCCTGGAAACTCTGGGTACCGTCGGAATTGCGACCGGGGCTGGTAGAGGCGTCTCACAGCTCACCATCTGCTGGGCATGGCGGTATACACAAAACGTTATCCCGACTACGTCAGATATATTACTGGCCAGGCATGGTTTCAGATGTTTGCACATATATTAAAGAGTGTGAAACTTGCAGAATTAATAAAACACAAAATGTCTACAAACATCCACTGATGGGCAAACAAAAGCTCACAGAGCGACCTTTCCAACGTTTGTTCATTGATTTTATGGGTCCGTATCCACGTTCGAGTGATGGTAATGTGTATGTCTTTGTATGTTTAGATCATTTTTCAAAGTTCGTGTTCTTAAAACCAATGTAAAGGGCAACTTCAGCTGAGGTACTCAAGTTTTTGGAAAAAGATGATTTTCATGTTTTTGGTGTGCCCGAATACGTAGATTCGGACAACGGAAAGCAGTTTGTTTCTGAGATGTTCGGTAACTTTTTAGAGAAATGTGGCACAAAACGTGTAAAAAGAGCCTTTTATTCAGCTCAGGGTAACGCTTCAGAGAGGGTAAACCGATCTGTCCTACAGATCATTAGATCATTTATAAAAGGGAATCAGAAAAATTGGGATAAATGTGTCAGTGATGCCGCATTTGCACTTCGCAGCGTTACACATGCAGCCATCAACATATCGCCGTACTACGCCACTTTCGGTATGCCTATGATACAGCAAGCTGCATCATATGAGCTATACCGAAAGCTTGCAGCGGTGCAGGATACTGATTGCGAGGTAGAGGCTCCATGTGATAAACTGCACCTTATTCGTAACAAAATTATGAAAGAGCTGAAGTTAGCCCATGAAAGGAGCCAAACGGTTTACGACACTAGAAGTAGGGATGTCACGTTCAAAATAGGACAAGTGGTATATCGCCGAAATTTTAAACAAAGTTCCCAAGCCGAAAACTATAATTCCAAGTTAGCCTCTAAACAAATTCGATGCGTTGTCTTAAAATCAATTGGAAATTCAATGTATGAACTTGGCGACAATAGTGGAAAAAGATCGACGTATACCACGCTAAAGACATTTTCGCCAAATAGTTGCTTGTTTTTTTTTGTAGTGCTAGTACTTTTGTTCTATGTTATTTATTTGTTAATAGGCGCAGTATATTTATTTACATAATGACGTATTTTATTTACTAACTCATTGACGTACGTAATTATTTTATTAAATTATTTTATTTTTCTTGACTTTTTATTCATTTGATTATTTTTGCATTTATTTAATTTATTTACTTGGTTTATTTAAAATTTTTTTTACTTACTTGACTATATGATCTGTGATATTTTTTGTATAAATTTTTTTTTGGCCATCTGCTATATTTTATTTTATAAATTTTTTTTTTCATAATTTTTCTGCTAACTGTGATATTTTATTTTATTTTATTTTATTTTATTTTTTATCTGTGATATTTTATTTATTATTGGATATGTAGAGTAGTATCTGTGATATAGGTTTAAGTAGTAGCATTAGCCCAGATATTTAGTTTGTAGGTAAGCAGTACAAAAATTTAAAGCCGTGAAGAGAAATAAGCCCGGCATTGAGTCGTGGGTCGAGGCCACACATTGGACAAGGGAAATGATACTTGGCAGGCTGCGTTGAAAACCTTTTACGCACACGCTCCATAGTGCAGGCACCATCGGCGGTTGCGAGCCTGTAACGACAGCCTGTCTCTACTGGCTTGAATGAGTGGCAGCGTGTATATGTGGCTATGTGTTTATGTGTTTTGTGTCCAGGACCGTGCCTTAGCCGCAATGTTGCCACTAATGACATCATGTATTGACAACATTGTAGCTATAGTGAACCAATGTTGCAGACGAAATAAGATGTTGCGCTTGGCATCATGCGGTTATAATAAATAAAATATCACCATGTTGCTAACAACCTAGCAACATTGATGAATGCCATGCACCTATGTGTTTGTTTTGTTCTGTATTATGTATGGGGATGTGTATTTGTGCAAGGCTATGAGAGTGTGAATGCATCAGTGTGAGCGGTCAAGGCACGAACCAAATGTATCTGTGTAGGTGTTCGTTTTGTGGAGCCGTAAGCGTGTGAATGTATGAGTGTATGATGGTATTGATGGAAAATACGGGAAAGCCGAAAAGAAAGTTTGGCATGTAATGGTACAAATTTTCCGTTTCTGGGTAACTTTCCTTACCACGGCGGTGGCTATAAGAAAGGGAGAAATTAGTCAACGGGCCAAAGTCTTGTGTTAAGCTTGAGCAGTCGAGGAGTGCGGACGTATATTTTTCGCTCTGCTCTTTTTTCGGGTTTTTTACGAATTTTTCACTGTGTTTTTGAGTTTTAATGTGTAAAAGTACCTATTTATCGGTTTTCTTACATCGAAAAGCCATTTTCATTTTACAATATTGATATCGACTTTAAATTTGTGGATTTTACTTTTAATAAACATCAATAAATAATATATATTTGTGTGATGCCGTGTGTGTGCGGGCATAAAGTTGACCGCGGTAAACCAAAAATATCTTGTGCTCTATGCAAAGAGTATTTCCATTTGGAGTGCGTTGACTTATCTTCCGATGATGCGGATTTTCTCTTAAATTCTAATAGACAATTCTTTTGCAAGTCTTGTTTGTCTGAACGTCGTAAATCAATTCGTTCGCCTCCACTTTTTTCCGCTACCAACAACAATGCATCGAAAAGCCATTCTATTGAGTGTGAAAACAACTGCAAAATACATTCCGCTACTATCATTAAAGAAATTACTGCTCTTACGGAAGATAATGCTCGTATTCTTTCGATTTTGAGTGCAGTATGTGATGACTATAAACTCTTGCTAAAAAAATTTAATGACATGCATAGTGAGCTTTGTGCCATGCGCGCTCTACTTTCTAATAAAAACACTGCACTCTCTAAGCTTACTTCAGATGTAAATAAGCCACGCTGTTGTGATATCACGAACGCTCATCACCAATTTTCGGCTGCCAACAACGATGCTGAGAGTTTAATCTCTTCTCTGCCTTCTCCTTCTTGTTCGGATGCTGCTACGGCCAATGCTACGTCTATTGGTACGTATAATTGTTAAAATGCAAATGATCTCAATGCCAATGCGACTAGTTCGAAGTCATTATCAGCTGCCGTTTCAACACCTCCCGCTATTGCGAATGCTGGCTCTGCTAACAACAAACATGCCAAAATATCGTTAAGTAGTGATACTTGCTCTCCTACTGCTGCACTTGCTGGCAGTGTAAATAATAATAAACAAGTCAAAAAAAGTTATGCCAGTATTACTGCCACTCAACATACCATACAGCCTGCTGTTTCACCATTGCGATCTGATTTGGAATCATCAAATAAAGGTGGCATGCCTGATTTGAATACTGCTTCTAAAGCTTCACGTAAGAAACTTTGCCCACCCCTATTCATCGGCTCTAATACCAGTAGTGAGCTAAGTGTACTTTCTAAAATGAAATGGCTACACTTATCATCGTTTTCTTCTAATGTTTCTACTGCCGACATCTTATCGTACGTGTCCACACACGCTAGTATTGATTAAAAATAACTGGCTTGCTTCTGTTTGGTAAAAAAAAGGATACCCAAGTCTCAGATCTGCGAAAAATCAACTTTAAATGAGGGTTTATACGATAAAGTTTTAAATCCATGTATCTGGCCTGTGAATGTTAAGATTCGCCCTTTTGTAAATATCGCCGCGCCTCAGCCAGTTCATACTTAAATGCTGACAATAAGGTGGTTGCGAAGAATATCCAAATCTACTTCCAGAATGTCTCTGGCATCAGGACAAAATCTAAAGACATTTTTAATTTGAGTGCTCACTTGGAATATGATGTTTTTGTACTTGTTGAGACCTGGCTGAACTCTGACTTTTACGATAATGAATACTTTGATTCCAATCTCTATAGTGTCTTCCGCAAGGATCGAGACCCTAAAAAAAACTGGTCTGTTAAGAGGTGGCGGCATTTTGATTGCTGTCAGTAGGAGGTATCGAGCCTCCGTTGTTCCATTGGATAATGGGGATTCTCTTCTTGATCAGCTTTGTATCAGTGTACGTAGTGCGTCTGATCTCATAATCTATGCTTCCTTCATACCGCCGGCAAGCGCTGACGCCATCTATAAAATGCACGTGGACAACTTTGTAGGCTTAGTTTCTAAGAATTCTAATTGTAATTTCTGCATTCTGGGTGATTTTAATTTAAGTAATTTATAGTGGATTTCCTGTGATAACAACTTTACATTCTTTCCAAGAACTGTTATTACTTTTCCAGAGTCTTACGTAGTTGACAACATGGCAAGCTTAGATCTTTCTCAGGTTAACCATTTTTCCAATAGTCTTTCTAGATATCCTGATCTTATTTTCGTTAATGATAATATAAATTTTTTTATAACCGAATGTTTGGATCCTATTTCTAAGACTACCATTCATCATATTCCTCTTATTATACTTATTGAGTTCTATAATTTTAGAGAAGTTTCGCTTAAAAGTGTTTTTTCAAGTTTCAATTTCAAACGTGGAAGCTTGCATAATGTTAATTTGGATATAGCTGCCTTAGATTGGGACTCCTTACTTGCTAATATCAATGCTGAGGAATGCTTTGAAATATTTAGAAATAGAATTCAAACATTCTGTTCAAAGCATGTTCCAGTTTTTGGGAAGAAATGCTATAGGATACCATGGTATACATCGACATTAAAGAGGTTAAAGAATCTAAGAAACAAATTTTACAAAAAGTACAAGTCTTCTAACTCTGTTTCTCATAAAGAAAAATTTCACCGCTATCGCAAAGAGTTTAAATCCCTAAATAAGGACTTATACCGAGATTATGTTCATAATTTTGAATCTGACATCAAGCAAAATCCAAAGTCTTTGGCGTTTTCTTAAATCCAAAAGAATGTGTTCTAGCATAACATCGGATGTGTTTTACAATGGAACCAGTGCATCCTCCCCGCAAGAGGCTGCTAATCTTTTTGCTGACTTTTTCAGCTCTAATTTCGAGTCGTCGTCTGAGTCCTTCGATGACAACTATTTCCCAGATACCAAATCACCAATTAATTTTGGATCACTTTCCCTATCGCTTGATGATGTGCTCGATGGTATTCTGCATATTAAGTCGTCTACGAGTTCGGATGTTGATGGTTTCTCATCTTACCTTTTCAAAAACTGCACTGCTGTTGCTTATCCTCTTATGATAATTCTTAATAATTCACTTCACTCTGGTGTTTTTATTGATGCCTGGAAATTTACCTCTATCACACCTGTTTTCCAAAAAGGTAATACAAATGATATTGCCAACTACAGGCCAATTTCAAAATTGTCAACCGTATCTAAATTGTTTGAATATATTGTCAAGCAAAAGTTGTTTTTTTTCCATCAAGAGATATATTTCTATCAACCAACATGGCTTCATGTCTGGTCGATCCACGGTTACCAACCTTGCCGTGTTTTCTGAATGCTGTACATCTGCTTTTGATGATCACCTGCAAATTGACAATATTTATACTAACTTTTCAAAGGCCTTTGACAAAGTGAGTCACACACTTTTAGTTGAAAAGTTGACGCGTCTGGGCTTTCACTCTACTTTTCTATCTTGGATAAAATCGTACCTTTCTTCTCGGCACTGCATTGTAGTTGTTGACAATTTAACATCTTATAACTTTATTGCCTCCTCTGGTGTGCCTCAAGGTAGCATTCTGGGACTCTTGCTCTTTATCATTTTTATTAATGATATTTGTGAGTGTTTTACCTTCTCCAATTTTCTGCTATACGCTGACGATCTTAAAATTTATTCCCCTGTTCGCTCTCTGTCTGATTCATCTAGAATTCAGAATGATTTAAACAACGTTGTTTTGTGGTGAGAAAAAAATTGACTTCTTCTTAATGTTAGTAAATGTTTCCATGTGTCGTTTGCGAAGTCTCGTTCCTCTATTCCCACCTCTTATTCCATTGGCAACTCTAATCTATCCACCCTGAATGAAATATCCGACCTGGGTGTTATTTTCGATGCTAAGTTTTCATTCTTGAGCCATATCAATAGCACTATAGCAAAATCGTATGCTATGCTTGCTTTCATTCGTCGGTTTAGTTCGAACTTTAGTGATCCGTATACGCTGAAGCTCTTATACACGTCACTTGTTCGCTCCAAACTTGAATATGCGGTCTTCATTTGGAGACCATATTTTGATTGTCATATCAAACGACTTGAACATGTTCAAAAGGCGTTTTCGCACTATGCCCTACGCTCATTAAATTTTATAGACCCACTTCCACCATATATTGCCAGATGCAAATTAATCAAACTGAAATCGTTAAACTCCAGAAGAACTATTCTCTCCCTCTCTATAGTGTTCGACATTATAAATGGTATAATAGATTGTCTTAGGAATAACGATCTTTTTTCCTTAAAACAAGTCAGAAGTACTTATATTAGCAATGCACCTATCTATAGAGCTTTAAGGGAACTTAACACTCCATCGGGTTCTTTTACCTCTGATTTATTTAGCTCTAAAGCCAAATTTGTAGCTTCACTACTTGTAAGTTTTGATTAATGTTGTAATTGTATAATCGTGTAATATTTATATTGATAATTTCACATTTATGATTTATACTAAGCACAAAAAAAAAAAAAAAAAAAGTCCAAAGTTTTGTCATTAGTCTGTAAGTGCACTCTCGTCATGTATGACTACAAATAAATAAATAAATAAGAAAAAAAAACAAATAAATAAAGAATAGTGTAAAGAAAAAATTAATTGAACAACAAATGATTTGGCTGACCAACGCTGATAGCGTTGGATAGCAATTTGTTAATTGTCTTTATTGACGGCATTCATTATTATTTATGCAAAAGTTCTTAACCTATACATATATACATACTTACATTAATATTTACATACTAGAAGTGCATGACTAAATAGTGAGGAATGCTTTGTCAGCGAATTATTATATTGACCTATATATTGTCAATATGATTCCTGCTTGAGCAGTTTAGTATGACGCATAAATACATTAGGCGACTAGGCAAACGCGAATGAACTCAGTTATCTGGGTCAATGAACGAACGTTTGTAATGTTAAGCGTGTTTGAAGTAAGTGAATTCCACGCGATACTACACCATCGGCCTTTTAACTGAGCGTATATAATTTTATGCTTAATTATAGACGGTCACTCCAATGTCACTGTGATAAGTGTGCCGTGTTGTTTCATTTTTCGTTGAATAACCCAGTCAACTTGATTGGTGTTACCAAAAGAGATTATTATTTTTTTTAAATTTAATTGTAATAATTAATTATGCCATAGTGGTAACTTGATATTATGAGTAAATGTGTTTTTTTTTTTTTTTTTGTTTTTATTCGTTTGCATTTGCTTTAAATTCATTGCCCGTTATGCTGATTCTCGCTTTTTCATAATAAACTGACTTTTGCTATTTTTTTTGTATATTTACTATAATGAGTAATTTTTTTTGACATTTTTTTTGTACATTTTTCTTTGTGCCAATTTTTTATAGTTGAGTGCTTACGATTATGAATAATGTTTTGCATCAAGTGTTATTGATATTTAAGAGTTCATAAGCTTAACACCGGCTTATAATAATTGAATTTCAATTATTATGTTTTTTCTAAGAGAACCTGAAAAGAAAGAAACATTTACTGGCATATTGCGATGGACCATTTCGAAAACCGCCAACGTAATCATCATCAGGCAATTTTGTAATGTTATCAAAGGTTTCACCGGGATTCGAACCGTGAATCACATGGTGAAACTGCAGTAGCCTTTAACCACTAGGCCATCCTGCTGGTATTTGTTTTCATGCTTAATTCAGGTTTTCTCATTTCTACACTAACAACACAATTGAGACATTCTGTCTCTATATTGATTTGTGTGCCATGTAGATTTGTTTTTGTAAAGTTCCTCGTCGTTGCGAATGAGAAGCTTTGTCAACTCGGGCTCAGTTGTACATATTTATGTATGTTTGTTTAATGGTGTGTTCAGTTTATACTTATATTTAAGAATTAATGAGCTTAACACCGGCTTATAATAATTGAATTTCAATTATTATGTTTTTTTCTAAGAGAACCTGAAAAGAAAGAAACATTATTGATATTTGTTTTCACATATTAGAATTTTAAGTGTGTCGACTCACTTAAAATTGGGATGCTTATAGTATGATTTTTTTGGTTTTCAAATCATATGTGTTACTAGTAAATGTTCTATACTAGTTTAAGCCTATTTTTATAGATTACCATTTCTTCATTTTGTAGGTAGGTTAAAAGTAGAAACAAATGTCTCCTATATCATGAAAGAAATGTTTCCTATTTATATTTTCTAATCTATTTAGATTGAAAGATATTTTCCTATTACTATTTCTTATTCTACCTGTGGCTAAAGTAAAAATATTTTTCCTAAAATTATTACCTCTCTAAAAACTAAGTTTCCCAACTGAAGCATCTCATATTTATATCTATTTTTTCTATATCTAACTTTAATTATTTCTATTAAATAACAGCTTTTCATTGTTATTTCATTTTATCAAGGTTACATTAAATTTAGTACAAAAAAAAATATGTAGATAATTATACGGGAATTTATAACATGAAATATGTCACTAAGTATGCAGAAATTTAGGATCTGTGATTGACGGAAGAGAAAAGTAGTAATTAGCGGTAGTAGTTTAGCTGGTTAGTGAAAGGAAGGTACAGTGGATGCAAAAATTATTCTATCTTTTAATTTATTTTTCTTATTTTTCCAGCAATTTCTTTGATCTTATTTGTCATGCGATTTCTGCGGCGGCCACCAAAACAGAATCGTCATGACTTTTATGAAAAATTTTTTTTTATACTCAGTTGAGCAGAGCTCACAGAGTATATTAAGTTTGATTGGATAACGGTTGGTTGTACATATATAAAGGAATCGAGATAGATATAGACTTCCATATATCAAAATAATCAGGATCGAAAAAAAATTTGATTTAGCCATGTCCGCCCTTCCGTCCGTCCGTCCGTCCGTTAACACGATAACTTGAGTAAATTTTGAGGTATCTTGATGAAATTTGGTACGTAGGTTCCTGAGCACTCATCTCAGATCGCTATTTAAAATGAACGATATCGGACTATAACCACGCCCACTTTTTCGATATCGAAAATTTCGAAAAACCGAAAAAAAGCGATAATTCATTTCAAAAGACAGATAAAGCGACGAAACTTGGTAGATGAGTTGAACTTATGACGCAGAATAGAAAATAAGTTTACTTTTGGACAATGGGCGTGGCACCGCCCACTTTTAAAAGAAGGTAATTTAAAATTTTGCAAGCTGTAATTTGGCAGTCGTTGAAGATATCATGATGAAATTTGGCAGCAACGTTACTCCTATTACTATATGTACGCTTAATAAAAATTAGCAAAATCTGAGAAGGACCACGCCCACTTTTAAAAAAAAAATTTTTTTTAAAGTAAAATTTTAACAAAAAATTTTATATCTTTCCAGTATATAAGTAAATTATGTCAACATTCAACCCCAGTAATGATATGGTGCATCAAAATACAAAAATAAAAGAAAATTTCAAAATGAGCGTGGCTCCGCCCTTTTTCATTTAATTTGTCTAGGATACTTTTAACGCCATAAGTCGAGCAAAAATTAACCAATCCTTTTGATATTTGGTATGGGCATAGATTTTATGACGTTAACTGTTTTCTGTGAAAATGGGCGAAATCGGTTGATGCCACGCCCAGTTTTTATACACAGTCGTCCGTCTGTCCTTCCGCATGGCCGTTAACACGATAACTTGAGCAAAAATCGACATATCTTTAATGAACTTAGTTCACGTGAAAAATGAAAAAAATGCCATAATTCTATACCAAATACGAAAAAAGGGATGAAACATTGTAAGGTGATTGGATTGTTTTATTGACGCGACATATAACTTTAGAAAAAACTTTATAAAATGGGTGTGAAACCTACCATATTAAGTAGAAGAAAATGAAAAAGTTCTGCAGGGCGAAATAAAAAACCCTTAAAATCTTGGCAGGTATTAAATATATAAATAAATTAGCGGTATCCAACAGATGATGTTCTGGGTCACCATGGTCCACATTTTGGTCGATATCTGGAAAACGCCTTCACATATACAATTACCACTACTCCATTTTAAAACTCTCATTAATACCTTTAATTTGATACCCATATCGTACAAACTCATTCTAGAGTCACCCCTGGTCCACCTTTATGGGGATATCTCGAAAAGGCGTCCAGCTATAGAACTAAGCCCCGCGCCCTTTTAAAATACTCATTAACACCTTTCATTTGATACCCATATCGTACAAACATATTCTAAAGTCACCCATGGTCTACCTTTATGGCGATATCTCGAAAAGGCGAAGACCTATAGATCGAAGGCCCACTGTAATGGGCGTTTGTTTGTCTTTTCCCCAAGTACTGCCAGCAAGAGATTTGAGGATTTTAAAAATCCATTAACACCTTTCATTTGATACCCATATCGTACAAACAAAGTCTAGAGTCACCACTGGTCCACCTTTATTGCGATACCTTGAAAAGGCGTCCACCTATAGAACTAAGGCCCACTCCCTTTTAAAATACTCATTAATTCCTTTCGTTTGATACCCATATTGCACAAACGAATTCTAGAGTCACCCTGGCCCACCTTTATGGCGATATCTCGAAACGGCGTCCACCTATGGAACTAAGGATTACTCCCTTTTAAATAACTATTTAACACCTTTCTTTTGATACCCATATTGTACAAACAAATTCTAGGGTCACCCCTGCTCCACCTTTATGGCGATATCTCGAAACGGCGTCCACCTATGGAACTAAGGATTACTCCCTTTTAAAATACCTATTAACACCTTTCTTTTGATACCCATATTGTACAAACAAATTCTAGGGTCACCCCTGGTCCAGCTTTATGGCGATATTTCGAAAATGCGACCACCTATACAACAACCACCACTCCCTTTTAAAACCCTCATTAATACCTTTAATTTCATACCCATATCGTACAAACACATTCTAGAGTCACCCCTGGTCGACCTTTATGGCGATATTTCGAAACGGCGTCCACCTATAGAACTAAGGCCCACTCCCTTTTAAAATACACATTAACACCTTTCGTTTTATGCCCATATTGTACAAGCAAATTCTAGGGTCATCCCTGGTCCACCTTTATGGCGATATCTCAAAACGGCGCCCACCTATGGAACTAAGGATTACTCCCTTTTAAAATACTCATTAGCACATTTCTTTTGATACCCATATTGTACAAACAAATTCTAGGGTCACCCCTGGTCCACCTTTATGGCGATATCTCGAAACGGCGTCCACCTATGGAACTAAGGATTACTCCCTTTTAAAATACTCATTAGCACCTTTCATTTGATACCCATATCGTACAAACGCATTCTAGAGTCACCCCTGGTCCACCTTTATGGCGATATCTCGAAAAGGCGACCACCTATACAACAACCACCACTCCCTTTTAAAACCCTCATTAATACCATTAATTTGATACCCATATCGTACAAACACATTCTAGAGTCACCCCTGGTCCACCTTTATGGCGATATTTCGAAACGGCATCCACCTATAGAACTAAGGCCCACTCCCATTTAAAATACTCATTAACACCATTCGTTTGATGCCCATATTGTACAAACGAATTCTAGGGTCACCCCTGGTCCACCTTTGTGGCGATATCTCGAAACGGCGTCCACCTATGGAACTAAGGATTACTCCCTTTTAAAATACTCATTAACACCTTTCATTTGATACCCATATCGTACAAACGCTTTCTAGAGTCAACCCTGATCCACCTTTATGGTTATATCCCTAAATGGCGTCCACCTATAGAACTATGGCCCACTCCCTCATAAAATACTTTTTAATGCCTTTCATTTGATACACATGTCATACAAACACATTCCAGGGTTTCCCTCGGTTCATTTTCCTACATGGTTATTTTCCCTTATGTTGTTACCATAGCTCTCAACTGAGTATGTAATGTTCGGTTACACCCGAACTTAACCTTCCTTACTTGTTTTTTTTTTTATTTTTATACCGGGATTTCTCACTTGCACAACCTCTTGGGTTTGTGAAATTAGTTGATCTTGAGAACCTGGTTATCAATTTTAAATTTGCCTGCTGCAGTAAATATTCAACTAATTTTTCCTTATAAATTTCAAGTCCTGGATTGCCGGCATTTCTTGTATGCCTGGTCGAATATTGTCATAAATTAATAACTTCTTGAACAATCTGGTTGCTTGATAATTTTTCTACGCTAACATTTGTCTATCCTAAGATGAAAATGAGCGCGACTAGTCTTTTATTGCAAATTTATATAGCGCTTCACATATATTTTAAGGTTCTCTTTGTGACTTTTCTTCATTCTTGCTGTTGTTATGGGCTGTTTTAAAGTTTTTGTATTTTGCATATATCCACTGACATGAATTTTATCGGAGCTGTGGTATAAATCTTCTTCCTTGATAGCCTTTAAGGATGTTGTTTTGATAACTTCCACAGGAACTACTGCGGTATTTAATGTGAATTATGCAACTTCTTGATTTGCTGTTCACTTTAGGCAGTGACATTTTGAGATTTACTATTTGAGGTATACTTGGATTGTTTATTGCTCTTCCTCAGCTTTGAGATTTGTTTTAAAATAGTAGGCTGTAAGTTTAACAATAGAATTCCTTAGATACGAGCTTGAACGGGTTTTAAATGCCTATATTTAAGATTCATACAACTTTTGAATATCATGGCTATTGCAATGATCAATAGCCCGATTACGCAGACTAAAACTGCTAACCAAACATCTGGAACGTTTGCCGAATTTTTCGTATCTATTTCGGTTGGTGGTTCATATTTTACTACTCTATTTTCCGTTCATTCCGAGTTTTCCTTCCCAAATTCATAACCGGCTATCGCTATCATGATTCCTTGAGCTATTTTAGTCCACCAAGCCATTTTGAACCTTTTGTGGTTACTTTCCTGTTCCAGTGAAAATAAGGGGTAATTTCTGATTTTAATAAAATTCCTTTGATTTAATTCTTTATCTTAAATACTCCAGTTTATTTACTAGCTTCGTATTATAGAATTGAAAGTCTAAAATTTTTAAATTAAAAATATTTTTAATTAGGTTAAAAGGATTTTAACTTTTCAAAAAAATTTTATAATCTACAAGCTTAGTATAGTTTATTTTATTTCATAGTAAAAAAAGTTTCAACGCTAATACAATTCAATTTTAAGCTCTCTCGGGGAACACCATTCGAATCATTCTCACGGTTTCTTCTTCCCTGGTTGTGGGATTTTTTACATCCTCAATTGTGGGTTCCCTATTCATGCCTATCTTTTTCCAAAATGGTTTTAACCATTTTATTTCCTTTTCGTAATTTACTGTTCCTGCGTCTAAAATTACTTTATCTTCCCACTCAATGGGGTGTTTAAAATATTTTTCCGACATTCCAATTTACTCGGTATATGGATATTTCTAGTTATTTTTCTATGACAATGAAAAAACTTTTTTTTTTCATCAACTTATTTGAGAGTTTGTATTTATGTTTTTTCTTTTTGAAGATTTTTCTATTGAGCTAGTCCTATTGTGACAAATTTTATTCTAATTTAAAATGCTGATAAAAAAATTTCCTAAGCAAAAACGGAATTTTTGCTCATGGTTTAGCGTCCCTGAGGCCGCTCAATTGATTTTAGTTATATTTACACTAATTACTGCCAGTCTCAATTGTTGTTTTTAACACGCTTTTATTAGCTTGGCCTGTATGTAACGGAATTTTTGAGCTTAATTTTCACCGGTTTTTAGAAGTCTGATTAATTTGAAACTTTGCATACGTGTCAGGGACCGATGAAAATGCATTAATGTGGTGGTGTGGTGACATAAGGTCAACGGGCGTAAGGTCAATTGGCCTTATTACCACTTTGAATGGCCATAAGTTTGATTGAAACTTTGCACACGTATCAAGGCTCAATGACAATGCATTAATGTGATGGTGCGTTGAATAAGGTCAACGGCCATAAGGCCAATTGGCCTTATTACCACTTTGAATGGCCATAAGTTTGATTGAGACTTTGCACACGTATCAAGGCTCGATGACAATGCATTAATGTGATGATGTGGTGAAATAAGGTCAACAGCCATAATGTCCACTGGCGTTATTACCACTTTGAAAGGCCATAAGTTAGATTGAAACTTTGCACACGTATCAAGGCTCGATGAAAATGCATTAATTTTATGGTGCGGTGACATAAGGTCAACGGTCATAAGGTCAATTGACCTTATTGCCACTTTGAATGGCCATAAGTTTGATTGAAACTTTGGACACGTATCAAGCTTCGATGACAGTGCATTAATGTGATGGTGCGGTGACATAAGGTCAACGGCCATAAGGTCAATTGGCCTTATAACCACTTTGAATGGCCATAAGTTTGATTGAAACTGTGCACACGTATCAAGGCTCGATGACAATGCAATAATGTGACGTTGGGGTGATATAAGGTTAATGGACATAAGGTCAATTGAACTTATGACCACCCCAAATGACCATAGATTTGAAACCTTGCATATAATGCGAAAAATGCATTCCTTTATTAATGAGAGAAGTGGATGCATAGCACATCTATGAAAGAGCATACTGGAGCCCTTTTTAACACGCTTTTATTAGCTTGGCCTGTATCTATATACGTATCTATATATCCATGTATGTATGTAACGGAATCTGGAGTGGAGCCGAGAGCCCCGGTAATGCAGAGCTCCGAACTCCGTTGCACCTTTTGAAGGATTTTAAGATAGGTACTTTTAGCTAGTGCAGGTCACCAGACCAAGGCACCATAAAGAAGAATCGGGCGCACAATGTCTGTATAAATCCAGTAGGTCACCTTAGGGGAGAATCCCCAGGAGGTGCCAATTGCCCTCTTGCAAGTGAACAGCTCTGCTGCTGCCTTCTTGGATCGCTCCAGTATATGGCCACTCCATCATAGCTTCCTATCCAGAGTGACTCCCAAATACTTGACTTGGTCGCTAAATGCTAAGAACGTACCCCCAATTCTTGGCGGTGTAAGATTTGGTACTTTGTACCTCCTCGTGAAGACGACAAGCTCAGTTTTATCCGGGTTGACTTCCAAAACTGTGGCGGGTTGTACTCCTGGAGCAGCTCCAGGATATCAGCTGAGTCCGTTGGCGTCACTGGAACCCAGGCTCTAGCCCTTGGCCGTGAGGGGATATCACGCGCCTCCACTACCTTGAGGAACGCGCCCGGATATACCACCTCCATCAGCGTGGCGTCGGCCCTATAGAGGTTTACCGACCTGGCGTCGTCACAGGCAATTAGCTTGACATTGCCCTGGAACCACCCTGCATCGGTGTAAGATGGCGGTGGACCAGGGTTGTCTTTCTTAACGTTAACGGCCACCGTAGCGAGCGCGGCCTCGATCCACTTCCACTGTTGTTTCGGGATCCTGCCATCTTCGCTGCTCTCGTCTATAATGCCAATGATCTGCCGACTCTTGGCAATTTCGGCGAAAGACCGCGTGCAGCCTCCCTGCGTCTTGGCCCTTTTCGGTGCCGGGGGGTTGGATTCATCCATGGACCGCTGGCGTTTCGAGGTTTCATCACTCTCGACTAAAACTTTTAAAATTAGTTGAAATAAAAAATTAAAAATAAATAATAGTTTAAAAAAAACTAAAAAAACACGCTTTTATAGCAAATCGAACTAAAAAATAGAAAATAATTTTCAATTAAAAAGTGTTTGTATAACAATAGTAGAAGGACAAACAATCGTTTATAGTTAATCACCTCAAAATAAAATTATAATAAAATTTAAGTTATTAACAGAATAATTTAATTAAAAGTAAAAAGCGTAGGGTGCTTGATATTGAATGTTACAATCATTCTATTGGCAACTATCTGAGAGGAAAGATATGAAATGTAGTCAAATGCAACCCACGCTTTTTACTGTGAATTAAATTATTCTGTTAATAACTTAAATTTTATTATAATTTTATTTTGAGGTGATTAACTATAAACGATTGTTTGACCTACTACTAGTGTTAAATAAACTCTTTTTAATTGAAAATTATTTTCTATTTTTTAGTTTGGTTTGCTATAAACGCGTGTTTTTTTAGTTTTTTTTTTAACTATTATTTATTTACTGCCTCCAGTCAATTGTAATATTCTACTCCTTTTTATGCTGTTGAAATTGCTTGCATTAACCTATACATATATACATTTGATTAAATTTTTTGCCATCGCTATGCTTTTACTGCGAATGCAATATTCCACACCTTTTTATGCTGTTGAAATTGCTTCCATTTGATTTAATTTTTTGCCATCACTGTGCTTTTGCTGCGATACGACAAAGTGCCTTTGCGAATGTAGTAATTCATTGTATCTCCTTTAGCTTCTAATAACTTCTCAAAAATGTCCTGTTTTTGTTGCCAATGTGTAGTTTTCCAGGACTTTAAAAAATTAGTCCTTTGTGTTTTTAACGTGAGCTGCTAGGCTATTTGACCAGCTAGATCTTTAGCAGTTTTGCTAATTCTGTCTAGACTGGCAGGATCGCCATGTAAATATATAATTAATTGAACAACAAATGATTTGGCTGACCAACGCTGATGAGTAGCGTTGGATAGCAATTTGCTAATTGTCTTTATTGAGGGCATTCATTATTATTTATACAAAAGTTCTTAACCTATACATATATACATATTTACATTAATATTTACATACTAGAGGTGCATGACTCAATAGTGAAGAATGCTTTGTCAGCGAATTATTATATTGACCTACATATTGTCAATATGATTGCTGCTTGAGCAGTTTAGTACATAAATATATTACGCGACTTGGCAAACGCGAATGAACTCATAGTAGTTATCTGGGCCAATGAACGAACGTTTGTAATGTTAAGCGTGTTTGAAGTGAGGTGAATTCTATGCGATACTACAATAGTGCCCAATGCAAGTCTAATAATTCAAAACGCAGTGCGCGCTTTTAAACGCTTTTAAAGTGAAAGAAAAAAGTTCACAAATTTTTGAGTGCGCGGTTTATATCGATTTATTTTTTTTCGTTAAGTGTCCGCGATACGGTCAGAAAGCTGCAAGCAGTTTCCAGCCAACATATTTTCCAAGAGGTAAGGCCATGTCCAGTTTTGTGCTTTTTTTGTTGTTCTGGCATGCTTGACGGGAGCTGGCTCTTCAACCTGGCCTATCTCCTAAGCAAGCCAAAGAAAACTTGCATCGACATATACACCCCTACATAGAAATATATGTATGGAGATGAGTATATGAGGATGCAGACATGAAATTCATGGGCATCTATGTATATGTATGTATTTATGTACATAGATACACTTTTATATGTGGATTTTGTTAGCAGGGTTTCATGTACATTTCTTTTTCCGGACACTACACGCGTGATTCCCCCTTGTGAAGGACCCACTGGGCACAGCTATTTTTTCTACATACCGCCCGTCAACAACTACCACATACAAGATCACATTTTTAATTTGGTGGCGCACACCACAACAACCACTAACACACTACAGCATTTTTTTATTGGCAACATACGGCCGCAACAACCACAACAGCATCTGTTTTATATTGGCGACGTACCGCTCTATAACAACGTTTTTATATTGGCGGCATAACGACCAACAACAACTACATTACATTGGCGACATACCGCTCTACAATAACTACACCATTTTTGTTATATTGGCGGCGCAACACCAACCACAACCGGTATTTTTTTGTTTCTTGGCGACATACCGCTCAACAACCACTACAACACCGTTTGTAAATTGGCGACAACAATTGTTACGCATCGAAAAACACTACATTACATTTTTATTTTACCGGCGCACACCACACCAACAACAAAAACAACAAATTCCTCATAGTGGCGACATACCGCCCAAAAACAGAATCATCTACCTGAACTTTGAACTTGGAATATAGCATTTTTCACCGGCGATGTTGAGCCGCAACAACAACAGCAAAGACACAATAAACTTTTCAACATCAATAGTAGTTTTCACCGGCGGCATTGAGCCGCAACCACAACAACAGCCACATCAACGCCAACAACAAGAGTAAAGGTCCTAGACGATTTTTGGCAAAACGAAAATAGGGAACAAGTAAGGAAGGCTAAGTTCGGGTGTAACCGAACATTACATAATCAGCTGAGAGCTATGGAGACAAAATAAGGGAAAATCACCATGTAGGAAAATGAAATTTGGGTAACCCTGGAATGTGTTTGTATGACATGTATATCAAATGGAAGGGGTTAATGAGTATTTTAAAAGGGCGTGGGCTTAGTTCTATAGGTGGACGCATTTTCGAGATATCGCCATAAAGGTGGAAGAGGGGTGACTCTAGAATTCGTTTGTACGATATGGGTATCAAATGAAAGGAGTTAATGAGTATTTTAAAGGGGAGTGGACCTTAGTTCTATAGGTGGACGCCTTTTCGAGATATCGCCATAAAGGTGGACCAGGGGTGACTCTAGAATTTTTTGTACGATATGGGTATCAAATGAAAGGTGTTAATGAGTTTTTTAAAAGGGCGTGGGCCTTAGTTCTATAGGTAGACGCCTTTTCGAGATATCGCCATAAAGGTGGACCAGGGGTGACTCTAGAATTTGTTTGTACGATATGGGTATCAAATGAAAGGTGTTAATGAGTATTTTAAAAGGGCGTGTGCCTTAGTTCTATAGATGGACGCCTTTTCGAGATATCGCCATAAAGGTGGACCAGGGGTGACTCTAGAATTTGTTTGTACGATATGGGTATCAAATGAAAGGTGTTAATGAGTATTTCAAAAGGGCGTGCGCCTTAGTTCTATAGGTGGACGCCTTTTCGAGATATCGCCATAAAGGTGGACCAGGGGTGACTCTAGAATTTGGTTGTACGATGTGGGTATCAAATGAAAGGTGTTAATGAGTATTTTAAAAGGGAGTGGGCCTTTGTTCTATAGGTGGACGCCTTTTCGAGATATCGCCATAGAGGTGACCAGGGATGACTCTAGAATGCGTTTTTACAATATGGGTATCAAACGAAAGGTGTTAATGAGTATTTTAAAATGGAGTGGGCCTTAATTCTATAGGTGGGCGCCTTTTTGAGATATCGCCACAGAGGTGGACCAGGGGTGACTCTATAATGAGTTTGTACGATATGGGTATCAAATTAAAGGTATTAATGAGGGTTTTAAAAGGGAGTGGTGGTAGTTGTATATGTGAAGGCGTTTTCGAGATATCGACCAAAATGTGGACCAGGGTGACCCAGACCATCATCTGTCGGGTACCGCTAATTTATTTATATATGTAATACCACGAACAGTATTCCTGCCAAGATTCCAAGGGCTTTTGATTTCGCCTTGCAGAACTTTTTCATTTTTTTACATAATTTGGTAGGTGTCACACCCATTTTACAAAGTTTTTTTCTAAAGTTATATTTTGCGTCAATAAACCAATCCAATTACCATGTTTCATCCCTTTTTTTAGTATTTGGTATAGAATTATGGCATTTTTTTCATTTTTCGTAATTTTCGATATCGAAAAAGTGGGTTCAGATAATTACGTGAACTGAGTTTAGTAAAGATATATCGATTTTTGTTCAAGTTATCGTGTTAACGGCTGAGCGGAAGGACAGACGGTCGACTATGTATAAAAACAGGGCGCGGCTTTAACCGATTTCGTCCTTTTTCACAGAAAACAGTTATCGTCCTAGAATCTAAGCCCCTACCAAATTTCACAAGGATTGGTTAATGTTTGTTCTACTTATAGCATTAAAAGTATCCTAGACAAATTAAATGAAAAAGGGCGGAGCCACGCCCATTTTGAAATTTTCTTTTATTTTTGTATTTTGTTGCAGCATATCATTACTGGAGTTGAATGTTGACATAATTTACTTATATACTGTAAACATATAAAATATTTTTTAAATTTGACTTTACATTTTTTTTTTTTGTAAGTGGGTGTGGTCGTTCTCCGATTTTGCTAATTTTTATTATGCATACATATAATAATAGGAGTAACGTTCCTGCCAAATTTCATCATGATATCTTTAACGACTGCCAAATTACAGCTTGCAAAACTTCTAAATTACCTTCTTTTAAAAGTGGGCGGTGCCACGCCAATTGTCCAAAATTTTACTAATTTTCTATTCTGCGTCATAAGTTCAACTCACCTACCAAGTTTCATCGCTTTATCCGTCGCTGGTAATGAATTATCGCACATTTTCAATTTTTCGAAATTTTCGATATCGAAAAAGTGGACGTGGGTATAGTCCGATATCGTTCATTTTAAATAGCGATCTGAGATGAGTTCCCAGGAACCTACATATCAAATTTCATCAAGATACCTCAAAATTTACTCAATTTATCGTGGTAACGGACGGACATGGCTCAATCAAATTTTTTTCGATACTGATGATTTTGATATATGGAAGTCTATATCTATCTCGATTCCTTTATACCTGTACAACCAACCGTTATCCAATGAAAGTTAATATACTCTGTGAGCTCTGCTCAACTGAGTACAATAAATTAAATGCGCAAATGTTTTCCAATGTTTATAGAATAATTCAAGACATATTGTTGATTCCACATTCATCCACAAAGGGTAGAAAGGATATTTTCTATACAAAATTTTATTAAAACTAAGTGTAGAAATAGACTTCAAATAAACACAGTTTCAAGTTTAATAAAAACTAAAGACTTGATTAAATCAACTAACAGTAGTTGTCAAAATATACATAGATACGAAAAAAAGCTTTTTGGAAACTTAGGTTTTTAAGGAACTCAAAGAAGAAGAACTGTTAATGTAATGATTGACACATGAATTATTAGTATAAATGTAGGCGACAATTTGTTAACTTGTATACCTGAATCAAAATCTTTTATACCTAAAATGTTTTTATGAAATATTTTTGCATTAAATGCAGCTGTTATTTTTTTTAACATTAATTTTATGTTCCTTACTGGTACTCAATAAAGAAATGTTTTTACTTATGTACGCTTCAATAGATAAATTTATTTTATTATTTTTACTGTAAAAGTGTTTCTTCATAAATCATATTTCCCTGTTATGCTACCTTTAATTTGTCTTAGAAATTTTCCTGACTAAAAACAGTTTTTGGATAAAGAACCAGAATATAGCTCTAGTTTGGTTCAAATTCACATCCGAAGACTTTTGGTAAATTTTTAGATTATTTGGTACATTTTTTCCTCGTTTGGTACAAAATGAAAAAATCCATTTATCATCCCTGTCAGGGATGGACCTATTTTCGGCTCCTAAATCAGTTTTAGTGCGAGCGAGTGCTAGATAGACGTTTTTGTGTTTTGGGGTATTAGGGGAGTAAAAAAATACATTGGAAATATCGTACGCTTCGCCTCAAACCATATTCATCGCAAGAAGGTTGCGGAAACACTAAAAAACTGAAATGAAAATATTCTCTCCTAACCCAGAAAACCAATTCCCAAACTGTGTTGCAATAGTACGAAAACAAAAACCTATATTTTTTGGCAAGAAATACGAAAAACGGAATAACCATAGACTGAAGTCGACTTTATGTTAAGCAGCGCATTATTGAAATTCATTTCGCCTTCACATACGTTTAATTATATGCAAGCCGATTCATTTTGCAATATATACATAAAAGTATTTAAAAAAGTATTTTTAAAGTAGTAGCACTAGAGGAAGTAGTAGTAGAAAAACGTGCTAATGCACGTTTCGTATACAATCGGGGGACTTTCAGACTTGTTGGCAGTATTACCATGAGCCTAGACAGAAATTTGTCGGTTTACAAATAAAAAAAAGGTATCAATCGTATAAACAACGACTAATTTTACCAGTTTTATTATAAACATAACTGCTTTCATTTATAAATTTCAAATTTCTTCAGCTCACATAAAGATATCGTTAAATCCACACGGCAAAAATTGTTGGAGCATGTGTTGCATGTGTGTTTAATTTACGGCGAACATTTTTCTAATTTTAAAACTTGCTTTGGTTATGATTTGAATCATAAAGGAACTTTTAAAATTCCAACTAAAAATTCAGTTCGAGTTGTGAATCACAAAAGCGACATTACATATTTGTGGCGTTTAGTGCAAGCGAAGCCGCCGGTAAAGGCTAGTTTATCCTAAAACGCTTAATAATTTGAACATAATAAGAGCGGTGGCAGCTTTATTTTCCTCTCTTTATATTATTCTCTTCCTGTGTTCTTCGCCCTACAGACCTGCACTTGATCGTCCCTCACATAGCACTTAAATGTGCAAAGCGTGCCCGTATGATCAAAAGGCTCATACGAGCCGTTTTGCCCATCGGTGCTTTAAGAGACATCGGTATTAATGTAGAATCTACATTATGGTATGTGAGGGACGACAAGTGCAGGTCTGTAGGACGAAGAACATAGGAAGAGAATAATATAAAGAGAGGAAAATAAAGCTGCCACCGCTCTGTAGATTCTACATTAATACCGATGTCTCTTAGAGCGACTGCTCTTTTTAAACAGTTTTATTTACGTTGACTTGACAGGCTGCACGGCTGCACGGCCGGCCGTTGTGAGCGAATTTTGTAATTAAAATTTAAGTAACTTCCCGATAAGCTACAAGCTTGAAACTTGGAATATAATTCAGGACCCGGTGACAATGCAATAATAAGAAAAAAATCGCCGCTAGGTGGCGTAGGGATCGAGATATTCACAAAAATCGTATTTGTGGTCCGATTTGGCTCATATTTGGAACACACAATACATACAAGAATAGAAAGCGACCTATGAAAACAAATCGCCGCTAGGTGGCGCAAGGATCCAGATATTCACAAAAATCTTATTTGTGGTCCGATTTGGCTCATATTTGAAACACATAATACATACAAGAACAGTAGGCGGCCTATGAAAAGGAATCGCCGCTGGGTGGAACAAGGATCGAGATATTCACAAAAATCGTATTTGTGGTCCGATTTGGCTCATATTTGGAACAAATAATACACACAAGAATAGAAAGCGACCTATGAAAAAAATCGCCACTAGGTGGCGCAAGGATCGAGATATTCACAAAAATATTATTTGTGTTCCGATTTGGCTCATATTTGGAACACATAATACATATGAGAATAGAAAGCGACCTATGATAAAATATCGCCGCTAGGTGACGCAAGGATCGATATATTCACAAAAATCGTATTTGTGGTCCGATTTGGCTGATATTTGTCAGTCCGGTAGAAGTGACATCAAAATATTTTGGAGTTGGAGGAGGGACAAGCATTCGTGGCGCAGAGTCGAGTAAAGTCTTTGGAAGGATTATGTATGGAGGACTTAGATTGTAAGAAATTGTCAGGAAAGGTAGATAGGTAGGTGAAATGGCTGCGACCCTGGTCGTGTAAAAGCCTACGGTATGTCACGGTCAATGTATTAAAACCAGCCAGAGTTGTTGATGTTGGATTGCTATCACAGATAACCCTCTGAGGCCTTCTAGAAACGGGGTTCCAAGGAACCTTAGCCGGGCTTTAGCTAGAGCCGGGTATTTACATGTAAAGTATTGACTGTCTCCCTGGCATTTGGATCTTTGCAGCTTCTGCAGTATTCGTTATACGGAATGCCCATCTTTTCCGTATGCGTACGTACTGCCCAATGGCCGTTGAAGACTGCTATCAGTTTGCGTGTGTTATCCCTGGATTTGTTCAGAAGACTTCTCCTCTTTCCATCATAGTTTGGCCAAATGGATTTTTATATTGCACAGGTGGTGATGTTATTCCACTTTGTTTGTGGTTTCTTCAAGTAGAAGCTTTGGATATTCCTCTTGGCTACTGCTAAGGGTATGCCTATTTCGACACTTTTTATTTCCTCGTTCATCTCCGATGAGCCCCTGCGTGCTAGCTCGTCGGCCTTCTCGTTACCCTCTACCCCCCTATGACCCGAGACCCAGTTAACGCGTAGTTCTAGATTTGTGAATAACTGGGATATGAGTCGCTTACAAGCCCACACTAATTTTGAGTTAATGTGGGGCGAGGAAAGCGCTTTTATCGCTGCTTGGCTATCCGACAGGACGCAAACTTTACCAGCTACATTCAAGCCCTCCAGTGATTTGCAGGCTTGCCAAATCGCGAGGATTTCTGCTTGAAACACGCTTCAGTGCGATGGGAGTCTGAATAATGCAGACAAATCTAGGGACTCAGAGAAGACTCCGGCCCCCACTCCCGATTCGATCTTGGAGCCGTCAGTGTAGATTTGGATATCGTCGACCCTAATGCCCGGGTTTCTCTTCCACTCGTTCCTGCTTGGTATGGCGGTATTACAACCGGACTCAAACTTCAGTTTGCGAGGGTAGTAATCTGTTTCGTACTGCATGTACCATCCGGAAGTTTATTTAGAATACTACTATGCCCTTGCTGAGTATCCTCCCAACACCCAGACTCCCTGAGTCTCAGTGCGGTTTGTGACGATGTACAAAGTATATGCAAGTCTATCGGAAGCGTGTGCAAAATGGGGTCTAAAGCAGCTGTGGGGCAAGTGCGTCCGGCCCCTATGGCACCAACACACGCAGTGTGCTGGCCTTTTTGCCTGCTGGTGAGATTGTAGCTCTTACTTAGAGCTTCCCACCAGACTATGGAACCATAAGTAAGCACCGGTCGCACCACCGCCTCCTACATCCAAAGTACCATTCTTGGCTTGAGTTCCCATTTCTTACCAAACATTGATTTTCAGGCATAGAAGGCGATGCAGGTCTTCCGTACCCGCTCTTCGATGCATACTTTCCAATTCAACTTGCAGTCAATTGTTAGTCCCAGATACTTGGTACTCGATGACAGGGTTAGTTGCTGGCCGTTTAAGAATGGTAATGTGAAGGCAGGTGGCTTGTACTTCCTCGTAAAGAGAAGCAGGTCAGTCTTGTCGGGATTTAAACCAAGGCTACATCCCTGTGGCCACCTGCTGAGTTTAGCCAAGGCCCTTTCCATGTTTTCGCTCATTACGGAAGGGAAAGGACCAGAGACCAATATCGCCACGTCGTCGGCATACGCTACGATCTTAACCCCCCTTGCGTTAAGTTTTCAGGGTTGAAATCCAAAGCCGTAGTGGTTCTTCAACCCCTGCCCTACCGAGGGCACCTCAGTCGCTTCAGCTATAACATTGTTAAACGCGCCTTCCACATCAATAAACGCAGCCAGGGTGAACGGCTTGTGATGAAGGGACTTTTCCACCGTTCGAACTACCTCATGTAGTGCGGTTTCTGTGGATTTCCTTCTCAGGTACGCGTGCTGTGCCGTGGAAAGTGGAGCCTTGCCTAGAGGCTCCCGTATATGAAAATCTAGTAGCCTTTGGAACGTTTTCAGAACAAAGAACGTGAGAATTATTGGCCGAAAGTATTTAACTACTTCATGCCCCCTTCTGCCGACCTTAGGGATGAAAACCACCCTTGTTTTCGTCCACGAGACCGGAATGTGATTGAGACGAACGCATGCCTCGAAGATCTCCTTTAGTTCCTTAACCAAAGATTTCTGAAACTTCTGCAGCATAATAGGTAGAATACCATCTACGCCCGGTGATTTATATGGAGAGCAGCTATCTATTGCCCAGGCAATTTTCTTCTCCGCTAAAAGGTTGTTTATGAGGCCAACAGACACTTCCTGATGTGCCGTCTTTGTATCGCGTACTCCCTCCCCCGATCCATCCGGGAAGTGAGCATCTACAAGGATGTTTAGAGTCTCAGCCGCCGATCCTGCCCATGTTCCATCGGCGCGCTTGAAAAATGTTTTGTTTGAATGACTCTTGGCAAGAATATTTCCCAGCCTGGCTGAGTCCTTCGTGGACTCAATTGACTCGCAGTGTTCTCGCCAGGAGCTTGATTTTGCTGTCCATACGGCTTTTTATACTCCCTTAGAGCCCTCCTGTACTCTTGGAAATCGTTCCTGAAGTGACAGTCGTTGAAGACTCTCCTCAGCTTTGACGTCAGGTCGCTGAAAGCTTTTTTACAACCACGGTGGGAAGGTCTTTTTGCTCCTCGAAATTGGACAGGCGACTTTAAAGGCCACCTGAAAACTTTTCTCCAGAGACCGAACTCGGTCGTCAAGACTGTCTGTAGGTTGTATAGGCGTACTACTTCTATGGAGTCTATCGCTGACTATCTTGTTAAATAGGCTACAGGACGTCCGTTTAAGGTTTCTGTGCGGCTGACTTATTTCTTTTTCCCAGTCTATGTTGAAAAGGATCAACCGGTGATCCGACAGGGAAAGTTTTTTCGACACCTCCCAGGATCTTACCGTAAGCTCCCGGGAGTCAGATGTTAATGTTATATCAAGGACTTCCTCCCACCCCGGGTAGTTCGCCGTACACGGAAACTGAAGGTGGGAGAGCTGCCCTTGTTACATACGTAGAGGGTGTTAGCTAATATAAATTCAAACAGAGACTCACCCCTTTCGTTTATCTCGCTGCTCCCCCAAACCGAGTGCATTGCATTGGCGTCGCAACCCATCGCGACCGTCTCCTTCTTGGTTGTTTCTGCTATCATTTACGCGACCTCCTCTGGAGTAGCGGGTCGATCGTGGGCCATATAAGCCGACGCGACCGCCATGCTTCGGCCGCTTCTTGGCTCGACCTTGACCACAGCAACGTCGTAACTACTGAAATGAGGTAAAAAGAAAGCATTAATAGTATTCCTAACTAGAATACAAGCCCCCGGATTACCTTCCCCATGCGTGTAAAAAGGGTTATAGTTTCGGGCCTTTAGGCCCATAACCTGTGACCGCCAAACCCATGGTTCCTGCAATATGCAGACCTCAATGTCCTCCTCCCTGAGGAGGACCAGCAGGTTATCCGAGGCGAATTTTGAGTGCTGCAGGTTAATTTGAGCCACCCTGAGCATTGGGTTGAGACTCGCCTGCTCAACTTCCGAGGATTGACGATCCATCCTCACCCAGCTCCGCGAGCTTGAGCTCCCCCAGGAGTTTGTTGGCGTCGCCAGAAGATCGTCTTCAGAGAGCGTTCCCAGAGCGCTCCCTTTCTCCCCCTCCTTTTTATTGTTTGTATTTACATTGGGCACACAGTTCCCACGAGTTTGCATTGAATGGTTAGTCAGCCCCCAACAGAGCCAGCACTTATACAACCGACCTTGCCCGGGCATCGGAGGGGACCGTTCGCGATCAGCGTTTCAATATACACACGCTGATCATACAGCCATCGGCACGGGTACCTCAACACCTTGGCTTGGGTGTTGTTGGTGCAGCAATCTTCACATCTCCTGCAGCGACAAGTGATGCGTTCTTCTGAACAAGCCATCGACGCTGTAGGAAATATGGGGTTTTTCTTCTTAGTTCGTCTCGTGTTGGGACCCCTCCGCAGAGATTCCAACACGATAATTAAGCCCCTTCTCCCCGAAAAGGCGACCAACATTGAAGGGGGAAAAAGGAAAGAGTCTTTATAATAATGAGTCGCTAAATGAACTAAATAGGATGGGAAATAATAGGCAATTAAATAAAGACTAAAAACTTGAAAATAACATAATTAAAAAAACTTAATTTAAACGGTTTTATTGAAAACAATACTTACATGAAGTAATAATAATACTAAAAGCTAGAAAATAATTAAGTAGGCCCTAGGTACTAGTCATTACGCTCCTCATCAATCTAGGGCGTTGATCAGACAATTAAATAAAAGCGTTGGACGCGTAAAATTTCTATTGATAGTCATAAGTAAGAACAACTGAACCTTAACAAGGTTATGATACGCCTCACATTTTTAGAAATTTCACACGCCCAACGCTTTTATTTAATTGTCTGATCAACGCCCTAGATTGATTAGGAGTGTGATGACTAGTACCTAATTATTTTCTAGCGTTTAGTATTATTATTACTTCATGTAAGTATTGTTTTCAATAAAACTCTCACCGCTTGCTCCTGGAATGCCTCTCACAACAATATCAGCAGATATAAGAGTTTTTTCACAGCTTTCTAGGTTAACGCGCAGAGTTTTCATATCAGATGTTAATCTTGTATTATTTCGTTCTCTGGCGGCGCATGCAATTCGAGTTTAGCTTTCATTGCTTCAATATCATCGCGTAGATGTTCAACCTGCACACATTCAGACTCAGCTTTAGCTACGCGTGCTTCTATGTTTTTATACTCAGTTGAGCAGAGCTCACAGATTATATTAACTTTGATGGATAACGGTTGGTTGTACAGGTATAATCGGAATAGGAATCGAGAAGATATAGACTTACATATATCAAAATCATCAGTTTCGAAAAAAAATTTGATTGAGCCATGTCCGTCCGTCCGTCCGTTAACACGATAACTTGAGTAATTTTTGAGGTATCTTGATGAAATTTGGTATGTAGGTCCCTGGGCACTCATCTCAGATCGCTATTTAAAATGAACGATATCGGACTAAAACCACACCCACGTTTTCGATACCGAAAATTTCGAATAACCGAAAAAGTGCGATAAAGCGATGAAACTTGTTAGGTGAGTTGAACTTATGACGCAAAATAGAAAATTAGTAAAATTTTGAACAATGGGCGTGGAACCGCCCACTTTTAAAAGAAGGTAATTTAAAAGTTTAGCAAGCTGTAATTTGGCAGTCGTTGAAGATATCTTGATGAAATTTGGCAGGAATGTTACTCCTATTACTATATGTATGCTTAATAAAAATTAGCAAAATCGGAGAACGACCACGCCCACTTTAAAATTTTTAGTCAAATTTTAACAAAAAATGTAATATCTTTACATTATATAAGTAAATTATGTCAACATTCAACTCCAGTAATGGTATGGTGCAACAAATAACAAAAATAAAAGAAAATACCAAAATGGGTGTGGCTCCGCCATAAATCGAACAAAAATTTACCAATCCTGGTGAAATTTGGTAGGGGCTTAGATTCTAGGACGATAACCGTTTTCTGTGAAAAAGGGCGAAATCGGTTGAAGCCACGCCCAGTTTTTATACACAGTCGACCGACTGTCTTTCCGCTCGGCCGTTAACAAGATAACTTGAGCAAAAATCGATATATCTTTACTAAACTTAGTTCACGTACTGATCTGAACTCACTTTGTATTGGTATAAAAAATGGCCGAAATCCGAAAAAATTCACTAAGCGCTGTTCAAATAAAAGAGGGCACGCATGAGCTTAATGCTGAACTATTATTTTTTTTATTATTTTACTTCACTACTAAACTTCACTGAAGAGTTATATTAAAATTTAAAACAAAATCAAAATAAATATATTAAAATTGCGCGACGGCGGGCAGGCGATAAAATAAAATGAAGCGAACGTTGACGGGCATGATAAATGCGTGTGGGCGGTTTGATAGTTTTAGATAAACTGACTTAGCTTATGCGCGGTAGTGTTCGGCAAGCCCAGCTGAGCTGCACTTGCGCTTGGCCGCATTGGCCGGGTGTTGCCAGACGGAGGGGGGCGGACTTACTCCGAAAACTCGATCATGTCTTCAACATGCTCCCCCCCCTCCGCCCAACGCATTGATGGGTTAAGGGCGGCATCAATCCTGTCAAGGGCCGCCGTGCTTTTTCGACCAATTTGCGGAGGTTTTCATCCTTTTGACGAGCCTATCGGCTTTGCGTGCGGGCTCGTGGGGTTGCCCTGTCTCGTCGTCGAATGTCGTTGTGTTGGCGTTCCGCGTTGTTGTCCTTACGAGCCCGGTGCAGTAACGTATGGTGGCCAAGGGAACATTTTCGGCAGCTGTTCAGGGAGTCGCACGCCACAATGGTATGCCAAATGGCGAGGCAGTTGAGGCAGTGCCAGTGGGTTGTCGGACACTGGTACCTCTCCTCGGGTTGCATCGCTAAGAATGCCCGGCACTGTCTCAACACGTGACGTTGACCACAGAGGCGACACTTTGGTCCCTCGGTTGTTCTGCGGGTCCTGTAAATACAAGGAAAGAAAAAATATTCGTATTTTTCAGGCAAGGTTGAGGGTAGCTTATATATCTTTTCAGATTGCTAGGGGGCATGAAGGCTGAGGGTACCAGAGTTGGGGTTAGCACTGCTAGGCAGTTGGTAGCACGCACAGTTTGCAATATTTCGGGTTATTAGTCCGATTTGGGTTTTGAGTTCCACAACTCCAACATGGTTATCCGATCCAGGGTGTAAAGTGATTACTCGCCCCAAACGCCATTCGTTCGGGGGTAGTAAATCATCCTTTACCACAACTAAATCTCCAACTTGAATATTGCGTTGAGGGCATTTCCACTTGTACCGCTTGTGCAGCTCCTTGAGGTACTCGTTCTTCCATCGTGTGCTGAACTGGTGGTGAAGCATTTTCAGTTTCTGCCATTTGTTGACCAGGGTAAGATGCTCTTCAGTTGGCTCCGGAAGTGATAAGACTGGCGCGCCACGTACGAAATGCCCTGGGGTTAGGACATAGTGGAGAGCGGTCGGGAGTTGAGGACCGCCTCGATGCGAACTAAGAGTGTAGTCAGCTCTTCGAAGGAAAACTTCTGGTTTCCTGCTACCTTCGTGAAGTGTATCTTGAAACTTTTCACGGCCGCTTCCCATAGACCACCCATGTGTGGAGCGTATGGTGGGATGAATCCCCATGAGAATCGGTGAGCTGCATATTTTTCTGCGAGGTCTGTAGCGACTTCCGTGAGAAATGTGGTGAATTCCCGTTGAAATACGCGTTGTGCGCCGACGAACGTCTTTCCGTTGTCAGAAAATATCTGATGGGGTAGGCCACGGCGGCCAGTGAATCGGGTAAAGGCTGCGTTGAAGACGTTCCTGGTGAGATTAGAGCACACTTCTAAATGAACAGCCTTATGGAAAAGCAGACGAACACACAAACGTAAGCTTTCACATACGAAGCTCGGCGAAGGGAAGAAGTTTTTACCAAAAATGGTCCGGCAAAGTCGACTCCTGTTGTATGGAAGTGTAGGGAATATGTTGACCTCTCGGGTGGCAAGGCTGCCGTTATCTGCGTTTTCGTCTGCTGTTTGTAGATGGTGCAGGTTTTGCAGTGGAAGATGAGCTTTTTGACCTTTTGTTTCAAAAATGGAATGTAGTACTGTTGCTTTACCATTCGGATCATCAACTGTTTGTCGGCGTGTAGCAGGTTCTAATGAAGGAATTCCAACAGAAGAGAGCAAAATCGAGAGTTTTCGGGTATGATAATTGGGTGCCGCTCATTAAAGCTACATGTGGCATAGCTACTCTTCCAGAAATTCGCATGATTCCTGAGTCATCTAACATGGGGTTTAATGTCAGAAGAGTGTTCTTTTTAGGTAAGTGTCGTGACGTTTGAAGCAGCTCTATCGTGTCTCCGTAATCATTCCGTTCAGTTTGAATGATGATTTTGATTTTGGCATCATTCAGTTCGGCGTGGGTGAGGTTGAGCGTGGCTGGAACTTTCAGTTTCCTTGCTTTCTTGATAAACCGCAACATATAAGCCACGACTCTAAGTGCTTGAGAAAACGACGAAAACCGGTCGAATATATCTATATTTTCTTCCTGCAGGGTGTGGAATACTTCCACATATCGTTGTTCGGGTGGAGTTGGGTGGTGAGATGTATCCTTTGGCCATGAAGTTGATGGATTGATTAGCCAATTAGGTCCTTCGCACCATAATGGACATTGGACTAAATCCTGAGGCTTGTAGCCTCGAGTTCCCAAATCCGCTGGGTTATCCTTTCTGGAAACGTGCCTCCAAGTGGCGTTGTCGACGTTCTTAAAAATTTCGGATGTCCTGTTGGCGACATACGTTTTCCAGGTATTGGGTGGTTTTTCTAACCATGCCAGTACGATGGCAGAATCGCACCAGAGAGTGAGTTCATGTCGGGGTAGGTTCAGATCACTTCGGAGCTGTTTCACTAATTTGGAGAGTAAGACTGCTCCACAGAGTTCTAACCGTGGGAGACTCACGGTTTGAAGGGTGCTACTTTGCTTTTAGCAGCTAGTAAATGGGATGAAAAACTAGTTTCATGGGTTTGTATACGTAAATATACACAGGCACAAAATGCTTTTTCGGAAGCATCTGAAAATACATGCAGCTGGATGAGTTTATCGGGGGAATACTGTACCCACCTAGGGATTTTAATTTCCCTGATGTGGGGTAAATTTTCATAAATTGAGGTCCATTTTTGGAGAACCCCGGGCTTCACGTCTTCGTCCCAGTCCGTTCCTTCCATCCAGAGTTGTTGCAGACACATTTTAGCAAGAATCATTATTGGCGATAGCCATCCTGCGGAGTCAAACAGTTTCGCAACTGCTGATAAAATCTGCCTTTTCGTAGTCGTGTTTTCTGCTGATGGTGGATCGTACGTATAGGTGAACGTGTCGGTTAGCGCGTTCCACTGAATTCCAATGGTTTTTGTGGAACTCGAATCGTGGAATTTAAGAAAATTGACGTATAGCAAATCAAGGTCGGGAACGGGTTTTAAAATTTCAGGGTGATTTGCCGACATCTTTCTCAAAGGAAACCCTGCTTATTTTAAGGCTTCGATAACTTGAGTCATGGAGTTCAAAGTGGACTGTATATTGTGACAGACTGACAAAATATCGTCAACATATGTTTCATTCAATAAAATGTTTTTAGCGAGCGGATATTCGTCTTGACAGTCGTGGACAAGTTGGTGTCGGGTTTGAATTAACAAATATGGCGCGCAATTTACACCAAAGGTAACTGCTTTTAGTCGAAAATCTTCTGTCGGCAGAGTTGGGTGTTTTCGAAAAACGATTCGATGAAAATCTTTATCTTCTTCATGGATGAGTATTTGGCGATACATTTTCTCAATATCGCCGTTAAAAACAAACTTATAAAGTCGCCATTTAAGTATGACGAGCATTAAGTCATTTTGTAGTATGGGGCCTGTATGGAGGACGTCGTTCAACGAGTTGCCAAAATGTGACATTTTTGATGCGTTGAAGACGACTCGCACTTTTGTGGTTTTGATGTCGGGTTTTATGACAGCATGATGGGGTAGATAAAACGCTAGATATTTTTCATCTCTAATTATATATTGTTGGGAGGCGGATTCCATGTGATCCATGGTTATATATTCATTAAGGACTTCAAAATATTTGCTTGGGTTTTCTTTCGAGGGTTCGCTCGATGCTGATGTACTGCTGTTTTGCTACGGGTCGTGAATAACCGAGTGCCAGATTGGCTGGAAACTCCGATTTGAATGGTAGTTTGACTCTGTAGCGTCCATTTTCCTCACGAATTGTGGTTGTCCGGTAGAGTGCTTCACAGTATTCGTCCTCAGCTGATCTTTGCTGGGTTTGGTGAACTTTTTCCTGTTCCCCAAATTGTCTCAAAAGTTGATTGATGGGATCATCGGTGCATTCCGTGACATGAGTGCTGAAGGTTAACCTTTTCAGCTACAGGGCCGCTTAATATCCATCCGAAGATTGTGTTTTGGGCAAGTAATGTTCCACTCACATTCCGTAGGAGCCCTTCGGTGAGGATTTGCGGGGTGATATCGCTGCCGATTACCACATCGATTTTCGATGGTATCGCATACTGTGGATCGGCTAACGGTAAATGGGACAGTTCTTCGAAATCGTGGCTTGAAACTCTCACTGTGGGCAAGAACTTCGTTAGTTTCGGCAAAATGATTGCTTGTGCGTCTATCATTTGGGTTAAGTCTGCCGAACAGAATGTTATCTGGCAGACTCTATTAGCATTCTTCACAACCGTTCCACATATTCCAGATATTTGGTGGAGAGACTATTTTGTGGGTAGACCAAGAAGCTTTTGTATACGGGATGATACAAAAGTTTTTTGTGAACCTTGGTCTATTAGAGCACGAATTTTATAAAATTTGCCAGCAAAATATACTGATGCTACGGCTGTTGGTAGTAGGGTGGTTCCATAATTACTCGAAACGAGTGTGGAAATCGAGTTTTTGTCCTGAGACTGTTGGGAAGAGGTGGCTCTTGCGGCGGCTTTCGATGTTGAGGCTCGCTCGTCGTCCGTTCCCCTAGAGGTGCCGGCTTGGGCATTTTGAGCTCTGGGATTTGGTTGTGATTGTGGGGGTTTGGGCCGCAAATGCTGTAGTGAATGATGACGCTTTTGCCAATATACGCACGTGAAACTACTTTTACATTCGCTCTTGGGGTGTGACGTTGATAAACAGTTTTCACAGTAACTATTTTCGTAATTGATATTAGAGAAAAATTGTAAGTTTACAAACGGCGATGGTTACTAGGACATGTTTCTGAATTTCACTTCTTCATCAGTTAGCTTTTCGGGAGCTGAGCGTTGAACTCGAATCTCCAACATTCATATCAGTGCAAGCCTTTAGCTGCTAAGCCATATGAATGTCCCGTTGTTCGCTGTACAATTGGTCTCTAAGAGTTGCTTTTTTGTTTATATTCCTTTTGATCACCATGTAGGCACATACACTCTGTATGTAGTTTATTCCTAATGATGTGGATATGATTTTTAGGCGCGCTTTTGAAAGCTTAGTAACATTTGTTCGAATTTTTACAGTATTTGTTTTTAATACTTCCGCTGTTACTATTATATCAATATGATCATATGTATTTAATTAGCGAGCTTTGCTCATATTGCTTTATACAATGGTTTTTGTAATTGATATTAGAGAAAAATTGTAAGTTTACAAACGGCGATGGTTACTAGGACATGTTTCTGAATTTCACTTCTTCATCAGCTAGCTTTTCGGGAGCTGAGCGTTGAACGCGAATCTCCAACATTCATATCAGTGCAAGCCTTTAGCTGCTAAGCCATATGAATGTCCCGTTGTTCGCTGTACAATTGGTCTCTAAGAGTTGCCTTTTTGTTTATATTCCTATTTTCTCTCACAAATTTGTTTCGGTCTGATACCGATAAATTCCTAAACCTGACGCAAGATTTGACTGCGTGGTATTGATTGCATAATCTACACGAAGCCGTTTTATTGAACTCCATGTGATATGCATGGGTTATATTATTGTTAGATTGGGTCGAGTTTTGATTCACCATTCGTGGTGTAAAACTCGAAAATTGGGGTTTCGCCTTGCCTGGGCTATAGGTGCTTAGTCCCTCTACTACCTCGTATCTGCTGGTCAAAAATTTATTCATATCCTCCCAAAGTGGGAGTTCTTTTCCGGAGTTGAGGGATTGTTCCCATAGTGAAAGACTTTCACTGATGAGCAGAGGTAAACGAGGATTGGGTCCCAGTCCGTTGTCGGGATTCCTTGGGTGTTAAGGGTCGACATGCAGTTGTTGATTGTTTTCTGCATCTTCTGTATTTGTTCTCCGTTTTCAGCGAATATTGTGGGCAGGTTGAACAGTGTCTTCAATTGGTTGTCGACGAGTATCCTTTTGTTTTCGTACCTAGATCTGAGTGCTTCCCAGGCAAGTTCGAAATCATCATCGCTCAGTGGGTGTTTTTGACAATAAGTCCAGCTTGTCCTTTTATTTTCAGGTGTAGGTGGTATAATTTTTGAGCGGGTGATAATTTAAGGTGGTTTTTATTGACTGCCGTGAACATATCTCTGAAGGATGGCCAATCTTCGTATCCACCATGAAAGACTTCGGTGTCACATGCTGGTACTTTCAAATAACAACCATTTGAGTTTGAGTCATTTATGGCGTGGGTTGGTGCTAGCAGTGTTGAAAGTTTGTAAGGCTTCCATAATTTAAGATTTGCATGTTTGATAGGTTTCCATGCATTTAGCGAATTTTTGCTCAACCGAGCCGCTAACATCTGTGTAATTATCTGAGAAACTTACTTCTCGATGGGACGCTAGCACCTTTGCCCATATTTTATCAAGGTCTTCTAATTTGACTTTAAGCATACACTCTGATAAATCGGTAGCTATGTATTTATATATGGGTAAAATATATTTGCCGGTAAACTGTGGTGTACCAACAATACCTTTTGTTTGCTGTGCAAAGTAAATTTACGCAAATATGTGATCGATGATCTTCTTTGTTGCTTCCTTCTATTATGAGTTACATATGGTCATGCAATTACTTTGTTGAGGGTGGGTTTTTGGCTTATGCAAAAAGAAATACAAGTGCGTGTGGTTGTTATGGGTGCATATACTTGTAAATTTGTATGCAAATTATCTTGGGTGCACCGGTAAAATAAAGTTTGAGAAAAGTGACAAAAATTTGGCAAATTTCGTTGCTATGGGCGTATTAAAAATTATAATTTATGTAATATATGTATATAAGGGCAAATTGGCAGCAGTGAATTTCACGCTGGAAAAATATTTAGCTCGGGGAATATTACCGAACTAACTGGGTATATACATATATTACATATATACGTATATATTTTTATATTTAACTAGATATGTGAAGCAACGAACTTTTTGGGTATATAGAAGCGGGCAGTGGGTTTTCCGTTGGTACGGGAATAAAAATATATTTATTCGCTGTTTTTGAACGCAAAAAAGCTAAGTATTATGTAAGCGACTGTACTTTTTTGTACCAGTGGGTAGGCAAATGAAATTTTTGCCGTTTAAGCTTTATAATGTTGGTATATAACCAGGGTTGAGATCTTTAGATCGGAGGGTATAAAATTGGGGGATTTATAGAATTTGGGTCCGTACTTTAGACGGAGGGAAAAATATATGTGGATATATAATGGGTATGTTTATTATGAAGGGGTCCGGATTCTAAGATCCGAGGGATATATATGTATGTATGTATATATATGTACCGTACTCACTCTGACATTTTTGGTTTTCATATGTGTTACTTGTGAGTTGTTTGTGTGGTCCTTTATTGTAATGTGCTCCTCGTTGTTGTTGTGTTGTTAATGTTGCTTTGATGTATGATTTTGTTTCCAATTATTGTTTACCAACTTTTTCCCAAATGTAGTTTTTTCGTTTTTTTTTTCAATATTTTTCGTATTTTGTATTCGTGAAAATTAAATATATACACTTTGTTTTTATCTTTCTGCCCTTTTCCAAGGATTTTATTTTCCCTTCAATTTTTTTCAATATATCCCTAACGTGTTTTTTTTTAAATTTCCAAATATTTTAATTTTTAATTACACAATTTTTATTTTCTTTCAACTTTTCTTTGCCTTCTCACCTTCAACCACTTTTTTGACAACTTGATTTTGTTAAATTTTTTGTGTAAATAAATCTTGTGTTACGTTTTTTGTTTTTTTTTGTGTTTGTAAATTTTTTTTGTTTTTTATTAAACTTTTTTGCACTGCGTTTAATTTCACAGACTCCCAATTAAATTGTTTTAAATTTTTTTTTGTCACCCCTTAATGTTTTAGTTCTTTATGTATTCATGTATGTGGACTATTGTCTTGTTCTATAAAATTTTGTTTATTTGCCGTACCGAGCACGTATTACTTTTCGTTTGTTATTTATATAAAATAGTTTTTAATTTTTGTATAAAAAATTTGTGTTTTTTAATTACTTTTACTTTTTTCGTGTTTGCTTTTTGGTCGCTGGCATTTTCAACACAAAAGGACCATGTCTAAAAATTCACTAAGCACTGTTCAAATAAAAGAAGGCACGCATGTGTTTAATGCTGAACTATTATTTTCTTTATTATTTTACTTCACTGCTAAACTTCACTGAAGAGTTATATTAAAATTTAAAACAAAATCAAAATAAATATATTAAAATTGTGCGATGGCGGGCGGGCGATAAAATAAAATGAAGCGAACGTTGACGGGCACGATAAATGCGTGTGGGCGGTTTGGTAGTTTTAGATCAACTGACTTATGTAGCTTATGCGCGGTGGTGTTCGGCAAGCACAGCTGAGCTGCACTTGCGCTTGGCCGCACTGGCCGGGTGTTGCCAGACGGAGGGGGCGGACTTACTCCGAAAACTCGATCATGTTTTCAACAATGACCACACCCACTTTTTCGATATCGAAAATTACGATAAATGAAAAGAATGCCATAATTATATACCATATAAGAAAAACGGGATGAAACATGGTAATTTGATTGGTTTATTGACGCAAAATATAACTTTAGAAAAAAAACTTTGTAAAATGGGTGTGACACCTACCATATTAAGTAGAGGAAAATGAAAAAGTTCTGCAGGGCGAAATCAAAAGCCCTTGGAATCTTGGCAGGAATACTGTTCGTGGTATTACATATATAAATAAATTAGCAGTACCCGACAGATGATGCTCTGGGTCACCCTGGTCCAGAGTTTGGTCGATATTTCGAAAACGACTTCACATATACAACTACCACCACTCCCTTTTAAAACCCTCATTAGTACCTTTAATTTGATACCCATATCGTACAAAGACATTATAGAGTCACCCCTGGTCCACCTTTATGGCGATATCTCGAAAAGGCGTCCACCCATAAAACCAAGACCCACATTAACACCTTTCATCTTATACCCATATTGTTCAAACGCATTCTAGAGTCACCCCTGGTTCACCTTTATGGCGATATCTCGAAAGGGCGTACACCTATAGAACTAAGTGCCACTCCCTTTTAAAATATCCGTTAATACCTTTCATTTGATACCCATATCGTACAAAGAAATTCTAGAGTCATCCCTGCTCCACCTTTATAGCGATGGCGTCCATCTATAGAACTAAGGCCCACGCGCTTTTAAAATACTCATTAACACCTTTCATTTGATACCCATATCGTACAAACAAATTCTAGAGTCACCCCTGGTCCACACTCATTAGCACCTTTATGGCGATATCTAGAAAAGGCGTCCACCCATAAAACCAAGACCCACTCCCTTTTAAAATACTCATTAACACCTTTCGTCTCATACCCATATTGTACAAACGCATTCTAGAGTCACCCCTGGTACACCTTTATGGCGATATCTCGAAAGGGCGTCCACCTATAGAACTGAGGCCACTCCTTTTAAAGTACTCATTAACACCTTTCATTTGATACCTATATCGTACAAAGAATTTCTAGAGTCACCCCTGGTCCACCTTTATGGAGATGTGTCGAAAAGGCGTCCACTTATAGAACTAAGTCCCACGCGCTTTTAAAATACTCATTAACACCTTTCATTTGATACCCATATCATACAAACAAATTCTAGAGTCACCCCTGTTCCACACTCATTAACAAATTTCATTTCATACCCATATCGTACAAACAAATTCTAGAGTCACCCTGGTCCACCTTTATGGCGATATCTCGAAAAGGCTTGCACCTATAGAACTAAGCCCACGCCCTTTTAAAATACTCATTAACACCTTTCATTTGATACCCATATCTTATAAAAAAAATGCTAGAGTCAGCCCTGGTCCACCTTTATGGCGATATCCCTAAATGGCGTCCACCTAGAACTATGGCCCACTCCCTATTAAAATACTCTTTAATACCTTCCATTTGATACACATGCCATACAAACACATTCCAGGGTTACCCTAGGATCATTTTCCTACATGATGATTTTCACTTATTTTGTCTCCATAGCTCTCAGCTGAGTATGTAATGTTCGGTTGCACCCGAACTTAGCCTTCCTTACTTGTTTAGTGATAGCTTTAAGTTAGAGACGTCGGTCGTTAGTTCACTGAACCGCTGCATGACACGCTCTTCCGATTTTCGCATACGCTCAGATAACTCAGCAATGAAGCTCTCTTTTTGCATTTGCAACCTCTCCTCAATTTGTGTTATCCAGCCATTGGCGGTGAGCTCTCAACAAGAGATTTATTTTTTTGAGTAGTTGGCGAAGAGTTAGCAATGCGCGCCGTTTTTTCTCTTGTACCCGGGCGCACATCCATTTTCAACTTTTAATTTTTTATTTTAATATCTTCTTAGAATTTTGATTAAGAACTAAATATTATGCTTTAGATTTGCACTAACCGACTTGGTATTATCACTTTGATTGGCTTTAGTCTTATTTAAAAACTTTTAAACGGTGGGCAAAGCAATTTTTTTAATAACAAAGCAGCACTGGACAAAAACACGTCTACTCAGTATGCATATCAAATTTCCTAGCCTATTCCGGTCATTTTATCTCATTGAGTCTGCTATTTAAATATTTCAAAAAATTAACATTTTCGATCACATGAGTTTACAATAAAACGTGATGTTAATTAAGGAGCCTAAGTACTAGGGCTCCAAAAAATTAAAGTTATTATAACCTGCCAAGAAAAAATGAAACTAATTGATATAGTTCTTACGTGTATTTACCATTTACTTTGATCTCCAAAAACAGACTGAATTTTATTCTATACTAAAAGCTAACTCTAAGCGTATAAATTTAGTTAAAGGGAAGGATAATACAGCACTCACCTGCAGTCCAGTGGTTTTGCCAATAGTGATGTTGGTGTTGATGATGTTGCTGATGAGGATTAGGGCGATGTTGGCGGCAACTGACTCCTCCTAGACCTCTCGTTGCGTTATGTGTGAAATAATACTGACGTCCAACGGCCAATCTCCACAGGTTGCTTCCGCACAATACGTCGGAAAGTATGCCAAAGCGAACAATTGTATATATTTCCAATTAGGAATATTACCACGGAGTTTGTTAAAAATTCTCAAACACATCAAAAATTTACAGGAAATTGTAGGTATTTGTTGCAGGATTATGCTGCACTTTACTCTGCTTTGCTGAACGAGTTGGTTTTTCCTGAAACCTTAACGTTTTCACCACCTTTTGCCTTATTCTGCACACGAAATGCAGTATTAATCCACTCAATAAAATACGATCTTTTTACATTAATCAAATATTTATCTTTAATTCGGATAATTTCAATATTAAGTTGAATTCACACATTTATATCGGCAATGTTTCACTTATTTGTATCCATCTGAATATAAATCAATTTGATTTCATATTAAGATTTAAGCAAAGCTATAAACTTCAAAAATCCACTGCAAACACAGACTATAAAAGGACAGCTAAGTCAAGATGGATTTCACATTGGTTGGAATTTAGACATAGGGTATTGTAAAGTTTTGTATTATTTATTTGAATAGCTTCTCCGGAAAAAAATCACCAGCAACTTTTCAAGATTTGGATATATAATAAAAAAATATGTATGTTGCCAAAACGGTGGTGGTTTTTTGACAGATTGGCGATCATGCCATATCGCCATCCTGCATTTGCGGCGAATTACATTTGGTGGATTTTCGCGGTGGAGGCTGCCACACGTCCATTAGGATTCCCACTAGGGAATTCAAGGGTAGATACCATGCATTGATTCTAGGGATATTTCAATATAAATTACAATTCAATAGATCGAATACAATACAAACTATGGGTTGTAAATAAATTTAGAGATATACGTATGTACAAGGAGGAGAGGGGACGGGTGGCAGCCTACGCCGCGTAAACATCCTGGCCCGCCTAGGCGTACTAAGCGCCTAAAGTGTGTTGCAGCTCGGTCAGAGCTCGAACTGCTTCCTTGATTAGGATTTTGCCCACTTTGGTTTTGTACGTGGCGGTGCGTAAACCGGTAGCGGTGCCCCGGATGGTGCGGTCTGACACGGTCGGTGGGCGCTGGTTACGCCGGGAACGGGGTGTGGGCGATGCTGCTGCCGGTTGTTGTTGATGAGTGCTGCATTTTGGTGGTTGGCGGCGGCGCGATTGACGATGATGGCGCACCGGCTGTGATGCTGCATGCTGGGGTTGGCGACTCACGGTGTCGTGGTGCAAGAGTGTGTGGTGAGGGAGCCCACATACGTGACAGCGCTCGCGGGAGGTACACACACGTGTGTGGTGTGACAAGGCCAAGCAATTAGTGCAATATTTATGCGCCCTGGCAATCACGGCACGTTGTTGTTGTGGCACGGCCGTAAACAATGGGCACGTCGATAACGCATGATGTCGCATACACAGACGGCAGCGTCGATAATCGGACACGGCGTCGTCAATTCGTGATGGAGTCGCTGGCACTGTCACTTGGGACGCCAAGGAGCGACGCGGTGTAGGAACCGGGGCACGTTGACGATTCATCTGTTGAAAAAAGGAGTACATGAATGTGTGTTGTATATTGAGGAGAACATCAAGGTAGGGACTGCCTGTGAGAGCTACGGTATGATTCAGGTTGTTCTGAGATGGTATCGATAGTTAAGCTTAGTGGACTGTAGTTGGTTGGGGAGATGGTAGGGAACCGTGGGGTTCTGAGTCGAATTCCGCTGGTGGCAGGAAACACAATTTTGTGATAGGCCTGGTGAGCACACCGTTTTGCGTGCGTACGTCGACTACTCGGATATGGCCGTCTCTTCCTAGATGGGTGTCTTCCACGCGTCCTAGGCGCCATTCGGTAGGGGGTAGGTTGCCTTCCTTGATGACGACTAGATCGCCGATTTTAGGGGGAGGCTGAGCGGTTTGCCATCGATAACGCTTGTGTAACTCCATGAGATAGTCATTCTTCCAGCGCTTGCTGAATTGGTGATGTAAAACTTTCAACCGGTTTTACGAGGGTTGGAGATCGGAGCATCGACGCTTTGATTTGAAACGGGCCGGCGAAGTCTACGCCAGTAGTAGTGAAGGAGGCGCGAAAGTGCATCGTTCGGGGGGTAAAGCTGCCATTATTTGGGATTGCGTTTGTCGCTTATGGATGGTGCAGACTTTACATTGGAAAATACATTTTTTTAGCTGAGGTTTCAGTCGGGGGGTATAGAATTCCTGCCTCATAGCTTGTTGCAGGAGGCGGAGGTCCGCATGGAGGAAGTTCTCGTGTAGAAACCTTATATAGAGGGAAGTAAATCTCGCTTTTTCGGGGAGAATGATGGGATGACACTCATTGTATGTCATGTCGGCGTTTACTAATCTTCCGTTGGCACGGAGAATCCCGTTTATATCCAGGAAGGGGTCAAGTACCAGTAGGGGACTTCGCTTTCCGATTGGTTTTGAATTTCCGAGGGAGGCTCTTTCGGAAGCGAAGAATTTCGCTAGAGTCAGCCCTGGTCCACCTTTATGGCGATATCCCTAAATGGCGTCCACCTAGAACTATGGCCCACTCCCTATTAAAATACTCTTTAATACCTTCCATTTGATACACATGCCATACAAACACATTCCAGGGTTACCCTAGGATCATTTTCCTACATGATGATTTTCACTTATTTTGTCTCCATAGCTCTCAGCTGAGTATGTAATGTTCGGTTGCACCCGAACTTAGCCTTCCTTACTTGTTTAGTGATAGCTTTAAGTTAGAGACGTCGGTCGTTAGTTCACTGAACCGCTGCATGACACGCTCTTCCGATTTTCGCATACGCTCAGATAACTCAGCAATGAAGCTCTCTTTTTGCATTTGCAACCTCTCCTCAATTTGTGTTATCCAGCCATTGGCGGTGAGCTCTCAACAAGAGATTTATTTTTTTGAGTAGTTGGCGAAGAGTTAGCAATGCGCGCCGTTTTTTCTCTTGTACCCGGGCGCACATCCATTTTCAACTTTTAATTTTTTATTTTAATATCTTCTTAGAATTTTGATTAAGAACTAAATATTATGCTTTAGATTTGCACTAACCGACTTGGTATTATCACTTTGATTGGCTTTAGTCTTATTTAAAAACTTTTAAACGGTGGGCAAAGCAATTTTTTTAATAACAAAGCAGCACTGGACAAAAACACGTCTACTCAGTATGCATATCAAATTTCCTAGCCTATTCCGGTCATTTTATCTCATTGAGTCTGCTATTTAAATATTTCAAAAAATTAACATTTTCGATCACATGAGTTTACAATAAAACGTGATGTTAATTAAGGAGCCTAAGTACTAGGGCTCCAAAAAATTAAAGTTATTATAACCTGCCAAGAAAAAATGAAACTAATTGATATAGTTCTTACGTGTATTTACCATTTACTTTGATCTCCAAAAACAGACTGAATTTTATTCTATACTAAAAGCTAACTCTAAGCGTATAAATTTAGTTAAAGGGAAGGATAATACAGCACTCACCTGCAGTCCAGTGGTTTTGCCAATAGTGATGTTGGTGTTGATGATGTTGCTGATGAGGATTAGGGCGATGTTGGCGGCAACTGACTCCTCCTAGACCTCTCGTTGCTTTATGTGTGAAATAATACTGACGTCCAACGGCCAATCTCCACAGGTTGCTTCCGCACAATACGTCGGAAAGTATGCCAAAGCGAACAATTGTATATATTTCCAATTAGGAATATTACCACGGAGTTTGTTAAAAATTCTCAAACACATCAAAAATTTACAGGAAATTGTAGGTATTTGTTGCAGGATTATGCTGCACTTTACTCTGCTTTGCTGAACGAGTTGGTTTTTCCTGAAACCTTAACGTTTTCACCACCTTTTGCCTTATTCTGCACACGAAATGCAGTATTAATCCACTCAATAAAATACGATCTTTTTACATTAATCAAATATTTATCTTTAATTCGGATAATTTCAATATTAAGTTGAATTCACACATTTATATCGGCAATGTTTCACTTATTTGTATCCATCTGAATATAAATCAATTTGATTTCATATTAAGATTTAAGCAAAGCTATAAACTTCAAAAATCCACTGCAAACACAGACTATAAAAGGACAGCTAAGTCAAGATGGATTTCACATTGGTTGGAATTTAGACATAGGGTATTGTAAAGTTTTGTATTATTTATTTGAATAGCTTCTCCGGAAAAAAATCACCAGCAACTTTTCAAGATTTGGATATATAATAAAAAAATATGTATGTTGCCAAAACGGTGGTGGTTTTTTGACAGATTGGCGATCATGCCATATCGCCATCCTGCATTTGCGGCGAATTACATTTGGTGGATTTTCGCGGTGGAGGCTGCCACACTTCCATTAGGATTCCCACTAGGGAATTCAAGGGTAGATACCATGCATTGATTCTAGGGATATTTCAATATAAATTACAATTCAATAGATCGAATACAATACAAACTATGGGTTGTAAATAAATTTAGAGATATACGTATGTACAAGGAGGAGAGGGGACGGGTGGCAGCCTACGCCGCGTAAACATCCTGGCCCGCCTAGGCGTACTAAGCGCCTAAAGTGTGTTGCACCTCGGTCAGAGCTCGAACTGCTTCCTTGATTAGGATTTTGCCCACTTTGGTTTTGTACGTGGCGGTGCGTAAACCGGTAGCGGTGCCCCGGATGGTGCGGTCTGACACGGTCGGTGGGCGCTGGTTACGCCGGGAACGGGGTGTGGGCGATGCTGCTGCCGGTTGTTGTTGATGAGTGCTGCATTTTGGTGGTTGGCGGCGGCGCGATTGACGATGATGGCGCACCGGCTGTGATGCTGCATGCTGGGGTTGGCGACTCACGGTGTCGCGGTGCAAGAGTGTGTGGTGAGGGAGCCCACATACGTGACAGCGCTCGCGGGAGGTACACACACGTGTGTGGTGTGACAAGGCCAAGCAATTAGTGCAATATTTATGCGCCCTGGCAATCACGGCACGTTGTTGTTGTGGCACGGCCGTAAACAATGGGCACGTCGATAACGCATGATGTCGCATACACAGACGGCAGCGTCGATAATCGGACACGGCGTCGTCAATTCGTGATGGAGTCGCTGGCACTGTCACTTGGGACGCCAAGGAGCGACGCGGTGTAGGAACCGGGGCACGTTGACGATTCATCTGTTGAAAAAAGGAGTACATGAATGTGTGTTGTATATTGAGGAGAACATCAAGGTAGGGACTGCCTGTGAGAGCTACGGTATGATTCAGGTTGTTCTGAGATGGTATCGATAGTTAAGCTTAGTGGACTGTAGTTGGTTGGGGAGATGGTAGGGAACCGTGGGGTTCTGAGTCGAATTCCGCTGGTGGCAGGAAACACAATTTTGTGATAGGCCTGGTGAGCACACCGTTTTGCGTGCGTACGTCGACTACTCGGATATGGCCGTCTCTTCCTAGATGGGTGTCTTCCACGCGTCCTAGGCGCCATTCGGTAGGGGGTAGGTTGCCTTCCTTGATGACGACTAGATCGCCGATTTTAGGGGGAGGCTGAGCGGTTTGCCATCGATAACGCTTGTGTAACTCCATGAGATAGTCATTCTTCCAGCGCTTGCTGAATTGGTGATGTAAAACTTTCAACCGGTTTTACGAGGGTTGGAGATCGGAGCATCGACGCTTTGATTTGAAACGGGCCGGCGAAGTCTACGCCAGTAGTAGTGAAGGAGGCGCGAAAGTGCATCGTTCGGGGGGTAAAGCTGCCATTATTTGGGATTGCGTTTGTCGCTTATGGATGGTGCAGACTTTACATTGGAAAATACATTTTTTTAGCTGAGGTTTCAGTCGGGGGGTATAGAATTCCTGCCTCATAGCTTGTTGCAGGAGGCGGAGGTCCGCATGGAGGAAGTTCTCGTGTAGAAACCTTATATAGAGGGAAGTAAATCTCGCTTTTTCGGGGAGAATGATGGGATGACACTCATTGTATGTCATGTCGGCGTTTACTAATCTTCCGTTGGCACGGAGAATCCCGTTTATATCCAGGAAGGGGTCAAGTACCAGTAGGGGACTTCGCTTTCCGATTGGTTTTGAATTTCCGAGGGAGGCTCTTTCGGAAGCGAAGAATTTCGACTGAGTCAAGCTCAGCAGACGGATTTTCGCGCGCATGACGTCGGCGTAAGAGAGGGCGGGATCGTTAGGGGTACGACTGCCTCCTACGGCATTTCTAAGCCGAGTTACAAATTTTAACACGTACGCTGTTACGCGTAGGGCGCGGGGATAGGAGGAGAACCTTTGCAAGAAGTCTTCTGACTCTTCCGCTGCATGCAGTGATTCGACTCGGCGAAGTGCGGGGGGTACAATATTTCTGGCCGTTGGTGTTGGCCAGTCCTCGGGGGGTCGGGAAAGCCACTCTGGACCATTCCACCATAGCGACGAGTTAGAGAGATCGTCGGGGCTGCATCCTCTGGTTCCGAGATCCTCGGGGTTGTCTTTGCTTCGCACATGTCGCCAAGGGACATTTCCAACGAGGTCTATGATCTGCGCTGTTCGGTTAGAGACGTAAGTTTTCCACGAGTGGGGTGGCTTTTCCAGCCAGGCTAGCACGATTTCCGAGTCGGACCACATGATTAATTTTTTTTGACTTAGGCCGAGTTGGGGTTGGACTACTGCGACTAATTTTGCTAATAAGAGCGCTCCGCATAGCTCCAGGCGTGGCAGACTAATAGTTTTGAGAGCAGTCACTCTGTGAGAGTGGACCTGAGTACCGACGGTACTTCTTAGGTACAGGGTTGCGCAATAAGCCTTTTCTGAGGCGTCGCAGAATCCGTGGAGCTCAACGTATTGATCGGGCGTAAAATTCATCCATCGGGGTATCTGGATGGCTGAGATAGAGGGAAGGTTTTGAGAGAACTGCGCCCATTTGGCTAGACGGATGGGTTTAACCTTCTCGTCCCATTCGGTCCCATCTAACCACAATTCTTGCATGAGCATCTTCGCTTGGATCATTATGGGCGTCAGCCACCCTGCGGGATCGAAAAGTTTCGCAATAGGGGAGAGAATTTGCCGCTTCGTGGCTGCAGTGGATGCCGGATTTGAGTCGACGGTATACGAGAATGTATCCGTTAGGGCGTTCCACTGGATGCCCAGGGTCTTGGCGGTGCTAGTCTTTTCGAACTCGAGAAAATTTTTTTCCAGCAGATCAGTTTTCGATATTTTTTGGAGGATGTTGGGATGGTTTGCCGTGATCTTTTTTAGGGGAAAGCCGGCTGAATTGAGAGCGTCTATGGTCTCTGTTAGGGATTGCTCGGCTGATTGAAGATCATGACTGCCAGATAAAATATCGTCAACATACGTCTCGGATTTTAGTATTGGGGCTGCGCGTGGATGGGAATCGGCTATGTCTTTCGCCAGCTCGTGTAGAGTGCGAATAGCCAGGAAAGGCGCGCAGTTAACCCCGAAGGTGACCGTTTTTAACTTGTAGTCCTTTATTGGACTGTGTTCGGGGGTTCGGAATATTATCCGTTGGTAGTCTCGGTCATCGGGGTGCAAGAGAATTTGGCGGTACATTTTCTCGACGTCGCCATTAAACACATATTTATATGTTCGCCATTTCAGCAACATAAGTCGGAGATCGGGTTGGAGGGTTGGTCCGGTACATAAAACATCGTTGAGGGAGTGACCGGAACCCGACTTTTTGGAGGCGTTGAACACAACTCTGACTTTTGTTGTCTTTTTATCTGGCCTTACGACTGCATGGTGAGGGAGATAGAATGAGCAGTATTTCCCCAGGGATTCTATTTCATTGGGACTGCATTCTTCCATGTGGCCTAGGGACAGATATTCCTCGAGTACCTGGTCGTATTGCTGCTTGAGATCGCCCTTTTTTGCGAGAGTACGTTCCATGCCATGGAACCGTCGTAGGGCTGCAGTACGGGATTGACCTAGGTCGATATTGTTCGGGAATGTTGGTTTAAAGGGGAGCCGAACCATATATCGACCGTCATCCATGCGAGTGGTTGTGCTGTGATAAACGTCTTCGCACATTTTATCTTCTGGGGTTTCCACTCGCGTTCTGGGTATTTCTTCGATTTCCCAGAATTGCCTCAGCTGTTCATTCAGCTGGACATTCGTCACTTCCCACATTTGAGCGGAGTGTGATCCGACCTTTTCGGGGGTTTGGCCACTTATTATCCAGCCAAATATCGTGTTTTGTGCTAGCAGTGTGGGCGAGATCTTTTCTATGCCATTTAGCATGATTTGAGGGATGAGATCGCTGCCTAACACCAGATCGATTTGGGAGGGATTCTGAGAATTCTGGTCTGCTAGCTTGAGGTGTGACCATTTACGTATTTGGTCGTTATTTAGCCTGAGTGTTGGGAGTTGCCTAGTGAGCCGAGGTAGCACTATTGCCTGGGCCTTTATTTTCACCTTGTGATCATTTGAGACTAGGGTCAGTGAGCATAGCTTGTTGGAGGTTTGTACTACTCCGCCTCCCATTCCCGATATTTCAAATAGGGAGTGGGTATATGGGAGGCCTAGCTTCATTTGAGCTTTCGACGAGATGAAGCTACGTTCTGACCCTTGATCCACTAAGGCTCTGAGCCTGAAGCAGTCCCCTCGGTGTTCTATGGACATTATCGCTGTGGGGAGAATAATCTTGCTATCGTTTTCTGTATGCAAAGATTGAATGCGGGCAGCGTTTGAGGTGGTGGGAAGTTCCTCGTTGGGATCTGGGTTGGTAACGTCCTGACTAGTTGCTACTTGGGCTGCCGTTCTTCGAGGGCCATTGGTTTGGTGTGATATTCCGGTATCGTGGAGGGTGGAGTTGTGGCGACCTTGGCAGTATAGACTCGTTCCTGTGCTTGTGCAATCTTTTACGAGGTGGGTTTGTGACAGGCAGTTTTCGCAGAGATTGCTTTCTCTCACGAATTTTTTCCGTTCGGGGATTGCCAGCTTTTTATAATGCAAGCAGCTTTGTAGCTTGTGGGAGTTCTGCTTGCACTTTCTGCAGGCGTATACTTTTTGATGCTCGGCCACATGAGCATTTGTGCGAGTTTGAGAGTAGTTGTTGTTCTGCGGGGGGTTGCGGCTTTGGTTAGGGGTTTGAGCCTGCCTGAACTGGGGATTGTTTTGACTTGTGGGAGGCTTTGAGAAATTAGTGGAGGGTGGGTTATATCGGGATTTGGCTGGTCGCCATTGATCCACCCTTTCCACTATCTCGTAGCGAGTAGTCAAAAACTGATCCATTTTGGACCAGTTCGGTAGGTCTCTTCTGGAGCTTAAAGATTGCTCCCAAAGCGCAACTGTATTTTCCGGCAGTTTTGAGGTTACCAGATATATTAATATGGGGTCCCAACTGTCTGTCGAGACTTGTTGGATTGCTAATATCTGGAGACAGTTATTAACGGAGGATTGCAATCGCTGGATGTCTTCGCTGTTTTCAGTCGGAATGGGCTTGAGGTTCATGAGGGCCTTTATTTGGTTGTCGACCAGGACTCTTTTATTTTCATAACGGGATTTAAGAGCTTCCCAAGCCAGAGCAAAGTTGTCATCACTCAGTGGAAATTGCTTTACTATCTGGCCGGCTTTCCCTTGGGTTTTGTACCTGAGGTGGTACAGTTTTTGGGCGCTCGAGAGTTTGGGGTGGTTGATATAGACCGCCGTGAACATGTCACGGAAGGACGGCCATTGATCATAACTCCCGTAAAAGACTTCGGTGTCACAGGCGGGTACTTTGAGGTGCATCCCGGAATTTTCTTGGGGAGTGGTAGTTGTAGCGGGGACGGTATTGCTTGGTAACCTTAGCTGGAGCTGATCGCCTATTCTTGCCTTTGTGTCTTCATATGCTATAAGGCAGTCGCGGTATTTATTGAAGGCTGAGGCCTTAAAGTCGACGGGAAGGTCGTTGTCATCAGATTGCACGACAGCGTCATATGCGCTCTGTAGCCTTTCCCAGAACACATCAATATTTTTGTCTTTTATCTTTAGGTATGCCTCGGTGTTATCTTGGATCTCGGTTGTGCCGAACCGAGCGCAGTAATCCGAAAAGAGATCCGTTTCGGATATAAATTTATTTTCGACCACGGTAGCCATTCTGAAGAGGGACTTGCTTAGTTTTACTTTAGCTATTTTGGGAATTTTTTGGGACTGCCTGGTGTTTATTTATGATGGAATACCAAAGGCAGAAGCTTTCCTATCGGTCAAGAGTGGGTAGGTTAGGACCAGTTAGATTAATTGGGAGTAGTCTGAGACTAGTTGGGATGACCTGCAGAATTTGCTGCTGGGTATTTCAGACTATGTGAAAGTGGCCGAATTTTTTGCTGGGTATCGTCAACAATGTAACTGTGGAGATATGTATTTAATTTATACCGCAAGGGACTCAAGTATTAAAGGGCAATGAGCTAACTTTGTGCAAGTGTGTGTGGGATTTGCCTCGAAATTTTTTAATGCACCGCTTTTACGTACAGGTGTATATGGGGGTGATACTGTGTATATATATATATATAAATGTATTTTTGGCGGGAAATTATAATTCTGGCGGGAGAAATTTGGATTTGGCGGGAGCCACCAAAATTTATTCGGGGGATATACGTAATGTATGTACGTGTTTTTTATATTGTTGAGAGGCTGGTTTCGTCAATGGCGACGAAGGACCATTAGTTAAAGGGAAGGATAATACAGTACTCACCTGCAGTCCAGTGGTTTTGCCAATAGTGATGTTGGTGTTGATGATGTTGCTGATGAGGATTAGGGCGATGTTGGCGGCAACTGACTCCTCCTAGACCTCTCGTTGCGTTATGTGTGAAATAATACTGACGTCCAACGGCCAATCTCCACAGGTTGCTTCCGCACAATACGTCGGAAAGTATGCCAAAGCGAACAATTGTATATCTTTCCAATTAGGAATATTACCACGGAGTTTGTTAAAAATTCTCAAACACATCAAAAATTTACAGGAAATTGTAGGTATTTGTTGCAGGATTATGCTGCACTTTACTCTGCTTTGCTGAACGAGTTGGTTTTTCCTGAAACCTTAACGTTTTCACCACCTTTTGCCTTATTCTGCACACGAAATGCAGTATTAATCCACTCAATAAAATACGATCTTTTTACATTAATCAAATATTTATCTTTAATTCGGATAATTTCAATATTAAGTTGAATTCACACATTTATATCGGCAATGTTTCACTTATTTGTATCCATCTGAATATAAATCAATTTGATTTCATATTAAGATTTAAGCAAAGCTATAAACTTCAAAAATCCACTGCAAACACAGACTATAAAAGGACAGCTAAGTCAAGATGGATTTCACATTGGTTGGAATTTAGACATAGGGTATTGTAAAGTTTTGTATTATTTATTTGAATAGCTTCTCCGGAAAAAAATCACCAGCAACTTTTCAAGATTTGGATATATAATAAAAAAATATGTATGTTGCCAAAACGGTGGTGGTTTTTTGACAGATTGGCGATCATGCCATATCGCCATCCTGCATTTGCGGCGAATTACATTTGGTGGATTTTCGCGGTGGAGGCTGCCACACGTCCATTAGGATTCCCACTAGGGAATTCAAGGGTAGATACCATGCATTGATTCTAGGGATATTTCAATATAAATTACAATTCAATAGATCGAATACAATACAAACTATGGGTTGTAAATAAATTTAGAGATATACGTATGTACAAGGAGGAGAGGGGACGGGTGGCAGCCTACGCCGCGTAAACAAATTAGTTTAACTGATTTCTTATTTGCTGACACTGCACTTCCCACGATTGGCCAAAATAATATTTTATCGCTTGCGTGGCAAATCACACGACTTTCAGTTTGTGTGCATATCATATCGCTTACGCTCAGTTCACATGAATTGCATTTCGTCTGCTTACGCAATATGAGATTAGATCAATTACCTGCGTTGGCTTCACTCGTGTTTGTACAAGTAAGTGTGGCTTCCCCCTTGTTAAGTACCCCCCCCCCCCCCCCTTAAACATCTGCGTCCCGCAGATGAGCTCCTTTTCGATAGTTTCGACTTCCTAACGCAAAAGTGAGAGGTTGGTGGTCAGTGAAAATTCAAATCTTTTTCGCCACATAGAGGTAGGATATCAAGTTGTCTAGAGCGCAAACCATAGCCAACATTTCCTTCTCGTTTGTGGCATAGTTTTCTTCTGTTCTACTTAAGATGTAGGCAATGGGTCGATCTTTCCCTGTTTCTCCTTGGGATAGCACCCCACCAATGGCATAGTTTGAAGTGTCGGTGGTAAGGTTGAATGGCTTTTCGAAATCTGGAAATGCGAGAATATCTGAGGAAATGAGTAGTTTTTTTAGGGTATCGAAGGTCTGAAAGGCCTCGGAATTCATTTTAATACGCAGTCTTCTAGATTGGTTTGCCTTGACCTGCGAATTCTCACCGCGTGTGAGCTTGGTCAAGGGTTTAGCAACCTTGGCGTAATCTCGAATGAACTTTCGGTAAAACGACGTCATTCCCAAAAAGCTTTTTAGTTACTTAAGCGTTTCTGGGGGTGAGAGGTTCTCTATAGCTTTGACCTTTGAAGGATCCGCCTTTGTCCCGTTGGATGCGATTACATATCCCAGAAATTCTACTTCCGTGCTCATAAACTTAGTTTTTTCCAAATTTACTCTCAAATTAGCATCCGCAAGCCGTTTTAACACTATTTCTAAATTTACTAAATGTTCGTCGGTACTTTTTCCAAAGAAAATAATGTCGTCAATATACACTTAGCATATGCTCCCAATATACTCTTTAAGGCGTCATCAATCATTCGCTGGAATATAGCCGGAGCGTAATCTCAGAAATTCGTACTTTCCATTCATGGTTGAAGACGCTGTTTTGGGTATATATGTTTCTTTCATTGTGATTTGGTGAAAGCCTGAGGTCAGATCAATGGTTGTGAAATATTTTGCATTCCCTAAACTGGCAAGCGTTGCATAAATATCTGGAATAGGATAGGCGTCCGGCACGGTTACCGCATTCAAACCTTTGAAGTCCACTACCATTCCATACTGAGGCATTCCATATGAAAAGATAGGTCGACCTCTCCGATTTTCTTCAAATTCGGAAGACATGTAGTATTTGACGTCCAGAATAGTGTGTGAAAATATTTTTTTTACAATTTTTAATATTTTGGATTTTATTGACAGTTGAAAATTTTTGAAAGCATTTCTTTGAGTTAAAATATCTTTTAATCTATTAATTTTAGAAAAAAATATTTTACTACGAAAAGTCTTTAAAATTATTGAAGTTCATAAAAAAAATTTCACGTTCTCAAAATTTTGAAAAATAATATGATTGAAGAATAAAATAAAATTTTTTTTCAGTGTAAAGTAATGAAGGATAGCACCGATTATCTTTAAAAAAATCTGAAAGAAACTTGAGTATGTGCTTAACCTACCCTTCAAATTTAAAAGAATGTTTTTTTTTTGTTTTCGAGAAAAAAATTTTAAAAATTTTATGTTGAATAAATCTATGATTTTTACGCACAGTAAGTTGGTGATACAAAAATTTTTACACTATATAACACTTCAAAATGGCATAAATATTATGAAATTGTAGTTTTATATTTTAAATTAGGTAAGTTTTTTTATTACTTTAAAAAGTTTACAATCGCTCTCATACAACTTTACATTTAATTTCGTTGCTTGAAAAGGGTGGAATGACCGTGTGCCATTGATTCGAACAGCTGTAGCGAAACGATCTTTAGGAAATCTTTTTCTTTTTGCTAATCAGCTTTGGAACAGAAACCAAATTGGATTGTTTTAAATTCATTTTTGACAGTATTAAAAAATTCAATTGGGTAGTAATTGGTGTGTGTCAGGACGGCGTAAACTTTCTCGTCGAACAAATCTTTTAACAGTACCACCGATTCCATTCCATACATTAAATTAATAAAATTGTATTTATTTTTATATTGCGAAACTGCGCCATCTGAAAAGTAGTAAATTTTTTTAACATTGTGTTATTATATTTTGATACAAGCCAATTAATAATTTTCTTTTGAAATAAATAAACAGCAGTGGTATCATGGATATTACACTCTGAGATGAGTACAAAGCTCTCAAATATGAAGCTCTTATTCTTATCCTTTTCTGCGCGATAAACAACAAAGGGGTGAACTGTAACCTGATTGTTATTCCAGTGGTAATCCTGAATGGGATTCTGTACCAGAAAAGTGAAATTTTCAGAGAAGTCACCAACTACTATAAATTCCCCTTCCTTTAGTTGAAGGTTCAGTGCTTTGAAAAACTTGTTTTGGCTCTTGGCTATAAATTGTGTGTTAAAAGTATTGACGCATCGGCTTTCAGCATTTCAATAAACGTATGAGTATCTTTATTCACTGTTTCTATAGAAGAACGCTCTGTATTGGTCCATTGTAAAAATTCCAAACCTTTTATATTATTTACTTCAAATGCTTTTCCAAGTTCAATACTTATTCCTTCAAAACCTGAACAATAATTACACTTTCTAAGTTAACAATTATGTTCGAATTTCTCACAAGTCATCTCACGTAAGACATCTTCGTATGTTTGAATAGAAATTTGGTTGGAGATATCTTTTAAAGCATCCATCATTAATTTGAAATTTTGATAAATCTTACAAACACATACTGTGTGAATTCCAGCAGCATCGGCCAAAATACATTCCCTAGGACGTAGTTCGGCAAATTTACTGAATCCTACTTTTAAATCAGGATACATATTTTTAAATTCGACATAAGCTTCTTTCAGATTGCACAAGACCAATCGTTTCTGAATTTTTGACTTTTTTCCATCCGTTTGTCTTACGGATACGCAATCGTTCTGCCCAGGCATAAATCGACTAATATCATCTGACCTATACAAATTTTGGACTACGGAAATATCATTTTCGGAAATCTTCCTTCCTGATATTTTTTGAGTTGGGTGGGAACCAAATCCAAACATATTTTGGGTTTTTTTCGCATGAGAAGCTAACTTATAAGTTGTATTAAATTCTTTTTGGAGTTTGTATGCTGTCCAACTTGGTGGAGAAATAGTCAACCAAAAAATCTTTTCTGAATAATTCGAAATGGTTTGAAACTTTTTCTTTACAGATAAAAGCATTTCCAAGCCGACATCTCCTCCTGTATACACTTCACAATGTTCATCAGAACTTATATTTGTTGATGGATTTACTTCGGAACCTATTTTTACATTGGAAAATTTAGTTTCATTCAATGGACTTTTAATAATACTATTGCTAACCTCTTTAGATGGTACAGCATCTTTTAGAATTTTAATCCTGCAGCAAAAGCAGACATATTCCCCCAAATTGGGTAGTTTTTTTAATAGTTCTGGCGTGGATTTACCTACATTTTTTTAACCCAGATGTGATTAGGCAAATCAAATGGATTACAACAAAATTTTTTATTTGGCATTTTTGGGAATCAAAATATGTATATAAATGTAGTTATTGACAAATATAAAAACGAGTTTATTTAAAAGTTATTAAAAGCGCAAACTTCTCGGCACAACGTCAAATGTTCAACTGCCGTTCTTCGTGTATTTCAAAGTCGGCGTTTCGTTAAAAATGTTTTACTATGCAGGGTTGTATTTAATTAGTTGTAGCATTTAGGGTTGTGTTGGGTTGGTTCTATGATAGTTTAGTACGTTTGACCACTTCTGGTCTTTAACCCTAATCCCACAATCGGCCGTCCTGACGACCGTTCGTCCCCGAACGACGGGTTCCATTTTTTCATATACTCCGCTACCTTTATTGTCCGGTTTGGTCCTTCATGCTCACCTATCTTTCGACTTCATATCTGCCATGATTTAGTATGCGGATAACCTTATACGGTCCAAGATATTTTCCCTTTAATTTAAGCACGGGGCCATATTGAGTTCGCTTTATGGCTACCATGTCGTTTTCTTTATAAAGCTGCTCAGCTTTTCTTTTCGCGTTGAAACTTTTCCGATTTTCTTCCTGAATTTGTCTGATACTATTCCTAGCCGTTAGCCTAACTGCCTCACGCTCTTTGTTCAGCTCTTGCAATGCTTCATCCTCGATAACTTCAGTCAAATATATCATTGAGTCTAGTCGCATATTTAATCCTGTTAAAATTTTGAACGGAGATGCCTTTGTGCTTCTACTGGATGAATTATTTAAAAATTGTTGAACTTCTGCTACATGTTGGTACCATTTATCAGTATTGTGTAGAGTTAGCTTTGTCAGCATAGGCACTACTACCCTATGGATGCGCTCCACTTGACCATTACCTCTGGGAATTCCTGTTGCTTGTTGTATACCGTGATTACTACAATAATCGCTGAATGCTTGTGAGGTAAAAGCACTACCTCTGTCTGTTACTACACGCTTCGGATGTCCAAAAATTGCGGCTTGTTTCTCTAACCTATCGATAACAACAGCAGCGCTTGTATCCTTTGTCGGATACACCCAAACAAATTTGGAAAATGCATCCACTACTGCTAAAATATGATTGTACTGTTTTGACGTGGCTGTTAATGGCCCTAAGTGATCGATATGGTACGTAGTGAGTGGTTGGTCGTCTTTTGGGATTGGATTAAGGAAACCCTCTTTTTTCCCTGCTTTGGCATTTGCAATTATGCACGGAACGCAGCTGTTCACTACTTTTGCAACCTTCTGACTAACTTGCGGTATGAAATACGCTTTCTCTACAAATTCTTGAGTGTTACGTGCTGCAAAATGACCCAGCTGATGTACATGCCTAATTATATCTTCTTCTATTTGCATCGGAACAACCACAAGTTCCTTAGAAGGATCCTTACATAGGACACCATGAAGTATGTAAAAGTCTTCATATGGTTCCTTTTCTACAATCGTTCTAATTGCTTTCGTCCATCCGTCTTCTAATTGTGCCGTCATTAACTTATGTCGTATCGAATCATCCATCTGCAGGCAGTACATTCTGCTTAGTGCATCTACATGACGCATTTGAGTTCCTGATCTGTGATGAATTTGATAGTCAAATTCTTGCAACAAAAGGGCCCATCTAGCTACTCTAGGTGGCACATCGTCTTTTTTCATAGTTAATGCAAACGCGTTACAATCTGTAATTATACTAAATTTTATACCCTTCAAATATATTCGCCATTTTTTTAACGCTGCTATAATAGCGAGCACTTCAAGCTCATATGAACTGTACTTTTCTTCTGCCTTGGTGGTTTTCCTACTAAGAAATTGAACCGGATGGAATTTTTGATCCTCACCCCACTTTTGCATAAAGATAGCACCGTATCCAAACTAGGATGCATCTGTATGGATTTCTGTTTCAGCATTGACATTGTATAATCGTAAAACTGGTGCAGTTACAAGCGCTGTTTTCAGCTGCTCAAAAGCATTTAGCTGTTCTTTACCTATTTTGAATTCACTATCCTTTCTCAAGAGATCCGATAAGGGTTTCGCTATCAACACATAATTATTTATAAATCGCCTAAAATACGACGTTAAACCCAAAAATCGTTCTAGCCCTTTCTTATCTCTTGGTAATGGATAATTCTGAATTGCATCTATTTTTTCAGTTGATGGCCTAATTGTTCCATTTTCTATTTCGTAGCCTAGAAAATGAATCTTCCTTTCTAAGAATTGGCACTTTTTCCACTTAATCCGTAGCCCATACCTCGATCCTACCTCTAAAACTCGTTTCAGTTTGCTTATTTTTTCATCCTCGTTTAATGCTGGTATAATTATATCGTCCATGTATATGGCGATTGTTCCATCCTTAATAAGGTCTCTGAATATGAAAATGACAAAGCGGCAAAACACGGCTGGTGAGTTACATATACCAAAAGGGACGTACTTAAACTCGTATTGCCCATCTGGCGTTACGAATGAGGTATACTTCCTAGACCCAACTTCTACAGGCACATGGAAAAAACCGTCTGCCAAATCTAACGTAGTAAAAACCTTTGCTCCCTGAAGTTTATCTAGAACATCGTCAATACGTGCCATAGGAAAATTATCTCAAATAATTTTCTTGTTTAACAATCGATAGTCGCAACACAATTGCTTAGACCCATCTTTTTTTCTAGCAATTACTATCGGAGAGGCATAGTTGGAACAACTGGCTTGAATTATGCCGGCTTCCAACCATTCTTCTACCTGTTTATCAACAAACTCTTTGTCTTACTTAGACAACCTTCGCGGACGTTGGAAAACGGGAACTTCATATTGTAAGACTATTTTCATCTCCACCGGACATTCTTCGATCTTCTGTGCTTTATAATCATTTATTATTTTTCGAACGATACTGTTAATATTAAGGTCTTCTATATTCATGCATAAACTATTAAACTGCTTAAATAGTTCCAATCTATCTTCGTGTTCATTTTCAGACTCTGCTTTAGCGTTTTCTCTCTTCTCAAACTCTACACCTTCCGGTTTCACATTAATATTAACTTTCTCTAAAATGGACGTACCAATAAACACTGGAAATTCTATTGCATCGTTACTGGTAATGTGAAATATATGCGAAAACTTTAAACCATCAGCCTCAATGTCTGTTTGAAAACTACCGGATGTTGAAAATTCTTTTTTGCATATGCCATATAATATACGTTGCTCATTGCTAACTTCTCTAAAATTTATTTTGTCAAAAATATCGCGCCTAATCAAGCACAAGCTGCATCCAGTGTCGACCAGTGCATTAACTTTCATCCCCCCAACCAATAAACTTTTAAAAGCCAAATTAAATACTTTTTTCTGTTCGTCTATTACATTGGCTTTATCATTTTCTTTTTTAACTGTAGTAACATCTTTACGCGTGCACTCAAAGGATTTGTGTTCTACACCCTGACACTTAAAACACTTAATTTGTTTGCTGTTGCAATCCCGAATCATATGAGATGTGCTTCCGCATTTAAAACATGCTTTCGAAGTTTGGGTATTTGTTGCACCCCCTATATTCTGCTGACTTACGCTCTTTAAACTTTGCGTACCTGGCTTACCATGAACTTTCTCGTAGATCTTGATTTGCTCCTTGAGCTCTTTAATTGACTTGGCTTGATACAAAACCGTTTTATTTCCCCTTGAGTTAGGTATTCCCTCAACGAAATATGAGATTATACTAGGTTCGTCGATTTTAATAGCTTTACCAATTTCCATGAGTGCACACAAGTACTCACGAAAAGTTTCGTTTGATTTTTTCTTGCGATTTCGTAACTTGTTATGCACATCTGACGTCGATAATTGCAACCCAAATTCGGCAATAAGTGCCTCTTTTAAAAACTCTCAGCTTATAATGCCACGCTGGCTCTTAACAAATCACTTTGCTGCACCTTTCAGCAATTGTTTACTTTAAATGAATTTTTGAATATCGTTCCAACCAACTGCTGCAGCATTTTCATCAAATTCGGCAAACCACTCCCTAACATCCATGGAGTCATCACCACTAAACCGCGACAAACTTTCCCCGATATCTTTAAAAGTAAACACCGATTTACCAACCGAATCAACACCGGTGGCGAAGTTTTGACCTATATTGTCAGGCGCATCTTCATAGGATGAACCGGCTTTGGAATTATTATCATCTTCACTTTGAACCGTCTCGAACCCCAAATGCTCCAATAACCGCTTTTGTAACTCTGCTTTAAGTCCAGAGGGGGACAGATTCAAATCACGGAGAGCATTTTGCAATTGTTTTACTGAAAACGTTAAAATCGTTTGCCTGTCCATGTTGCACAGTCACCCCTTTACAAAGTTATTCAAAATTCATCGAAATTATTTTGTATTCGAAAGAAATATTTCAAAGTAAACACACAAAAGTATTTATGTACATAGGCCGGTAACAATCAATGAATTCAATTCATGTAAATATGTATATGTACGAAATAAACGACAAACACACACGTATATAAAATCAAAGAGATAATTTAAACTATAATATGAGTGTGAAAATATATGGCAACATATGTTTAGTTAATATCAAAAAGTCAATTAATACGTATTTTTGTATGCAACTAAATGTACATAGATATTCGAAACCTATCTGCTTCCTTCTGTCTTTAATTCGTTAATTCCTTCACTTCGAAACTGAGCTGCTTTCACTTCGTTTACACTTGCTCGTATGTTATCTTTCTTTTGCTCTTTCTTTTATTTCAATTCCTCTTCTTATCAGCCCAATTCAAAATAAACTGTTTCAACTCGACTTCTGCAACGTATTTCTGTTCTTCTCTTCCAATTGGATTTTTCGTTCAGCTTCTTATTGTTGCCAACTACTTACACCTCAATTTCTTATTGTTCGCCTCCTTCGTTTTGTTTTCTTCTTTTTACTCGCTGAACAATCTTCGGATTTTACACGTTATGTTTGAGTACGGACGCCACTTAGCTGCTCTGCTTGCGTTGCAGTCGCAGCGAATTTTGCTTTGCAATCAAATTCAACGTATATTTTCGTGATTCCTTTCTAGGAATTCTGCTTGCGATTTCGTTACAGCGAACTTTTCTTTTGTGTTGGATTCAACTGCTACTTCTTTGATGACAGAGATTTGTAAAATTTTGCTGCCACCACACCTTTTACGACGCCGGCTGACCTTTTTGCACCACATAAATTTTGGTTTGACGATCTTAAACGTTTAGCGACGTTTATTTGTACAGTACGAGTATGTGTGTATGTAATTCCGTTGAGTGTTTAAAGACACTATACACTTGAATTAGCGCTTCGCGATACTATTTGCCGATGAGCGTTTAACGACACTGATTCGGAATAAGTATTTATCGACACATACACTGATCTCGGGTTGAGCCCCCAATATTTGTAGTTATTGACAAATATAAAAATGAGTTTATATAAAAGTTATTAAAAAATTAATTGTTAGATACAGTAAATGAATTTAAGGATCACGGCGCAAACTTCTCGGCACAACGTCAAATGTTCAACTGCCGTTCTTCGTGTATTTCAAAGTCGGCGTTTCGTTAAAAATGTTTTACTATGCAGGGTTGTATTTAATTAGTTGTAGCATTTAGGGTTGTGTTGGGTTGGTTCTATGATAGTTTAGTACGTTTGACCACTTCTGGCCTTAACCCTAATCCCACATATATACTATAGTTTGTAAGAAATACAGCGAACAGCTTTGGAGAAGAACCTTTTCTTGTACGAATCAAATAGCAAATTACTATGAAATGCAAACAATTTCCATAAGGTAATAAATAAAAGAAGTTCACAAAATCAATAACTACTGCGATAGAATAAACAAAAAACAACTGAAGTGCATGTTCCCGTTATTAATAAGTGGAATTCATTACAGATGGCGTTATTAAACAGCTGATTTGTTCATTTTTATACTCAGTTGAGCAGAGCTCCCAGAGTATATTAACTTTGATTGGATAACGGTTGGTTGTACAGGTATAAAGTAATCGAGATAGGTATAGACTTCCATATATCAAAATCATAAATATCGAAAAAAAATTCGATTGAGCCGATAGAGTCCGTCCGTTAACACGATAACTTGAGTAAGTTTTGAGGTATCTTGATGAAATTTAGTATGTATGTTCCTGGGCACTCATCTCAGATCACTATTTAAAATGAACGATATCGGACTGTAACCACGCCCACTTTTTCGATATCGAAAATTTCGAAAAATCGAAACAGTGCGATAATTCATTACCAAATACGGATAAAGCGATGAAACTAGGTAGGTGAGTTGAACTTATGACGCAGAATAGGAAACTAGTAAAATTTTGTAAAATAGGCGTGGCACCGCCCACTTTTAAAAGAAGGTAATTTTGAAGTTTTGCAAGCTGTAATTTGGCAGTCGTTGAAGATTCATAATCAAATTTGGCAGGAACGTTACTCTTATTACTATATGTATGCTTAAAAAAAATTAGCAAAATCGGAGAACGACCACGCCCACTTTTTAAAGCCAAATTTTAAAAGAAAAGTTAATATCTTTACAGTATATAAGTAAATTATGTAACATTCAACTCCAGTAATGGTGCAACAAAATACAAAAATAAAATAAATTTTCAAAATGGGCGTGACTCCGCCCTTTTTCATTTAATTTGTCTAGGATACTTTTAATGCCATATGTCGAACAAAACATTACCAACCCTTGTGAAATTTGGCAGAAGCTTAAATTCTAGGACGATAACCGCTTCCGGTGAAAAAGGGCGAAATCGGTTGAAGCCACGCCCAGTTTTTATACACAGTCGACCGCCTGTCCTTCCGCTCGGCCGTTAACACGATAACTTGAGCAAAAATCGACATATCTTTACTAAACTCAGTTCACGTACTTATCTCAACTCACTTTATATTGGTGTAAAAAATGGCCGAAATCCGACTATGACCACGCCCACTCTTTCGATATCGAAAATTACTAAAAATGAAAAAAATGCCATAATAATATACCAAATACGAAAAAAGGGATGAAACATGGTAATTGGATTGGTCTATTGACGCAAAATTTAACTTTAGAAAAAAACTTTGTAAAATGGGTGTGACACCTACTATATTAAGTAGAAGAAAATGAAAAAGTTTTGCAGGGCGAAATCAAAAGCCCTTGGAATCTTGGAAGGATAACTGTTCGTAGTATTACATATATAAATAAATTAGCGGTACCCGACAGATGATGTTCTGGGTCACCCTGGTCCACATTTTGGTCGATAACTCGAAACGCCACATATACAAATACCATCCCTCCCATTTAAAACCCTCATTAATACCTTTAATTTGATACCCATATCGTACAAACACATTATAGAGTCACACCTGGTCCACCTTTATGGCGATATCTCGAAAAGCCGTCCACCCGTAGAACTAAGGCCAACTCCCTTTTAAAATACCCATTAACACCTTTCGTTTGATACCCATATCGTACAAAAAAATTCTAGAGTCACCCCTGGTCCACCTTTATGGCGATATCTCGAAAAGGCGTCCACCTATAGAACTAAGGCCCACTCCCTTTTAAAATACTCATTAACACTTTTCATTTGATATCCATATTATAAAAACGCATTCTAGAGTCACCCCTGGTCCACGTTTATGTTGATATCCCGAAAAGGCGTCCACGAATAGAACTAAGGCCCATTCTCTTTTAAAATACTTATTAACACGTTTCGTTTGATACCCCTATTGTACAAAAGCATTCTAGACTCACCCCTGGTCCACCTTTATGGCAATAAATCGAAAAGGCGTCCACCTATAGAACTAAGGCCCACGCCCTTTTAAAATACTCATTAACACCTTTCATTTGATACCCATATTGTACAACCACAATCTAGAGTCACCCCTGGTCCACGTTTATGGCGATATCCCGAAAAGGCGTCCACCCATAGAACTAAGGCCCATTCCCTTTTAAAATACTTGTTAACACCTTTCGTTTGATACCCATATCGTACAAACAAATTCCAGAGTCACCCCTGGTCCACTTTTATGGCGATATCTCGAAAAGGCGTCCACCTATGGAACTTAGGCCTACTCCCTTTTAAAATACTCATTAACACCTTTCATTTGATACCCATTTCGTACAAACAAATTCTAGAGTCACCCCTGGTCCACCTTTATGGCGATATCTCGAAAAGGCGTCCTCCTATAGAACTTAGGTCCACTCCCTTTTAAAATACTCATTAACACCTTTCGTTTGATACCTATATTGTACAAACGCATTCTAGAGTCACCCCTGGTCCACGTTTATGGCGATATCTCGAAAAGGCGTCCACCTATAGAACTTAGGCCCACTCCCTTCTAAAATACTCATTAACACCTTTCATTTGATACCCATATCGTACAAACAAATTCTAGAGTCACCCCTGGTCCACCTTTATGGCGATATCTCGAAAAGACGTCCTCCTATAGAACTTAGGCCCATTCCCTTTTAAAATACTCATTAACACTTTCATTTGATACCCATGTCGTACAAACAAATTCTAGAGTCAGGCCTGGTCCACCGTTATGGCGATATCCCTAAATGGCGTCTATCTATAAAACTATGGCCCACTCCCTCTTGAAATACTCTTTAATACCTTAGATTTGATACACATGTCATACAAACACATTCCAGGGTTACCCTAGGTTCATTTTACTACGAGGTGATTTTCCCTTATTTTGTCTCCATAGCTCTCAACTGAGTATGTAATGTTCGGTTAAACCCGAACTTAGCCTTCCTTACTTGTTTTATTTACATTAGTTATAAAAAGTGATGTTTGTCAAACTGCGGAGAATTTTAAATGCGTGTGTATGCAGGTGTGTCGTAATTTTGATAGAATTACCCCGACTTCGGATTATATATTAATTAACGGCCTTATTCATAGACAATAAAATAGGTTTGACCAATTTTTTTATTTTCTATGAATAAGAAGGTAAATATATATGTAGAAACATCTGTTAACAATATGGATGCAATTTCGAAGTTTTATATAGTGTAAAAATTTTTGTATCACGAACTTACTGTGCGTAAAAATCATAGATTTATTCAACATACAATTTTCAAATTTTTTTTTCTCGAAAACAAAAAAAAACCATTCTTTTAAATTTGAAGGATAGGTTAAGAACATATTCAAGTTTCTGTCAGATTTTTTTTAAGAGAATCGGTGCTATCAATCATGTTATTTTTCAAAATTTTGAGAACATACAATGTTTTTTATAGACTTCAATAATTTTAAAGACTTTTTGTGGTAAAAGATTTTTTTCTAAAATTAATAGTTTAAAAGATATTTTAACTCAAAGAAAAGCTTTTAAAAATTTTCAACTGTCAATAAAATCCACAATATTCAAAATTTAAAAAAAATATATTTTCACCCACTATTCTAGGCGTCAAACACTACATGTCTTCCGAATTTGAAGAAAATCGGAGAGGTCGACCTATCTTTTCATATGGAATGCCTCTACTGCTTTTCAGCAGAGGGATTGGGGTTTTTTCAGAACTACCCAAAGAGGAGAGTTGCACGGGCTTTTGGATGGCCGTATAATTCCTTCTTCAAGCAACTCGGTAATTTGCTTTTCTACCTCTTCCTTCATGTTTGCAGGATATGGGTAACATTACGTGTATATGGCCGCATTCGTAGTAGTCCTTATGTCAGCTCGAACTGTGGTTTTAATATTTGTTTTGATGTTAAGTGGATCGAACAAATGAGAATATTTCTCTACCATGGCTTTTAGCCTTGGGAGGATTGCGTCGAGTATATCTTTAGTTTCAAAAAAATGTTGGCTTCCTACGACTTTGTTTTTGAGCGGAATTCTTATATTGGAATCTATTGTAAGGACATGTTTTTTTCTATCTATGACGGCACCCAGTTCTTTGAGGGTGTCGTCGCCTAGTATCCCATCAAGCGAGCTTAAACCAGGAAGTGTATAAAAGGCCACCATAGCTTCGTTACCAGCATTTTGGAAAAATTTCCCACTGATTTTTTTGTTTTATGTTGTCGTATTTTTTATATGCGCTTTATGAATCCTTTTGCCAGTGTCTGTGAGCAATGTCACTCTATTGTCCTCACCAAACGTTTCCTTTGTAAAGTGCCTTTTGTTTTGATTTTATCTGTTTATCCCTGACGTAAACCTCATCTCCTGGCCTAAATTCCTTAGCTCCTTTCCTTTTTTTATTCATTCGCTGATTTCTTAACTCATGGTTTCTCTTGTTCCCTAATCTCCTTGTGGACCCTGCTTTTGAAGTTGGTTAGGCCTTGGTAGTTAATTCTTTCGGTTCTGTTGAAAAATATCTCGCTAGGCTTCCTCTTCGCTACAGAGTGTATTGTTGTGTTGTAACGATCGACAGCAATATACACCAATTCTTTTGGTCTAGTGTTAATAATTTCTTTCCGAAGGCACCGATAAATGGTAGAGTGGAATTTTTCAATCTGGCCATTTACTTCACTTCTTTGAATTGGAGTCTGATAGAGTTCAATTCCCAAACCTCTTATGTAGTTACATACCTAGGGAGTCATAAATCCCCTCTCATTGTTGGTGACTATCATTTGAGGAGTTGTGAAATAGTGTATTACTTTGGCTAGCTTAGAGCGGAGAGTGGCGGATGCTTTATTTTTAATGTGAAAAAGCTTGGCAAATTTTGAAAATTTGTCTATGCAAGATAAAAATGTCTCCCCTTGAATTTCATAAATGCCCACATGCACTATTTCGCATGGATATTTCGGCACTGGAGTCTCTTTTATCGGTGATATTGCCGGATGCCTATCATACTTGTTAGCAAGGCAGGTTTCACAAATAGAAGTGAAATTTTTTATCTTACTAGCCATTTTGGGAAAATAGTACTTTTCCAAGATTTGTTCCCTATTTTCTTTAGAGTTTCTATGGGCCCTCCTATGTTCTGTCTCTATTATACCGCGAATCCTATCCTCGTTGGCCACATCCTCGACCACCCTCTGAGTTATCCTAGTTTTGTATAAAGGGAAATGTTCTATATATACTTCTTGTAGGAGTTGTAAGTAACTTTCTGGAATCTTTATTCCATTTATGAGTGCCGGGTTTAGAAGTTCCTTCAAGGCTTCGTTAAGCTGGCCTTTTCAATTATATCTAGTCTCACATAATGATGAGTGAATCCTGGATGTGGGTTTTCAATTATTTGGCTTCGGGAAACGTTCAAAGAGTTTCAACTTGTGGAATAAGGTCCGAAGAATCCTGTTCAGCACTGTGAGCTGTCCCCTCGTCACTTCTAGCTTCTGTTGATACATCATTGGGTTCCGACGGTGCTGTCAAATGGTTTGCCTGGCATGGAATTCTGGAGAGAGCATCCGTCACGACATTCGATTTACCAGGAGTGTAAATCAATTCGTGGTTATACTCTTCTATTCTAACCTTCCATATCTTCAACTTGGCGTTATAGTTTCGACTTCCTAACGCAAAAGTGAGAGGTTGGTGGTCAGTGAAAATTCTAATCTTTTTCGCCCCATGGTGGTCAGTGAAAATTCTAATCAGTTTCGCTCCATAGAGGTAGGATATCAAGTTGTCTAGAGCGCAAACCATAGCCAACATTTCCTTCTCGTTTGTGGCATAGTTTTCCTCTGTTCTACTTAAGATGTAGGCAATGGGTCGATCTTTCCCTGTTTCTCCTTGGGATAGCACCCCACCAATGGCATAGTTTGAAGTGTCGGTGGTAAGGTTTAATGGCTTTTCGAAATCTGGAAATGCGAGAATATCTGAGGAAACGAGTCTTTTTTTATGGTATCGAAGGCCTGAAAGGCCTCGGAATTCATTTTAATACGCAGTCTTCTAGATTGGTTTGCCTTGACCTGCGAATTCTCACCGCGTGTGAGATTGGTCAAGGGTTTAGCAACCTTAGCGTAATCTCGAATGAACTTTCGGTAAAACGACGTCATTCCCAAAAAGCTTTTTAGTTACTTAAGCGTTTCTGGGGGTGAGAGGTTCTCTATAGCTTGGACCTTTGAAGGATCCGCCTTCATCCCGTTGTATGTGATTACATATCCCAGAAATTCTACTTCTGTGCCCATAAACTTAGTTTTTTCCAAATTCACTCTCAAATTAGCATCCGCAAGCCGTTTAAACACTATTTGTAAATTTATAAAATGTTCGTCGGTACTTTTTCCAAAAGCATATGCTCCCTATATACTCTTTAAGGCGTCATCAATCATTCGATGGAATATAGCCGGAGCGTTTTAACCCAAAAGGTAATCTCAGAAATTCGTACTTTCCATTCATGGTTGAAAACGCTGTTTTGGGTATATCTGTTTCTTTCATTGTGATTTGGTGAAAGCCTGAAGTCATATCTATGGTTTGCATTCCCTAAACTGGCCAGCGTTGCATTAATATCTGGAATGGTATAGGCGTCCGGCCCGGTGACTGCATTCAAAGGTTTGAAGTCCACTACCATTCCATATGAAAAGATAGGTCGACCTCTCCGATTTTCTTGAAATTCGGAAGACATGTAGTATTTGACGTCTAGATAGTGTGTGAAAATATTTTTTTAAATTTTTAATATTTTGGATATTATTGAGAGTTGAAAATTTTTGAAAGCTTTTCTTTGAGTTAAAATATCTTTTAAACTATTAATTTTAGAAAAAAAAATCTTTTAATACAAAAGCTCTTTAAAATTATTGAAGTTTATAAAAAAAATTTTATGTTCTCAAAATTTTGAAAAATAATATGATTGAAAAATAAAATTAAATTTTTTTTCAGTGTAAAGTAATGAAGGATAGCATCGATTCTCTTTAAAAAAATCTGAATAAGACTTGAATATATTCTTAACTTACCCCTCAAATTTAAAAGAATGTTTTTTTTTGTTTTCGAGAAAAAAAATTTGAAAATTATATGTTGATCTATGATTTTTACGCACAGTAAGTTTGTGATACAGAAATTTTTACACTATATAACGCTTCGAAATGGCATAAATATTATGAAATTGTAGTTTTATATTTTAAATTAGGTAAGTTTTTTTATTACTTTAAAAATTTTACAATCGCTCTCGATACAACTTTACATTTAATTTCGTTGCTTGAAAAGGGTGGAATGACCGTGTGCCATTGACTCGAACAGCTGTAGCGAAACGATCCTTAGGAAATCTTTTTCTTTTTGGTAATCAGCTTTGGAACAGAAACCAAATTGCATTGTTTTAAATTCATTTTTGACAGTATTAAAAAATTCAATTGGGGTAGTAATTGGTGTGTAGTCAGGACGGCGTAAACTTTCTCGTCGAACAATACCTTTAACAGTACAACCGATTCCATCACAAGCGTTTTTACCATGCGATGTGGCAAAAAAGTGCCATTCCACTTTTATATTAAAATCCTGAAAGTGATACATTAAATTAATAAAATTGTATTTATTTTTATATTGCGAAACTGCGCCATCTGAAAGTAGTAAATTTTTTTAACATTGTGTTATTATATTTTGATACAAGCCAATTAATCATTTTCTTTTGAAATAAATAAACAGCAGTGGTATCATGGATATTACACTCTGAGATGAGTACAAAGCTCTCAAATATGAAGCTCTTATTCTTATCCTTTTCTGCGCGATAAACAACAAAGGGGTGAACTGTAACCTGATTGCTATTCCAGTGGTAATCCTGAATGGCGTTCTGTACCAGAAAAGTGAAATTTTCAGAGAAGTCACCAACTACTATAAATTCCCCTTCCTTTAATTGAAGTTTCAGTGCTTTGAAGAACTTGTTTTGGCTTTTGGCTATAAATTGTGTGTTAAAAGTATTGACGCATCGGCTTTCAGCATTTCAATAAACGTATGAGTATCTTTATTCACTGTTTCTATAGAAGAACGCTCTGTATTGGTCCATTGTAAAAATTCCAAACTTTTTATATTATTTACTTCAAATGCTTTTCCAAGTTCAATATTTATTCCTTCAAAACCTGAACAAGAATTACACTTTCTAAGTTGACAATTATGTTCGAATTTCTCACAAGTCATCTCACGTAAGACATCTTCGTATGTTTGAATAGAAATTTGGTTGGAGATATCTTTTAAAGCATCCATCATAAATTTGAAGTTTTGATGAATTTAACAAACACATACTGTTTGAGCTCCAGCAGCATCGGCCAAAATACATTCCTTAGGACGTAGTTCGGCAAATTTACTGAATCCTACTTTTAAATCAGGATACATATTTTTAAATTCGACATAAGCTTCTTTCAGATTGCACAAGACCAATCGTTTCTGAATTTTTGACTTTTTTCCCTCCGTTTGTCTTACAGATACGCAATCGTTCTTCCCAGGCATAAGTCGACTAATATCATATGACCTATAAAAATTTTGGACTACGGAAATATCATTTTCGGAAATCTTCCTTCCTGATATTTTCTGAGTTGGGTGGGAACCAAATCCAAACATATTTTGGGTTTTTTTCGCATGAGAAGCTAACTTATAAGTTGTATTAAATTCTTTTTGGAGTTTGTATGCTGTCCAACTTGGTGGAGAAATTGTCAACCAAAAACCTTTTCTGAATAATTCGAAATGATTTGAAGCTTTTTCTTTACAGATAAAAGCATTTCCAAGCCGTCATCCCCTCCTGTATACACTTCACAATGTTCATCAGAACTTATATTTGGTGATGGATTTACTTCGGAACCTGTTTTTACATTGGAAAATTTAGTTTCATTCAATGGACTTTTAATAATACTATTGCTAACCTCTTTAGATGGTACAGCATCTTTTAGAATTTTAATCCTGCAGTAGTATGTATATAGCGGTTCTGGATCACATTTTGTATGGAAAGCTCGGTGCATGTCTCACCCTAAAAACTCATACTTTTGGCCAGTCTGTCTCCAGTCTGGTCTTAGGAATGGGACCAGTTCATTATTTTCGGACTAGTCTGGGTTGAGTCTGACCGAAGGAATGAAACCAGGTCTATATTTATCTTAACCTTACCACCTCTCAAAATCATTCAACAATTCCGTTAGGTGTCGCATCCGTTCTTCCGGTTCGTGTTCTGGCTGAGCTCACCTATGGCTGATCTCACCTCTGGCTAACTTCCGTTTGGTTGCGCATAAGAAAAAGCTTAGTGGTGTATAAGAAAAAGCTTAGAGCTTTTTACATATAAATTATATATATATATATATATATATATATATATATATATATATATATATATATATATATATCAACAAACCGCAAAATACATACCGATACAGACACACCCATCCATATACATACATTTAGATAAGGGCTGCTTGTCTCAATGTATATAAGTTCGACATCTTTTCAGTAAAAAAAAATGAGGATCGTTAAATGGGGGCCCTACATTTTTAAAGGGCCGCACATTTTTAAATGTCCCCTCATATTTCTGATGAGTCCTAGACTTCACCCGAGCAGTTTTAAAGAGTCCCATAGATTTCTAATCGAGCGACTTTTCCCCAATCCCCCCACCCACCCGCCTTTTTCTCGTCTGCAAAAAGTAGCAGTTGGACACTTGTAGTAACACCCAATCCCAACCGCAACCCCCCAACCTCCAACCCCAAACCCCCATTTTTCTCGTCTACAAAAAGGAGTCGATATGCGCTTGTAGTACCGCCCCCTTTTTTCTCGTTTGTAAAACGGGCCTGTCAGGCACCCGATCAGGGGCAGATTGTTAACTAAAGGTTATCTTAATATGGAACTCATGATTTTCCATTATTGAACATTTTATTTGTATGTACATACTTACACATATGATTGTACATGGGAATACCAACAAACTACAAAATACATGTCGATGGTCACATCCATCCATGGGAAACTTGTTCCAATGTAAATACTTACTTTTTTTGTCAAATAAATCTTTTTCAAATAAATAGAAACAATTTTTATTTAAAATTTTAAAATTGTGTGGTTAACAATGCGTAATATACTTGTGTGTGTAGTTTCATAAAATTACTACTATTTTTCTAAATAATCTTTTTGACAACATTTGTAAATGGAATATATTCATACATTTTATCATGGATGAGTATACAATAAGTAGCGGTGTTGGCAGATACGACCTTGTGAAATTTTAGCTCAAGCCGAATATCGATGGGACCGCTTTTTATAGATTCATTCTGATGTGTAACATCTAAAACAATTATTGGAGCACAGTTTTGCAGTTTTTTGCTTTGTATTTTAATAAAACGTACCTTCACACTGATTACAACCATCTGGGCTCCTTAAATATGACAGCATATAAATTATAAATTTTTTTTAATGTTTTATATCGGTAATAATACGAAATGCAATTACATATGTATATCTTCTGTTTCCTTATATGAATTATCAGCAAAATTACAATCTTTCTTGTGTAATCCATTGAGTGAATATATAAATGGTTCTGATAGTAATAATCTCAATTAATTTATCATAGAATAAAAAAAATATTCGATGATCATCATCAATTAAGTCACCATATTTTGATAACAACGTTTCTAAATATTGCGGGAAAGGCATTTTATTCTTTTTTATTGTGCCACCTGTTTGATACTGAATTACAAATTACGTCGCTCTACTAGTAATGTGAAACTGTACGATATAACGATCAACAAACTACAAAATACATATCGATGGATACATCTATCCATGGGAAACTTGTTCCAAGGTATATATATATATATATATATATATATATTAGGGCGGGTCGATTTAAAAATCGCTCATTGCTCTGTGAAAATCGTATTCTAGGTATCAAAATAAGAAACTTTACCGAAGGAACCATACCTCTAAAACGAATTCTGATGCCCTCCCTTTGGGTCAAACTTTTGGGTAAGGGCAATTTCAGTTCTACCTGCTGTGTCTTGTGGTGGCTTAAAAAAAACAACACAAGCAATTTTACGATCTGCAATTGTGTCACAGTGATACCTTCATTTTTTAAAACGACATGCAAATGCATCACATTGATGCCTTGGTTTTAAAAGGGGGTTGTAAAAACGCTAATTTCTAATAATTTTTTTTAATTTCTTTTCTATTACTAAGTTAAATTAATTTTTTCATTTACATATGTTCTGACTAAATAAATAATATATATATATATATATACCGACACAGATACATGCATCCATATACATACATTTAGCAAGATAAGAGCTACTTGTCACAATGTATATAAATTGAACATCTTTTCGGTAAAAAAATGTAGTAAATTGTTTAAAACTGTTCAGTACTCATCTATATTTCAAGGATAATCATTTTATAAGGATTTGCAACTGTGTTAAACCAGGTTCACTTCTAATAAACAGTAATAAACTATACTACTTATACATCGGCACATCTCTAACACCGCCTCTGATTATAGACATATTCCACATTATGAATCAAGCTCTTAAGGATTTAAAATCAATTTCAAAGGAAAAATTTCAAAAACCAATACTGAAGGCGATTCATGTACCAATTAATAAAAAATGAAAAATAGTAAAAGCCTTAAGAGTGACGACAAAGTTTGGGGAGAAGCTAATGATAGAATTGGATGATAATGTTCTTTTTCTTCCGAATTTCTACAACTCCTTAGAAGATTCAACTATTGAAACAATAAATAAGAAAACATTTTATATAGAACTGATTAAACCTGGTGAAAAATTTAACTCACCATTATTTGAATTTCATACAGAATAAAAAAATTTTGAATTATTATATTTAATAGTACTTTACTGTAATATATTTAGGAATAAAATAAACAATTTATATTTCATATTTCATATAATTTATTTTTATTAAATAAAATTTTTAAACATAATTGACCACATAAGTATTACTGTGTTGTATTTTTGTTTCTGATCATAATTGTAATGTATTGGTGGCTTCAGATAATTAATCAGTTCAATCGGTGGCTACAAATTTCCAAAACTATCAAAATATTCTTTATAATTTACCAGATCTACCCAATGAGTGCCAGGAGCATTAAAAAAAAAAAAAATAAATGTAAGACGCGGTAACCTCCGAAGAGATCTAAGGCCGAGCTTCTCTTCCAATTTGCGTCGTGCTCCTCTTGATTTTACCTACAAATTGGCCGGACGGGACCTACATGCTTTATGTCGACTCCAAATGGCATCTGCAAGGCAGATGAGTTTTCACTGAGAGCTTTTCATGGCAGAAATACATCCGGAGCGCTTGCCAGACACTGCCGAGGGGCGACACCGCTTAGAAAAATTTTCTTCTAATTGAAAAACCTTATTTCTAAAATTTTGATGTTGCTTTGCCCGGGGTTTGAACCCAGGGCATACGGTGTGGTAGGCGGAGCACGCTACCATCACACCACGGTGGCCGCCAGGAGCATTAGCATCGTCTAAATTAAGAATTCAACATTCTTGAGCATTCGGTTTATTCGGTAGGGAATTTCGCATAAAAATTCCTCTGAAATATTTAAGATGCTTGCAATATTTCATTAAATATATGTCTGTTTACAGTCTTTTGGGTAGGCTTTTTATTCGTTTTTTTGGATAGGGTCGTAAAAATAAACCATATCCCCTTCTATACGGTTTGAGGAATAGTCCCTTCCCCATAGCGATTGATTCCATATATCTATTATGACGGCTAGCCTCAGCCAATTGCTACTTTCCATTCCTGATATCATTCAAAACTTTTGCTATAGCTGATCCACCAGATGCTATACCACCAAATGCACCCAACGCTGTTAAAATTGGAAGTAGTGGTAAAATTCCACCAATTTTTTTTTGGGACTGGAATTATTCTCTGTATATTAATTTCTTTATTTTTAAAGCTAGACTCTATAGCATTCTTAGAAATTTTATAGGCCTCATTAAATGACTGCGGCTTCTTTTTGTTAAGTATGTTGATACCTTTTTTAACTGCCATCAAAAAATTTTTATTTGATGATACTTTACAAGTTTTCATCTTTTTCCGTTTTTTACATTTAGATGAATTTGTTTTCTTATTTTTTATACCCATTCCCAATTTGAGTTTTGCTTTCATTGCATTTGTAACGAACCAAGCGTTTGCTCGTTCTTTGAAATCACTATCCTTAGATGTTGCACGTTGCCAGGCTTTCTCAGATAAAACTTTATAAGCTTGATGTCTCTTATTTATATCTTTCGATTGGGAATATGCAATATCATGTTCTCTACAGGCTTCATCTAAAGGATTTATACCCTTATCTCCTCTTTCTATCCATAGTCGGAGTTTCGTTCCGGGACCACAAAATTGATATCCAGGTAAATGAAGCTCAATAGGTAAAGAATTAATCAAACTATTTACAAAACCCTGGCCAGCCTTTTTACGTATTCGTCCCATTAAGTGTTCGTTTTCTTCTTCTTCTTCTTAATAATAATGAGAGTGAGTGTGGATGAGTTGTAATTAAAAGATGATTTTATTATAAAAGCGATTGTTTATATTGTTATAAATCTAGTAAACAAAATGAAAGTTGTTAAACAACGTCTCCAACTTAAGGTTAATAATGCCGACAATTGTATAAATGTTAAAAATGTTGCCAGACATAGTCCCCTTTTACCAAATTCCATACGAGCGCTGATTGTGGGACCGTCAAATTGTGGAAAAACTAATGTTATGCTCAGTTTAATTGAAAGCCCAAAAGGGCTTAATTTGCAAAATATATATATTTATTCAAAATCATTATATCAACCAAAATATATCTATCTAAAAAGGCTTATTGAGCCGATAAAAGGAATAAATCTTTATACATTTAGTGAAAATGTTGATGTCATCAAACCCGCTGAAGCTAAACAAGACTCAATTTTTATATTCGATGATGTAATATGTGGAAAACAAAGTACAATACGATATTATTTTTGTATGGGTCGCCATAAGAACATTGATTCTTTCTATTTATGTCAAACTTATACAAAAATTCCTAAACACTTAATTCGTGATAATACAAACATGATTATTGTGTTCAAACAAGATGAAATGAATCTTAAGCATATCTATAATGATCATGTTATCGGGGATATATCATACAAAACATTTTTAAAAATATGTATAGAGTCTTGGAGAAATGAATACGGTTTTGTTGTTATAAGTAAAGATGATCCCATAAATAAAGGTCGATATTGAAAGGGTTTCGATAATTTTATACAACTATAAAAGATCTATAAAAGACATATACCACATCAGATTCTTATCAGATACACAGCTGATAGGTAACAGATTTACCAGATTCTTATCAGATACACTGCTGATAGGTAACAGATTTATCAAAATCATGTCAAATAATCATATGACTGTATTAGCAAATCTTGTTAAGATCAGGAAGGTATTAAAAGAAAAACTTAAAAGAATGAAATTGGGAGAATTGGATAGAATTAACTTGTTGGAGGATACATTTAAACCAATTTCGAAACCATTAAATGAATTAGTTGATAATTTGAAAAACTCTAGTAATAAAAACAATGTTACCAATTATAATGGTGATGATGATGATGATGAAATTTGGCAGGTGGACAGTGCAAAAGAAAGTAAAGACATAGAATTTGATACATTGCCAACCGTTGAATATTATGTGAATGATAATGATCTTGATAGTAAAACAAACATTTATTCGAACGATGCAGATTTAGAATATTCTACAGATAGTTCTCGGAAAGAAAATGTTGAGAGGCAAGCGATGAAGAAACCTACAAAAAAGAAGCGAAAGCCTATTGATATTATTAATGAGCAATGTTTTAGGTAAAAACAAAAACCAGATAATTTTGTTAGCGTTAGGCGAAAAATAAATTTTATGAACGACTGCGAAAGACCAACTTCGTATATTCCAAGTAAACCTCATGATGACGAATTACTAAAAAGAGCTGTACAAAGCAATGTAATGAAAACTGAATCAGATATCGATAGAAAACCTGAAAAGCGAAAATCTGGTGATATCATTAATGAGCAAACCCAAAAATTAAATAGTGTTATTGGTGTTAAAGAAAAAATAAATTATATGAATAATTGTGAACGACCAGCCGCGCATATTCCCAGTAAACTAAATGATGAACAATTACTAAACAAGGCTGCAAAAAGCCAAAATCAAGCTGAAACTTAAAATGATAATACTTCTCTAACTGAACATGATATTTTGAGAAGAATCGAAGAAGATCCTAGTATGCGGGAAAGACATACACCTGTAGAAAGTCAAAATCAAGCTGAAACTTTAAATGATAATACTACTCTAACTGAACATGATATTTTGAGAAGAATCGAAGAAGATCTTAATATGCGGGAAAGACATAAACCAGTAAAACGTCAGAGTAAAAATCAATTAAATGAAGATTATAAACGGGCTAAGCTTACTCACCCCCCGAATTTACTATTGCACATTATAAAATTGCTTAAAGATATTAAAATGCTTGATACATTGTATGGACTGAATAGAGATTCAAATGGACAATGGCGATTTGGACACAAACCATTAAAATTTAGTTCTAAAAATGTTTTACAGATTGGTAGAGATAAATGGAAAATGACACCAGGTCTGTTCGAGTTAATATTTCATAGAAAACCACAACATTATAAGAAGGGTGATTTGAACACCTATCGACAGATTTTATTAGATACAAATGCTTACAAGCGTAACTATAGCCCAGATAGTCAAATTAAGGGAACAAAATCGTATAAATATTTATATATTATCAGGAAATTATTCAGTTATGATCCACACTTGTTCATAAGGGGTATAGGCTTATTGAAATCAATCGATTGCCGTGAAAATATTTATCAATATTGGGATAATCTTAATGAGTTGGTGGACAGATTGAGGTTGCTTATATCTTCAACAAGTGCTGGTCATAACAACCATCAAAACGAGATTATATCAATTATTGAAGAGTTGCGAGAAGCAAATATTATTAAGTAATATGAGTATAAATAAATTTGGAAACAAGAAAAGAATAATTAACCTAGCTGCTCCTATAGAAGACGATGATGCCATTTCGAAAATATTCTTTTTCGAAGAGTTAAATAAAATAAAAACTAAATTAGAACATCAAATCAGAGAAATAAATACAATCCTGAATAATAGTATTAAAAATGATGTATCGCTTCTTGAGGAATTAATAGATCGGCGAATAAAAAGTGAATGTGGGGAGGAATTAGGTAATATAAACAGCTATTTATCTATTATTGAGGATTATTTGATGTGTTTCGTTGTGTTGAAGGAACATCCCACCGAAAAAGATGTAGAAGTGCTAAAAATAAAGTTCCCTACTATAAAAGCATTAACAAAATGAATAATAAAAGAGCTATTGTAGAAGAATTACAGAAACAAGCTCGACAAAATTTTAAACGAAGACGTGTTATTATTAAAGGAATCGATGATTTATGGCAAGCTGACTTGGTGGTAATGACACAGTATTCAAATAGTAATAATCATTATCAGTATCTTTTAACTGTAATCGATACATTTTCCAAAAAAGCATGGGCTGAAGCAGTTAAAGATAAAACTAAAGAAAATCTCACAAATGCAATGGCTTAGATTTTAAATTCAAGTAACCGAAAAACCTGCAAACAGATGATGGAAAGGAATTTTACAATACTAACTTTAAGAGATTGTTACAAACAAATAACATAAATCATTATTCAACATTTTCATCATTAAAAGCGTCTATAATAGAGCGATTCAATAGAACATTAAAAGGAATGATGTGGAAAGAATTTAGTTTTCGGGGAACTTATAAATGGATTGATATCTATAAAAATTTAGTCAATGATTGTAATAATACTGTTCACAGGACCATCAAAATTACTCCAAATGAGGTAAGTTCCTCGAATGAACAACATTTATTGGACACTGCATACAACAATTTAAAAGTTTTTCATAGACCAAAATTTAAAATTAATGATGAGGTTAGAATAAGTAAATATAAACATGTATTTGAAAAAGGGTATACACCAAATTGGACAGCAGAAGTTTTTAAAATAAAGTCAATTAAAAACACAAACCCTATAACATATATACTTGAAGACTATCAAGGTAATGCTATTAAGGGAGGATTTTATGAATATGAACTTTTGGAAAGTAAACTCCCTCATGCATATTTAATTGAAAAAGTTTTGAGACGTCAAAACAATAGAGTTTATGTTAAATGGTTAGAATTCTCTTCTGAACACAATTCCTGGGTGGATGTCAATGATTTAAATTAATAAAGTAAATAAATAAACAAATAAATAGAAAAGTTTTTTAATAATTATTTCAGTTAAGTATTTAATGATAGCCTATCAACATGTCGATTACATTAACAATAAGTGGTAATTCATCTATACTGATTGCAAATTATTTCCCTCCCATAGAACTCAAACAAGATTATGCCTGTGGGTAATCAGTTTTGACTCATATCATACAATCCCAAATGTGGACAAAGACAACAATTTATTTCACATTGGATCGAATGTTATTGAGATACCTGCCGGAACATATGAAATGGATGATATAGTTGAGACAATTACTAAAATATATGGCCCTTCAAATCAAGGGTATATTGATATAAGCGCTAACCCTAATGCATTTCGAACTGAAATTATGAGCTTTAAGGAAGAAGTAAATTTTGATAAAGAACGCTCAATTTGTCCATTACTAGGTTTCAGTAGAAGAGTACTGAAGCCGGGGCTTGTTCATTGCTCCGACAATCCAGTGGATATAACAAAAATTAACACGATATCTGTTGAATGTAATATCGTCAACGGATCATATATAAATGAACTATCTGTGTATACAATTCATCAGTTTTCGCTTAGAGTTAGTCCAGGATATAAAATCTCAGAAACACCTGCTAATGTTATATATTTGCCGGTTAATACACGTCAAATAAGCACTCTAGTTCTTAGAGTTGTTGATCAAACTGGTAACTTGGTTAATTTTCGTGGAGAGAACATATAAGACTGCATTTAAAACCTATCTAAAAAATGATAATTTTTAATAAAAAGCCACCACATACAGATTTTTTGAATAGTTTTCAATCAGCCTCAAAAGTATTGGCTACAAAAACCAAAAATCTACATTCTAAAGAAGTAAAATCTCCTGTTCAACATAAAATTGATTTAAGCCCCGCGAATAAGGTGTTTCTATTAAGTCTAGGATTTAGTTTACAAAATGAGTGATATAATAAACGTTTTGTTCAAACCCATATTTGATAATAGTATAATAAAAAAGGATTACCATAGCTACATACCATATCTGCAATCGTTTCAAAACAACGATGAAATTCGGATCCCTATACAAAATCAAGACCTATATGTGTTATCTAGTGAGAGTATTTTATACATTGAGGGATTCATATCAAATAGTAATTCGCAAGTTTAAAAACTGTGCAGCTGCTTAATAATTGTATGGCGTATTTATTCGAGGAGATTCGATATGAAATTAATGGAATAGAAATTGATCGCACTAGAAAGTTGGGTATTGCAACTATTATGTTCACTTAACAAACATGAGAGTAAAAATCTAAAAAATGCAGGGTGGTGTCCATTTGAAAATATTAGCCTGGACATTTTAATTTTTGTATACCGTTAAAAAAACTGCTTGGATTCGCTGAAGATTTTGATAAAATTATTGTTAATTGTAAACACGAATTAATCTTAATACGAGCCAAAGAAAATGATGCTGTTATGACGTCAACTACACCATCGGAAAAGCTTTTATGAAAACTTTTAAATATTACATGGAAAGTGCCACATGTTGAACTTTCAGACTCCTATCGGTTAACTATGTTGAGAACAATTAATAGCAAACAACCACTAAACATTTCGGTTAGAAGTTGGGATGTTTATCATAACCCGTCTCTACAGGAAAGCACTAATATCTTATGGAATGTCAAACTGGTTGGTGAACATGGAAGACCTCGCTATATTATTTTAGGATTTCAAAATGAAAATAAATTTACACATTGTTACTTATTGGATGTTAAAGTTCACCTCAACTCCACTACATATCCATATGATGATCTTAATATTAAATTTGATCGAAATAGGTATGCTCTATTATATGACATATATTTGAAATTTCAACAAAGCTACTATGGACGCACTCCCCAACCACTTTTATCGCCTGATCAATTTGTTCCACATGCTCTATTAATTGTTTTAGATGTCACGCATCAGAATGAATCTATAAAAAGCGGTCCCATCGATATTCGGATTGAGCTAAAATTTCACAAGGTCGTATCTTCCAACACCGCTGCTTATTGTATACTCATCCATGATAAAATGTATGAATATATTCCATTTACAAATGTTGTCGAAAAGATTATTTAGAAAAATAGTAGTACTTTTATGAAACTACACACACAAGTATATTACGCATTGTTAACCACACCAAAGTATGGAGAAAAATATAAATAAAAAATTTTAAATAAAAATTGTTTTTATTTTTTTGAAAAAGATTTATTTGACAAAAAAAGTAAGTATTTACATTGGAACAAGTTTCCCATGGATGGATGTGACCATCGACATGTATTTTGTAGTTTGTTGATATTTCCATGTACAATCATATGTGTAAATATGTACATACAAATAAAATGTTCAATAATGGAAAATCATGAGTTCCATATTAAGATAACCTTTAGTTAACAACCTGCCGAGAAACGAGAAAAAAGGGGGGCGGTACTACAAGTGCCCATCGACTTCTTTTTGTAGACGAGAAAAATGGGGGGTGGGGGTTGAGGGTTTTGAGGTTTTGGGGTTTGGGGTTGGGAGTTGGGATTGGGCGGTACTACAGGTGTCCTACTGGTACTTTTTGCAGACGAGAAAAAGGCGGGTAGGGGCGGGGGGATTGGGGAGCAGTCGCTCGATTAGAAATGTATGGAACTCTTTAAAACGGCTCGGGTGAAGTCTAGGACTCATCAGAAATATGAGGGGACATTTAAAAATTTGCGGCCCTTTAAAAATGTAGGGCCCCCATTTAACGATCCTCATTTTTTTAACTGAAAAGATGTCGTACTTATATACATTGAGACAAGTAGCCCTTATCTAAATGTATGTATATGGATGGGTGTGTCTGTGTCGGTATGTATTTTGCGGTTTGTTGATATATATATATACATATATATATATATAATTTATTTGTAAAAAGCTCTAAGCTTTTTCTTATACACCACTAAGCCTTTTCTTATGCGCCACCTAGCGGTAGTTAGCCAGAGGTGAGAAACCGGAAGAACGGATGCGACACCTAGCGGAATTTTGAATGATTTTGGTGGTAAAAGTTTCAGGTCAAGATAAATATAGACCTGGTTTCATTCCTTCGGTCAGACTCTACCCAGACTGTCCCCAAAAATAATGAACTGGTCCCATTCCTTAGACCAGACTGGTGACAGACTGTCCAAAAGTGTGAGTTTTTAGGGTGAGACATGCACCGAGCTTTCCATACAAAATGTGATCCAGAACCGCTATATACATTGCGGTTAAGCAGACATATTCCCCCAAATTGGGTAGTTTTTTTTAATAGTTCTGCCGTGGATTTACCTACTCTTTTTTAACCCAGTTGTGATTAGGCAAATCAAATGGATTACAACAAAATTTCTTATTTGGCATTTTTGGGAATCAGAATATGTATATATGTACGATAGTTTGTAAGAAATAAAGCGAACAGCTTTGGAGAATAACCATTTCTTGTATGAATCAAATAGCAAATGACTATGAAATGCAAACAACTTTCATAAGGTAATAAATAAAAGAAGTTCACAAAATTAATACTACTGCGATAGAATAAACAAAAAATAACTGAAGTGCATGTTCCCGTTATTAATAAGTGGAATTCATTAATTAAACAGCTGATTTGTTCATTTTTTTATTCACATTAGTTATAAAATGTGGTGTTCGTCAAACTGCGGAGAATTTTAAATGCTTGTGTATGCATGTGTGTCGTAATTTTGATAAAATTACCCCGACTTCGGATTATATATTAATTAACGGTCTTATTCATAGAAAATAAAATAAGTTTGACCAATTCTTTTATTTTTTATGAATAAGAAGGTAAATATATATGTAGAAAACATCTGTTAACAATATGGATGCCATTTCGAAGTGTTATATAGTGTAAAAATTTTTGTATCACGAACTTACTGTGCGTAAAAATCATAGATTTATTCAACATACAATTTTCAATTTTTTTTTCTCGAAAACAAAAAAAAACATTATTTTAAATTTGAAGGGTAGGTTAAGAACATATTCAAGTTTCTTTCAGATTTTTTTAAAGAGAATCGGTGCTATCCTTCATTACTTTACACTGAAAAAAATTTTTATTTTATTTTTCAATCATATTATTTTTCAAAATTTTGAGAACATAAAATTTTTTTTATAAACTTCAATAATTTTAAAGACTTTTTATGGCAAAAGATTTTTTTCTAAAATTAATAGTTTAAAAGATATTTTAACTCAAAGAAAAGCTTTTAAAAATTTTCAACTGTCAATAAAATCCAAAATATTCAAAATTAAAAAAAAAATATTTTCACCCACTATTCTAGACGGCAAATACTTCTTCCGAATTTGAAGAAAATCGGAGAGGTCGACCTATCTTTTCATATGGAATGCCTGTACTACTTTTCACCAGAGGGTTCGGGGTTTTTTCGGAACTACCCAAATAAGAGAGTTGTACGGGCTTTTGGATGGTCGTATAATTCCTTCTTTAAGCAACTCGGTAATTTGCTTTTCTACCTCTTCCCTCATGTTTGCAGGATATGGGTAACATTTCGTGTATATGGGCGCATTCGTAGTAGTCTTTGTGTCAGCTCGAACTGTGGTTTAAATATTTTTTTTGATGTTAAGTGGACCGAACAAATGAGAATATTTCTCTAACATAGCTTTTAGCCTTGGGAGGATTGCGTCAGGCATATCTTTAGTTTCAAGAAAATTTAGGCTTCCTACGACTATGTTTTTGAGCGGAATTCTTATATTGGGATCTATTGTAAGGACATGTTTTTTTCTATCTATCGGTCGGTTCATGTAGTTCACCTGTCTGGTTTGAACTCTGTCATCTACATCCATTCTTTCCGCAGGTTTTGGGGCTGCGGGTCTACCAGGAGGTGCGGTGTTCGTCCCTTGATTGCCTTGGAATCTGTTGTAGGATGATCGGCTATTCCCTTGAGTGTTGTTCCGATTCGTCCAGTTGTATGTTGACCGTGAACGAGGAGGTAACGGTGGTCTCTGAGTAACTTGCGACAAGGTATTGGTGGGGATAACTACTCTATTTGGAGTGTCAAGGCAGACCGAGTGCGCTTCTGGCAGTGTTTTTGGCTTCTGCACTATAAGCATACGCGACAATTCTGGACTAAGACCCCGTATGAAAACATCGAATGCCCTGTTATGGTACGTTTCCACAAGGACCGACACGGTTTCCTGGCTGTAGTCATCGCAATTGATTTTGTTCACTATTACAACTGATTATTTACCGTTGCGTAGAACTCATCTAGTCTTGAACCTCTCTGAGCTACTTGATTCAGTTGGTGCTCTAATGTCCTAATGTCCCTTTTTTCTGCGTAATGCAGCGATAATACCCTTTTTATTTCTACCCAATCGCTTTTCTACCTCTTCCCAATGTTTGCAGGATATGGGTAACATTTCGTGTATATGGGCGCATTCGTAGTAGTCTTTGTGTCAGCTCGAACTGTGGTTTAAATATTTTTTTTGATGTTAAGTGGACCGAACAAATGAGAATATTTCTCTAACATAGCTTTTAGCCTTGGGAGGATTGCGTCAGGTATATTTTAGTTTCAAAAAAAATTTAGGCTTCCTACGACTTTGTTTTTGAGCGGAATTCTTATATTGGGATCTATTGTAAGGACATGTTTTTTTCTATCTATGAGTTCTTTGAGGGTGTCATCGCCTATTATCCCATCAATCGAGCTTAAACCAGGAAGTGTGTAAAAGGTCACCATAGCTTCGTTACTAGCATTTTGGAAAAATGTCCCGCTGATTTTTTTATTTATTTCTACAGGTCCTGCTACGGGGGTTACTGAGAAAGGTGGATTGACAGGGACTGTATCAGTTGCCAATTCAGGTCTTATAAAATTGTCTGCCCCTGTACCAAGTAAGAACTTTAGGGCTACTTTGGTTTGTGTCAAGTGAGATAGGGTATACTGGATTGCGCGGTGGTCCTCATATGAAATAGGCTGGTGGCCCGTCCGCCATAAAATTTACCTGCTGGTAGTTGTCTTCTGTCGATTCATCATACCCCGAAGGTCCACTTTCTACTTCTGCAATGTTGGCTTCCATGTTGTAGAGCTTTTGCTGTTTGGGCATCTTTTCAATCGATGATGTTGGTCCCCTTTTGAAAGCGTTGTTATTCGTCGGCCGGTTCATGTAGTTCACCTGTCTGGTTTGAACACTGTCATCTACATCCATTCTTTCCGCAGGTTTTGGGGCTGCGGGTCTACCAGGAGGTGCGGTGTTCGTCCCTTGATTGCCTTGGAATCTGTTGTAGGATGACCGGCTATTCCCTTGAGTGTTGTTCCGATTCGTCCAGTTGTATGTTGACCGTGAACGAGGAGGTAACGGTGGTCTCTGAGTAACTTGCGACAAGGTATTGGTGGGGATAACTACTCTATTTGGAGTGTCAAGGCAGGCCGAGTGCGCTTCTGGCAGTGTTTTTGGCTTCTGCACTATAAGCATACGCGACAATTCTGGACTAAGACCCCGTATGAAAACATCGAATGCCCTGTTACGGTACGTTTCTACAAGGACCGACACGGTTTCCTGGCTGTAGTCATCGCAATTGATTTTGTTCACTATTACAACTGATTATTTACCGTTGCGTAGAACTCATCTAGTCTTGAACCTCTCTGAGCTACCTGATTCAGTTGGTGCTCTAAAGTCCTAATGTCCCTTTTTTCTGCGTAATGCAGCGATAATACCCTTTTTATTTCTACCCAATCGCTATCGAAAACACTATACGCTACCTGTGCTCCATCGGTACCGCCACGGATTTTCTGCCTAATATGTTCCAGGATGGCACGATACAGGGGCCTTTCCTTGACGATGTCGTAGTCCGACAGAATTCCTTCAACGCTGTGAACCCATTTGATGTATTGAAAAGGGTCGCCTTCAAAAACTTGCAGCTCCTTTACGCAGTCGGGAAGTCTGCCAATAACTTTTAGGTCCTGTTCCGACAGTGGTGTTCGCAGCTCTGCACAGTGTTTCGTGTAGAACAAGCTAGCTGGACAAAATTATTTTATGAGATTTTCCGTTTCATATGCAGTCATTTATTACAACTACGTCATTTTTTTCAGCCATATGTTTTTTTTTCCAAAATTTTACTTCATATGCATAAATTTGCTTATTTCATATACAGTAACTCATGTGAATAAGTGACATATATCCAAAAAATTTTAAAGGACTTAAGAATATTACTTTATTGTACTTAAATTGAATGGACTACAAATCTCAATACTCTAAAAAATTCTAAAAATTCGGAAAAAAAATTAAAATTTTTTATGAAAATTCGTCGAATTTTTCAAACATATTTTAAATATAATTTAGTTTTTGTTATAGATCGTTACAAATTTTCTTATGGGAAATTAGTTAAAATATGAAAATTCGTCGAATTTTTCAAACATTTTTATACCTTTCATGAACATGAAATGGTATATCAACTTTGGTCCGATGTTTGTAACGTTGAAAAATATAGAAGATAGACTCTCCATTAAGTATACCGAATTGATCAGGGCGATGAACTGAGTTGATATAGCCATGTCCGTCTGACCGTCCGTCTGTCCGTCCATCTGTCTGTTTGAACGCAAACTAGTCCCTCAAATTTTGAGATATCTCAATGAAATTTGGCAAAAGGATGTATTTTTGTATTATATTAGACATCTGTCGGATACGGTAGGATCGGACCACTATAACATATATCTCCCATACAACCGATCGTTCAGATAAGAAGATTTTGGTCATTCCTGCGGCAATTTGGAAAGTATAAACGTGAAACTCGGTGATATATATTCTAATTTATCATAGAAGATTTCATGAAAAAATCATTTCGATCGGAGCTATATATAATATATATCCCATACAACCGATCGTTCAAATAGAAAGATTTTTGGCAATTTCTCCCTTAATTTAAAAAGCATAAACGTGAAACTCGGTGATATATATTTTAATATATATATATATATCCCATTCAACCGATCGTTCAGATAAGGGGGTTTTTGCAGGGCTCACAGAGTATATTAACTTTGATTGGATAACGGTTGGTTGTACAGGTATAAAGGAATCGAGATAGATATAGACTTCCATATATGAAATTCATCAGTATCGAAAAAAAATTCGATTGAGCCATGTCCGTCCGTCCGTCCGTCCGTCCGTTAACACGATAACTTGAGTAAATTTTGAGGTATCTTGATGAAATTTGGTACGTATGTTCCTGGGCACTCATCTCAGATCGCTATTTAAAATGAACGATATCGGACTATAACCACGCCCACTTTTTCGATATCGAAAATTTCGAAAAATTGAAAAAATGCGATAATTAATTACCAAATAGGGATAAAGTGACGAAACTTGGTAGGTGAGTTGAACTTATGACGCAGAATAGAAAACTAGTAAAATTTTGGGCAATGGGCGTGGCACCGCCCACTTTTAAAAGAAGGTAATTTAGAAGTTTTGCAAGCTGTAATTTGGCAGTCGTTGAAGATATCATGATGAAATTTGGCAGGAACGTTACCCTTATTACTATATGTATGCTTAAAAAAAATTAGCAAAATCGGAGAACGACTACGCCCACTTTTTAAAAAAACATTTTTTAAAGTCAAATTTTAAAAGAAAAGTTAATATCTTTACAGTATGTAAGTAAATTATGTCAACATTCAACTCCAGTAATGATATGGTGCAACAAAATACAAAAATAAAATAAATTTTCAAAATGGGCGTGGCTCCGCCCTTTTTCATTTAATTTGTCTAGGATACTTTTAATGACATATGTCGAACAAAACATTACCAACCCTTGTGAAATTTGGCAGAGGCTTAGATTCTAGGACGATAACTGTTTTCTGCGAAAAAGGACGAAATCGGTTGAAGCCACGCCCAGTTTTTATAAACAGTCGACCGTCTGTCCTTCCGCTCGGCTGTTAACACGATAACTTGAGCAAAAATCGATATATCTTTACTAAACTCAGTTCACGTACTTATCTCAACTCACTTTATATTGGTGTAAAAAATAGCCGAAATCCGACTATGACCATGCCCACTTTTTCGATATCGAAAATTACTAAAAATGAAAAAATGCCATAATAATATACCAAATACGAAAAAAGGGATGAAACGTGGTAATTAGATTGATCTATTGACGCAAAATATTACTTAAGAAAAAAACTTTGTAAAATGGGTGTGACACCTACCATATTAAGTAGAAGAAAATGAAAAAGTTTTGCATGGCGAAATCAAAAGCCCTTGGAATCTTGGAAGGATAACTGTTCGTATATAAATAAATTGACGGTACCCGACAGATGATGTTCTGGGTCACCCTGGTCCACATTTTGGTCGATATCTCGAAAACGACTTCACATATACAAATACCACCACTCCCTTTTAAAACCCTCATTAATACCTTTAATTTGATACACATATCGTACAAACATATTCTAGAGTCACCCCTGGTCCACCTTTATGGCGATATCTCGAAAAGGCGTCCACCTATAGAACTAAGACCCACTCCCTTTTAAAACCCTCATTAATACCTTTAATTTGATACCCATATCGTACAAACACATTATAGAGTCATCCCTGGTCCACCTTTATGGCGATATCTCGAAAAGGCGTCCACCTATAGAACTAAGACCCACTCCCTTTTAAAATACTCATTAACACCTTTCATTTGATACCCATATCGTACAAACAAATTTTAGAGTCACCCTTAGTCCACCTTTATGGCGATATCTCGAAAAGGCGTCCACCCATAGAACTAAGGCCCACTCCCTTTTAAAATACTCATTAACACCTTTCGTTTGATATCCATATTGTACAAACGCATTCTAGAGTCACCCCTGGTCCACGTTTATGGCGATATCTCGAAAAGGCGTCCACTTATAGATTTAAGGCCCACTCCCTTTTAAAATACTCATTAACACCTTTCATTTGAGGCCTATATCGTACAAAAAAATTCTAGAGTCACCCCTGGTCCACCTTTATGGCGATATCTCGAAAAGGCGTCCACCTATAGAACTAAGGCCCACTCCCTTTTAAAATACTCATTAACACTTTTCATTTGAAATCCATATCGTACAAACAAATTCTAGAGTCAGCCCTGGTCCACCTTTATGGCGATATCTCGAAAAGACGTCCACCCATAGAACTAAGGCCCACTCCATTTTAAAAAACTCATCAACACCTTTCGTTTGATATCCATATTGTACAAACGCATTCTAGAGTCACCCCTGGTCCACGTTTATGGCGATATCTCGAAAAGGCGTCCACTTATAGATTAAGGCCCACTCCCTTTTAAAATACTCATTAACACCTTTCATTTGATACCTATATCGTACAAAAAAATTCTAGAGTCACCCCTGGTCCACCTTTATGGCGATATCTCGAAAAGGCGTCCTCCTATAGAACTAAGGCCCACTCCCTTTTAAAATACTCATTAACACTTTTCATTTGAAATCCATATCGTACAAACAAATTCTAGAGTCACCCCTGGTCCACCTTTATGGCGATAGCTCGAAAAGGCGTCCTCCTATAGAACTTAGGCCCACTCCATTTTAAAATACTCATTAACACTTTCATTTGATACCCATGTCGTACAAACAAATTCTAGAGTCAGCCCTGGTCCACCATTATGGCGGTATCCCTAAATGGCGTCCATCTATAGAACTATGGGCCACTCCCTCTTAAAATACTCTTTAATACCTTCCATTTGATACACATGTCATACAAACACATTCCAGGGTTACCCTAGGTTCATTTTACTACGAGGTGATTTTCCCTTATTTTGTCTCCATAGCTCTCAACTGAGTATGTAATCTTCGGGTACACCCGAACTTAGCCTTCCTTACTTGTTTATTTTATATTTATCTTAAAAATTGTTTAGGTTTGTACATCTGTTCATTATATATTTCTTATCTTATACATTATGTGGAGATTACGAACGGGATAAGATTATTGTTCAGCCCCATTCATGAAAGGTATGAAGTCTTCGGCACAGTCGAAGACAGTCCCGTCCTTACTTGATTAAATATAATTTAGTTTTTGTTATAGATCGTGACAAATTTTCTTATGGGAAATTAGTTAAAATAAATTTGTGAAAGCGAAAATTGTAAGAATTGTCCAAAAAGGGGTGTCTACTTATTTATGTGAGTGACTGTACATATGTACATACATATTTTGTATTTATTTGAGTATTCATCCTGGCACTACAATTTTTACAAAATTTTTTTATAGTACCAGTCAGGAATGTAAAAGTGAATTAAAATAATAATAATAACAATGTAAATAATTAAATTAATTATATGAAAATTACTTATTACAAAAACTTAAAAGTAAAGTATCATACAAAGTAGAAAATACAATAGATTTAAATTAAATAAAACTTGATCCAACAAAAAGGGTAGGTTATCTCTTATAATTATGTTATTATTCGCTATCATCACATTCATTCGATGAGTCACTTGTGGAATAGTCATGAGCATCAGCAACACTACTGTGAAAGCTTGGAACAACTGGGGTATTTATTGACTCCTCAACATTATCGAGGGACAGTAAATTTAAGACTTCTGAAGTCAGACTTTTAAATTTTTTCTTAGGTATCTCCCTAAAACTGTTAACTGAAGGATCCGATGTTATAAGCAACATATTCATAAGATCTCTATTCGTGGCTTCACGCGACTGTTTTTGTGTGTTATCATCCCTGAATCGTCTCAAATCTTTGTTACGGTCTTCCTGTGATTCCTCAGAAAGTTGACCAATAGCCAATAGGTAAAATTGCTGATTTTATAATATCAGTACTATGAACTAAGGTTTTATGAACTGTAACAGGCATATTAAACCATGGATAGAGATCTATTTATAGTTTTTTAGTCTCGGCAGCAAATTTTTCAAATCTTTGGGTATTTATATTGTACCCAGATGCTAATGCGCGAAGGAGAGTATCGAATCTTTTGATGAGCGTTACATCCAATTCCGTAATCTCAGCACTAGCCCCAGAATTTTCGAAAAACCTACGAGCAGTGTTGCCGTCATTGGTACTGCCGAAACCTGGTTTTGGTTTATCTACTATCAATCCAAGTACACTTTTAAATTTATTCTGGATTTCGTTGGAACGTAGCTTTATACTCTCTTTATCTTCCTCATTCCTAAGCTGCCATTTTTTTACTTCGAGGCGATAACTTATGTGAAGCAAGCATTCAAAACATCTTATCCATGCATGGAGAGTAGACAAACCAAAACCAAGATTATCTCGGTTAGGCGTAAAACCCGAAACTCATTATTCATATCTTTTGGAGTGGCACCACAAATATAACACTTTTGTGCGGAAGAAGTTTCAGTCAAAGCATTGCAAACTTTTCCGTCAATCATTGTTAGAAGCATATTGTGATTTACGGAAACTTCGTATTCTTCGAGCATGTACTTTGTTGGCAACAACACATTTATCTCCTCTAAAACTTTGTTCGTTTCAAAAACAAAAACAACTAATAATAAAATCTTTTGTTTCTTTAGAAAAAATAAATTTAGTGGACAACAATACATGGTAGAAGAAGGTCGAGGATTCTGCCAAACAATGTTACCTTTTTCATCCTGTAATTGAAGAGGAACGAAAGAAAATATAAACAAAAACTCATCAGTGTCAGAACTGCATGTAAACTTTTGCTTATATGTGCTATGGCCAGATCTTCCATCGCAACCCCACTTGCTGATTAAAGTATACGTCAAATTTGTAGGTAATAACCTAACAAAAACTTCTTGCTTTGCTAAAACTAAACACTCAACAGTTTTATCTAATACGGACTGGACTTCCGCACGTGTTTCACCCACATCAATTTCATTTGGATAGCATTCTGCTTTAGCTTTTCTTAGACTATAAAATGATGGATAAACCTTATGGCCTGCCTTGATGCTCCACTTCCGAGTCGTTTTGTACCCATTAGTCATCGACTTGCTATCTACGTAGTATGCTAAAGCTTCTTCAACATTGCTCAAGCATCTTGCATCTGGCTCACATGTCATCTTTTTGCCGGATATTTGAGTGGATTCCTGTGATTTTTTATTATGTTAGCAACATTTCTGTTGCCGGACATACGCGTTGATACTTCTGCCGCATAAAGTAACTCACCAGGACTTCTAGATTGCAAGAGGTCATCCACTCGAGTTCTTCTTTCGTTTTCCGGGGCCGGGGTTACCTGAAGAAGTGGTTGGTTGGTCTGATGGCAACTTTGAATACACCGTTATTGTAAATGTGAAGTCTGAGTTTTTATTCAAAAATCGCTCCTTATGTCTTCCAAAAGTGTTCCAGTTTTGATCCAGCTTCGACGAATATACCGATATTTGTAAGCTTAAACTTTTTATCGAATATTCTGCTGCTTCGCTTAAATTGTGCTTAAGTGCAACAAAACTCAATAATACTTTATATCTGGTTTCCTTTAACTAAACTGCTTTGTGTTATTGATTTTCTGACAGGGTGAATAGTTGATGATTGTTTTGCTGCCATCATAAGTGTCGTTGATTTGTTATCAGTTGTGCAGTATTTATATTACATTCAGGTATTGGCGTAGATGCTACCAAATGGGGTTATTTTGTGTAGCGTTCCTGTGTGGTTATATCTGCATTAGGATTGCTTTGTATGTACCTGTTTTTATGCCTTGGTGACTGGTGCGGTAGGTTGTGGCAGGTTGAAGTCAGTTATCTTCGCCTTTTTGATTTTGGTGTGCTCTTGTTGACCTTGCGCGTTTATTTTTGTGTGTTTTATGGCTACGCGTTTGTTTCATGTACCTGGGAATTGCTTTTGCCGTTTTTATATCAGCTTTAAAGGTTCAAATATCTCGTCGGAGCTGGTACGTACATACATCCTATGTTATATGTAGAGATAACTAAATCTATACAAAAAAAATTAAAAATAGGTGTGCAAAGAATTCGCATTGGTTTTTTCTTTCGACTATTAGAGAATACTTGCGACTATAACATATGTAAAATTTAGCCCGCATGTCCGCGGATGTATGCAACTTTTTTGTCCCTTAAATTAAAAATATAGAGAAAAAATACCTTTTCTTCTTAATAACGGAATGTTAAATACATTCAAAATACTCTATTTGCGAAAGAATTACTAATAAAAAAATTTACTTACCTTCGAGCTTAGAATCCATCAAAAAAATTATATAAAATTGTTCACTTAAAAGAAATATGAAGCTTATATTCAACAAGAATTTTGCAAATTAATCAATACATCTTACGGCAAAAATATCAAAAAACAAGTAAGGAAGGCTAAGTTCGGGTGTAACCGAACATAACATACTCAGTTGAGAGCTATGGAGACAAAATAAGGAAAATCACCATGTAGGAAAATGAACCTAGGGAAACCCTGGAATGTGTTTGTATGACACGTGTATCAAATGGAAGGTATTAAAGAGTATTTTAAGAGAGAGTATGCCATAGTTCTATGGATGGACGCCATTTAGGGATATCGCCATAAAGGTGGACCAGGGCTGACTCTAGAATTTGTTTGTACGATATGGGTATCAAATGAAAGGTGTTACTGAGCATTTTAAGATGGAGTGGGCCTTAGGTCTATCGGTGGACACCTTTTCGAGATATCGCCATTAAGGTGGACCAGGGGTGACTCTAGAATGTGTTTGTACGATATGGGTATCAAATGAAAGGTGGTAATGAGTATTTTAAAAGGGAATGGGCTTTAGTTCTATAGGTGAACGCCTTTTCGAGAAATCGCCATAAAGGTGGATCCGGGGTGACTCTAGAATATGTTTGTACGATATGGGTATCAAATGAAAGCTGTTACTGAGCATTTTAAGAGGGAGTGGGCATTAGGTCTATAGGTGGACGCCTTTTCGAGATATCGCCATTAGGGTGGGCCAGGGGTGACTCTAGAATGTTTGTACGATATGGGTATCAAACGAAAAGAGTTACTGAGCATTTTAAGAGGGAGTGGGCATTAGGTCTATAGGTGGACGCCTTTTCGAAATGTCGCCATTAGGGTGGGCCTGTAAATGAGTATTTTGAAAAGGAGTGATCCTTAGTTCCATAGGTGGACGCCGTTTCGAGATATCGCCATAAAGGTGGACCAGGGGTGTCTCTAGAATGTGTTTGTACGATATGGGAATCAAATGAAAGGTGTTACTGAGCATTTTAAGAGGGAGTGGGCATTAGGTCTATAGGTGGGCGCCTTTTCGAGATATCGCCATTAGGGTGGGCCAGGGGTGACTCTAGAATGTTTGTACGATTGGGTATCAAACGAAAAGTGTTACTGAGCATTTTAAGAGGGAGTGGGCATTAGGTCTATAGGTGGACGCCTTTTCGAAATGTCGCCATTAGGGTGGGCCAGGGGTGACTCTAGAATGTGTTTGTATGATATGGGTATCAAATGAAAGATGGTAATGAGTATTTTAAAAGGGAGTAATCCTTAGTTCTAAAGGTGGACGCCTTTTCGAGATATCGCCATTAGGGTGGGCCAGGGTGACTCTAGAATGTGTTTGTACGATATGGGTATCAAATGAAAGGTGGTAATGAGTATTTTAAAAGGGAGTAATCCTTAGTTCTATAGGTGGACGCCTTTTCGAGATATCGCCATAAAGGTGGACCAAGGGTGACTCTAGAATGTTTGTACGATATGGGTATCAAACGAAAGGTGTTACTGAGCATTTTAAGAGGGAGTGGGCATTAGGTCTATAGGTGGACGCCTTTTCGAGATATCGCCATTAGGGTGGGCCAGGGGTGACTCTAGAATGTTTGTACGATATGGGTATCAAACGAAAGGTGTTACTGAGCATTTTAAGAGGGAGTGGGCGTTAGGTCTATAGATGGACGCCTTTTCGAGATATCGCAATTAGGGTGGGCCAGGGGTGACTCTAGAATGTTTGTACGATATGGGTACCAAACGAAAGGTGTTATTGAGCATTTTAATAGGGAGTGGACCTTAGGTCTATAGGTGGACGCCTTTTCGAGATATCGTCATTAGGGTGGGCCAGGGGTGACTCTAGAATGTTTGTACGATATGGGTATCAAACGAAAGGTGTTACTGAGCATTTAAAGAGGGAGTGGGCATTAGGTCTATGGTGGACGCCTTTTCGAGATATCGCCATTAGGGTGGGCCAGGGGTGACTCTAGAATGTGTTTGTACGATATGGATATCAAATTAAAGGTATTAATGAGGGTTTTAAAAGCGAGTGGCCCTTAGATGTATATGTGAAGGCGTTCTCGCGATATCGACCAAAATGTGGACCAGGTGATCCAGAAAATCATCTGTCGGGTACTGCTAATTTACTTATATATGCAATACCACTAACAGTATTCCTGCCAAGATTCCAAGGGCTGTTGATTTCGCCTTGTAGAACTTTTTCATTTTCTTCTACTTAATATGGTAGGTGTCACACCCATTTTACAAGGTTTTTTCCAAAGTTATATTTTGCATCAACAAACCAATCCAGTTACCATGTTTCATCCCTTTTTTCGTATTTGGAAAGGAATATTGGATTTTTTTTTATTTTTCGTAATTTTCGATATCGATAAAGTGGGCGTGGTTATGGTCGGATTTCGGATAAAGTGAGTTTAGATAAGTACGTGGGCTAAGTTTAGTAAAGATATATCGGTTTTTGCTCAAGTTATTGTGTTAACGGCCGAGCGGAAGGACAGACGGTGGACTGTGTATAAAAACTGGGCGTGGCTTCCACCGATTTCGCCCATTTTCACAGAGAGCAGTTACCGTAATAGAATCTATGCCCCTACCAAATTTGAGAAGGATTGGTAAATTTATGGCATTAAAAGTATGGCATTAAAAGTATTCTAGACAAACTAAATGAAAATGGGCGGAGCCACGCCCATTTTGAAATTTTCTTTTATTTTTGTATTTTGCTGCATCATATCATTACTGGAGTTGAATTTTGACTTAATTTACTTATATACAGTAAAGATATTAAAATTTTGTTAAAATTTGAATTTAAAAAAATTTTTTTTTAAAAAGTGGCCGTGTTCTTCATCCAATTTTGCTAATTTGTATTTAGCAAATATATAGTAATAGTAGTAACGCTCCTGCCAAATTTCATCATGATATCTTCAACGACTGCCAAATTACAGCTTGCAAAACTTTTAAATTACCTTCTTGTAAAAGTGGGCGGTGCCACGCCCATTGTCCAAAATCTTACTAATTTTCTATTCTGCGTCATAACGTCAACCCATCTACCAAGTTTCATCGCTTTAACCGCTTCTGGCAATGAATTATCGCATTTTTTCGGTTTTTCGAAATTTTCGATATTGAAAAAGTGGGCGTGGTTATAGTCCGATATCGTTCATTTTAAATAGCGATCTGAGATGAGTGCCCAGGAATATACATACCAAATTTCATCAAGATACCTCAAAATTTACTCAAGTTATCGTGTTAACGGACGGACGGACGGACGGACATGGCTCAATCAAATTTTTTTTCGATACTGATGATTTTGATATATGGAAGTCTATATCTATCTCGATTCCAACCGTTATCCAATCAAAGTTAATATACTCTGTGAGCTCTGCTCAACTGAGTATAAAAAGGAAAAATCCCGTTAATTTCTTTGTTTTCTTACACTTTTCTTGGAATAAGAACTTTGTTTTTGTCCAGCTAGCTTGTTCTACACGAAACACTGTGCGCTGCTAGTACCCCCTGTGGCTGCGTTCTTACGCCACCCTGTTCTACTCTTCCCAATCGCTCATCGATTCTGGCAAGATTTTGTTCTAAACTAGCGTTATTGCACTCAATTTTCCCTAGCCTAGAGTTCAGAGCAACACCGTTGCTTTCGATACCCCCAAGCCGTGTCTCAAGCCGCCTAATCTGCTCGAGAAGAGCATTGATGCCCCCCATTAAGTTCATTAACTTTCGTGTTTAAAGCGTCCATTTCAGATTTTTTAAAACATTTAGTTCGATATTAACAAATATATTTTTTAATTTTAATTTGGCACGCGGTGGCTCTTTAAAAATTGTTTTTATTTTTTTTTGTGTTACTTTCTGGCGTTCGCGATCACCTGACGGGATAGTACTTATAGCACAGACGATTTTTTTTTTTTTTAATGTTGTCCTTACACTTTGACAGTTTCCTGCAAAGAAAAAAGGACTTTAGTAACATTTGTGAAACTTTTACCGTGTTCTTATGGCACCGGCATCATGTACCAAGTTGGCGTTGTACAGTAAATTAGTCTTTAAATAATTAGATTTTTGGTCAGGGGAGGCTGTATCATTCATTTTTAGTCGTCGACAATCAGATTGAAGGCAACCTACTAAGGCACAATTGCTCCACAACGCTCTTGACATATTGCAAATCTTTAGCGTGTTCTTATGGGTACGTTGAAAGTATCGCAAGTAACGAGTGGCCGTTTCCAGTGTGTTCTGATGTGTACCCTGGAAACTCCAAAAAAGGATAAGTCGGACCAAGTGTGTTCTTATTTGTACGCTCGGGTTATCTTTTTTCAAAAGGAAATTTTTTCCGTATCCTGAAGGGAGCGGCAAGGTGCATACTGCATGCAAATTTTGTATGCACATGACACGGTCGCAGAAGTCGTGCGTCCTAGAAGTATAGGTATACGGACTCACCCACCCAATGTGATTATACGTGTACTTAGAATAGCAATAGTGGGGCCGAAGGATAATTCACTTATCAAGTGTTTCACTTTTCGTGTTAAATTTTATTCACGCGCCAGAGGATCTTAGGGGTCACAGGCTCGCTTCTTTTGATATTATATTTATTTATTTAAGCCAATTAAAAAAGAGTCTTATAGGCTAATTATAAAAGTGTAAAGTAGTTACCAATGTTAATATAAATTACCTTACTTATAAAAAGTATTTAAAATACTCAGAAAGCCTACTTTCGAACAAGAAAAATCTATCTCACAAAATTTAGAAATTCTATTGAACTCAATTAAGACTCTAGTAATTGGAGCATTCCACGCATAAAGAGCCCTAAGAACACCAATATGAAAAAACTCAGAAGCACGAAGAGCTCTAGCCGGAATATTAATGAAAATCCTCTCCAAGAGCACAGGGCAATCAAAAACCCCACGCAACACATCGAAAACGAACGACAGCGAAAAAATTGTCATCCTGTTCTGCAATGATTTTAAGTTGATCAATAAGCAACAGCTTCATAAGTCGGGATAGGATCCGAGAAGCGCAGACTGCGTAATGGAAAGTGTACGAATACTTTTTGGATTCGTTTAATTCTTGCAACATGGCAGGAATAATGCGGTGACCAGATGAAACACGCGTAATCAAGTTTGGATCGCACAAACGCGGAATATAAAAGCTTTAGGGTATACGGGTCACTGAAATCCAAGCTATGACGCCTAACAAAAGCTAGCATGTCATACGACTTAGCAATGCACACATTAATATGACTTGAAAACGAAAACTTCGAGTCAAATATTACTCCCAAGTCCTTAATTTCACTAACACGCAACAGGGGCGAGAGTGATATTTGATACACGGTATCAATCAAGTTGACACTCTTCGAAAAAGTTATTTGGTAGCACTTTTTTAAGTTAAGTGATAACCAATTATTATTACACCAGTTACTAAGTTTATCCAAAGATTTTTGCAACAATACCACATCATGAAGGCTATGAATAGGCAAGTATATCTTAAGGTCATACAGGCTAACTTTTTTATCAAAATAACATGGGAGACCCGATCGAATGCCTTGGAAAAGTCAGTATACACAGCGTCAACCTGATATCCTGCCTGAAAAGCTGCGAGGCAGTCATCCGAAAAAATAGTCAAATTAGACACAGTTGAACGTCCTGGAAAAATCCATGCTGCTCTGGACACACAAAATTCTTAACACAGAAACGTAATTTATCTTGGATGATACATTCAAATAGCTTTCCAATGGTGAAAAGCTTTGAAATAAGCCTATAATTAGTAATATCATTTTTATTGCCGCTCTTGAAAATAGGTGTAATGAATGCTAATTTCCACGCATCAATAAAAGTACCTGTAGATAACGAATTATTAAAAATTAACAACAGTGGATAGACTAGGGAATCACATTGTTTAAACAAAATTGCAGACAAACCATCGATTATATAGCCCTCTGAGGGCTTTTAGGATAGGACGTAGTAATTTATTGCTTGTAGCATCACTCAACTTTTTGTTATTCACTTGTTTTTTTTTTTATTCATTTTACCTCTCCTGGGGAGAGGAGCTTATATACCCTGGGGGGTCCCGAAGGGAATCGCAGAGTTAAGCTATTGTTATAACCGGAGGGTCCCCTCGATGGTGAATCGCGGTTTTAATATTTTGGTTATTGGCTGTGCAAGCCTTAAATTATCTAAGCTGAGGTCTTGTCTCTTTATTATACCTTTCATGAAAATGAAATAGTATGTTAATTTCGTCACGAAACCCAAAATGTAAGTCCTTAAAGGAAAATAGATAGACCCACCATTAAGTATACCGAAATAATCAGGTTGAAGAGCTGAGTTGATTTAACCATGTCCGTCTGTCTGTCTGTCCGTCTGTCCGTCTGTCTGTTTGTATGCAAACTAGTCTCTCAATTTTTGAGATATCTTCATAAAATTTGGTGAGCGGGTGTATTTGGGTGTCCGATTAGACATTTGTCGGAACCGGCCGGATCGAACCACTATAGCATATATCCTCCATACAACCGATAGGATTTTTGTAATATCTTACTCAATTTAACAGATTGAAGCTTCAAACTTTACAATATAATTTCGTATATTGCACATATTGTTGCCTGAAAAAATTGATGAGATCGGTCGTATATATAGTATATATCCCCCACAACCGATTGTTCAGATAAGAAACTGTTCGTAATTGCTGCCCTATTTTAAGAGCTAGATGCTTCAAATTTAACCGAATGCTTACGTATATGGCATATATTGTTGTCTGAAAAAATAATAGAGATCGGTTGCATATATAGTATATATCTCATACAACCGATTGTTCAGATAAGAAACTTTTCGCAATTTCTACCCCATTTTAACAGCTATAAGCTTCAAATTTCACCGATTGCTTACGTATATAGTATATATTGTTGTGTCAAAAAATCATAGATATCGGTGATAGATATAATATATATATGATGGTATATATAGTATGATGGTATATAGTATATATATATATTTTTTTTGCGATTTCGGCCCCATTTTAACAGCTAGAAGCTTCAAATTTCACCAAATGCTTACATGTATAGCATATATTGATGTCTGAAAAAATCATTGAGATCGGTGGTATACATAGTATATATCTCATACAACCGATTGTTCAGATAAGAAACTTTGCGCAATTTCTTCCCCATTTTAACAGCTAGAAGCTTCAAATTTCACCAAATGCTTACGTGTATAGTATATATTGTTGTCTGAAAAAATCATTGAGATCGGTGGTATATATAGTATATATCTCATACAACCGATTGTTCAGATAAGAAACTTTGCGCAATTTCTGCCCCATTTTAACAGCTAGAAGCTTCAAATTTCATCAAATGCTTGCGTATATAGCGTATATTTTTGTCTGGAAAAATCATAGAGATCGGTGGTATACATATTATATATTTCATATAAACTGTCATTTTTGCCCCTTTTTTACGGATAGAAGCTTCAAAATTCATCAAATTTCATCAAATAGTTACGTCTACGTCATATATTTTTGAAATTCGTGATTCGTAGTCATAGTTTTTACATTCAGACCACAAAAAACGTGAAGCTTTGCATCCTCACACAAAGTACCTACCTATTTTTTATTTTATATTGTCACGGATATTAACATAACTAAGTTATACCATCACTAAGGCGATGCCAAGGCCACGATAAGCAGCATTCACATCAATAATTCAATCATTATGTATCTACATAAACAAATAAATAATTGCGTCTACACATATGTACTGGTAGTTATGGATTATTTCAGCAAATGGGCAGAGGTATACCCAATCCCAAATCAAGAAGCGGAAACGGTAGCAGAAGTGTTTATAAACAATTGGGTTGCAAGGTATGGTGTACCAATGGAGTTACATTCTGACCAAGGCAGGAATTTCGAATCAGCTGTGTTCCAGGAAATGTGTAAGTCATTGGGCATTCGAAAAACACGGACAACTGCATTGCATCCTCAATCCGATGGTATGGTAGAACGATTCAATAGAACATTGGAGGAGCACTTAAGGAAAGTAGTGGACAAGTACCATAAAGAATGGGATACCCGCATACCATTATTCTTGATGGCTTACCGATCAGCAGTGCATGAGACAACGGGCCAAACCCCTGCAAAAGTAATTTTTGGCAATGACCTTAGACTGCCAGCTGATTTGAAGTTTGGGATAGATGCCAATGCGGAGAGAAATGTCAGGAAATCCACTAGTGATTTGGAAGAAGAGCTAAAAGAAATACATGATCTGATAAGGCAACGAACAAAGATTATGAGTGACAAGATGAAAGCCAGATATGATAAAGCCATTAATTCAGAAGGTTTTCAGGAAGGAGATTTGGTGCTGTTATACAACCCGCAACGAAAAAAAGGTTTGTCCCCGAAATTGCAATGTAATTGGGAAGGCCCATACAAAGTTGTAAAACAGATCAAGGATGTAGTGTACCGCATACAAACCATCGGTAAACCACGAACCAAAATGAAAGTGGTCCATTTGGAAAGGCTGGCAACGTTTAGATCGGGAGATTTGTCTGATCGGGACGATCAGACTTAGGTGGAGGGCAGTGTCACGGATATTAACATAACTAAGTTATACCATCACTAAGGCGATGCCAAGGCCACGATAAGCAGCATTCACATCAATAATTCAATCATTATGTATCTACATAAACGAATAAATAATTGCGTCTACACATATGTACGTATACGAGCAGCGGAGCGGCAATGCACAAACACATGCATATATCTGAGTTGTCACAAGAGAGAGCAATAATTTATGCACGTAGTTGTGGCTGGCGATTTTGTAGCCGAAACTAACTAGCAATTTCTGGAAATCGAAGAGCCTAGAAGTATGCAGCGTAAATTATAAAAGCGGGGCAGGCGAGTAAGAAGTAATTCAGTTTGATTTGAGATTTGGATTAAGCGCTATCTAGCGAGTTATAGCAGTATTATTTTGAATAGTAGAGTTTCATTTGAGCTGTCAATCAGTTTGGTTATTAAGTAAGCTATTCGTTGCAAAGTACAAGTGTTACTGTGAAGTACTTGAATAAAGGCCATTTTGCATTACATATTGGAGTTATTTATTCAACAGTTTAGCGATACGAACTTAGCAGAGGGTTGCAAATAAGAGGAATTGCAAGAAAATTCGTTACAATATTTATCTTAAAAATCGTTTAGATATGTTCAAATTTCACCAAATGTTTACGTGTATAGCATATATTGTTTTCTGAAAAAATCATAGAGACCGGTGGTATATATAATCTCATACACATACTTCAGATAAGAAACTTTGCGCAATTTCTTCCCCATTTTAACAGCTAGAAGCTTCAAATTTCACCAAATGCTTACGTGTATAGTATATATTGTTGTCTGAAAAAATAATTGAGATCGGTGGTACATATATTATATACCCCATATAAACTGTATTTGTTTGCCCCTTTTTTACGGCTAGAAGCTTCAAAATTCATAAAATTTCATCAAATAGTTACGTTTACGTCATATATTGTTGAAATACGTGATTCGTAGTCATAGTTTTTACGCGCAGACCACAAAAAACCTGAAACTTTGCACCCTCACACAAAGTACCTACCTATTTTTTATTTTATATTTATCTTAAAAATCGTTTAGGTATGTAGATTTGTTCACTATATATTTCTTATCTTATACATCCGATTATTCGGAGATTACGAATGGGATAAGATTATTGTTCAGCCCCATTCATGAAAGGTATGAAGTCTTCGGCACAGCCGAAGACAGTCCCGTCCTTACTTGTTTTTTTATTCCTTTATCGGCTTAATTTTTTATTTTTTTTTATTATCTTTTTTCCTTAGCACTCCACTATAACTATCACTTCTTGACACTAATCACTATGGACCTCACAGTTAAGGAGGTCCTTTTTGAAGGACCCACATGCCAGTGGGCCCCTGTTCGGGCGCCACTTACGGAGCCCAAGGGCTAGGGCTCCAAAAAATTTAAGTAGGGGGCCGCCCCGCCCCATTATAAACTGCTAAGAAAAAATGAAACTAATTGATTTAGTTCTTAAGTGTATTTACCATTTACTTTGATCTCCAAAACTGACTGAATTTTATTCTATACTAAAAGTTAAGTCTAAGCGTCTAAATTAGTTTAACTGATTTCTTATTTGCTGACACTGCGCTTCCCACGATTGGCCAAAATAATATTTTATCGCTTGCGTGGCAAATCACACGACTTGCATTTTGTCTGCATATCATATCGCTTCCGCTGCAGTTCACATGAATTGCATTTCGTCTGCTTACGCAATATGATATGAGATCAATTGCCTGCGTTGGCTTCGCTCGTGTTTGTTGAAGTGTGGTGTCAGCACATTCTTAGTGTGTCTTCCCCATTGTTAAGTTGTATTTTGTTTGTTTTTATGCATACGTGGAATGAAGCTCCCCATTGATTAAAATTTTATTTTTATTTCTAATTCCTTTTGTTTTATGAATTAACAATTTTACTACAAACTTTTCTTATTTTTCTTTTTCTTATAGGTTCTTGGAGCTGTTGTTACCTACTTCATGGTGTTGGTGCAACTGAATTGAGGCAAAGCACAAAACAAAAAAGAATAATGAAGCAACATTGCTTATTATCGAATGAAAGATATATTGTATTCGCCAACTTGGAAAAAAATTAGCTGTAAATGAATTGTTACATTGTTCGAAAAATTGCAAATTCAAAATCTTCACTACGTCTCACTCATGATCTACTTAGATGTTTGGGTATCACACCGAAGTGATATTCTCTAGGAACTAGGTTAATTAATTTTTTAACTTTTACTTTTCACGATGTTGGGAAAGACTTAGCGTGATCATTACAAATAAAAGGAATATCTTTTCCCCCTAATTTATAATAATAAGTAAATTATATTTAAAAAAGTACGCCATAGAAAGCCTAGTAGAAGCTAAATATGTTTCATAAACACTGTGTGAAAAAATTAAATTTTTGCAAGACATACATCACACGCAGCCACAAAATTTTTATATAGAAGACCGCCACACTATGGAGTTAACTAAAAAAAGTTGTTTCAAAAAAAAATTTTTAACAACGATTAAGAATAGACTTATCAAACAAAAATGCTTGCAAGTCAAATTTTTAGGGATTTGACAAAAAACGGATGACAAAAAAATATTTGAAAATATTTGAAAACGTTTTTGGAAAAATTATTTTGCATTTTTTCAGCCTTTTTTCTTATAAAAGAAAAACTAGATATTTCTTTTTGTTAAAAATTAAACCTATGGATTATAAGATGCTGAACTGTAATTTGTAAAAATGAAATGTCGCTCCCCACAAACGTTTTCACTTTAAGTGCAAATGAAGTTTAAGATATTGGTCTGCTGTACGATTTATATGACTGGATTTTTATTTCGTTACAAAATATTATATCTCAATAATTCTCAAATATTTCCTTAAAGTTTACATAGTTTCTAATATGTAAAAAGGAAATTGCAATTTAAAGTTTCAAATTTAGTATTGAAAACGTATTTGAAAGCACAGTTTTGGCATTTTTAGCTGTTTTTAATTGTAAAGTAAAACCATAAAATTTTTTAATTCCAAATCAAATTTTTTGTAGACTGTGAGATGATAAGCTCGAATATTTAAAAAAATATAAATTTTCGAGCAATAGTTTTCGCGAAGAGTGTCAACAAAGTGTACGCCATCGTTTTGGGAGCATTTTATATGAGCGCAAATGCCTAAGATTTTCTGGATAATTTGTGAAAAGTTAAATGTTCGCTCATATAAAATGCACTGAAAACCTATCATCCGCATACATTTTGGCAACCTTTTTATTGAAAATTTTTATTGTAACCTATACTTTACAAATTCTAGTCCAGCAGCTGTAGTAAAGAAAAATGCCTTTGGTTTATTTTTTATAATTGAAAAACGGTAAAAAACGCAATGTTTTATTTTTTTTTTTTTTTTGAAAACGCTTTTCAATATTTAGTTTTGAAGTTTTTATGAAATTCAGATTTTGCTCATATCAGCAGGGAATTGGCCTGTCAAGCTTTTTTAGTTTGATAACACTAGCATAAACCGTTACAGAGAAATTTGATTTTATGACACGTTTTTTCCATATATCTCATAGTGTGGTATGACAATGCGAAACTCTTTGCCTCTAGCAAGTGCAGATATCATATGGGACAAACTGTTAGACTACGGCCTCGCTGAAATGACATATGTATATGTCAAATGCATAACCAAATCTGTAGATGGATATTCGATATTTTTAAAACTAAAGACATGGACGACTTGTTTAAGACAACCAAAATGCACACAAAACTATCTTCCCAGACGTAGAAATCCATTGTAGAAACAATGTTTAATCTTAAACTGGTATACAAAAACAGTAGCACCATGTAGAATCATTAACTGTCACTCAAATTATTCACGGAAGCAGAAAATAAATACACAAACGAATTTTATTGGAAAAATATACCTCTTAAGCGGTAAAAAATGTATAGACGAAACCACTGACAAAATTAGAAATATACTTTTCAACATTAGCTACCCTTTATACTTTAATTGAGACACTACTAGAAAGTACTACACAAGAAATGGACCACTGTAAAACAAAATTTGATAAAAAGAGGTAACGTACCTACCTGGATTAACGAGGCATTAATCGCTTAAGAAAATTATAAACAAGATAACATAATAGCCGTGTTTTTTTTTGTACATGTATATATATCTACAATTGCGGGTAAAAACGCTTATCATCACTCAAGTAATGTTTAATAGACCCATCTGGCGGCAACTATTGAAGACTCAAGGCAGTGGTAAGTAACTCGCTACAGAACAGGGTGTACTGAATAGCGGAACCACGCACCTCTGCTGGTCATATTGTATGGGCTATTACTAAAGCTGCAGACATTGGTGCTTTATCGGTAACCTTATCGGTACCTTATAACAGCTGATTCGACCAACCTTATGAGAATCAATGCAATCGATTATTGGTGCCGCTAAGGTCGTAACCGTATCGTAGACAACCAATTGGTTTTTGGTTTACCGCCGTAACGATAAACAGCTGATTACGTTAGGGATACGACTACAGCGATACGACAAACAGCACCAAACGGCACCAGATTTAATCGGTTGCGCTGAACCGCGAACGCACACCATTTTCGGTCATTGAAGTGGAGAACAGTGTAGAGATTAAATGGAGAGACACATTTTAGTTGAAACTGAGTACAATGTATACCGAAATTTAGCAAAACTAATTTTCTGGGGAACAATTTCATAAGTTTAGAAAAATTTACACAGCTAGCAGTCCATATAAAATTTAAGTGCATATGTATATACATTTAAAAAAAACAAAGCTAATATGTGAGCACAAACCAGGGATGGGTGTTTTAAACAAATTTAAATAAAGAGTGGCGAAAACTAAATAAATTTTTATTCGTTATTAAAAACAAAAGTTAAGTGATGAATAAGAAGTTCATTTTTATTTCAATCATATCTTGAATAATGAATAACACGTTATCGTTATTATTCAAAATATTCTGAGTTAAGATAACCGGTCATTTTTATTTTGTAAATTTCAAGTAAAGGGTTAAGTTGAAAAATGTGGAATATTAAAAAAATTAAAATTTTTATTCAGTTATCCAAAATAAAAAATATACCCTCGAAATGGCCTGAAAATATACCCGTACACGTAAACAGTTCGCATGTAGTTCTAAAGCTTTTATATTTCGGAGTCCTCATTTCGGGATGATTTCGGGGACTCCCTTGTGGTTCTCCCGGGGTGTTTTGGAGGTCATGTCATGTGCGATATATATATTTTTTATTTTTATGCATAGGTGGAATGAAGCTCCATATTGATTAAAATTTTATTTTGATTTCTATTTCCTTTTATTTTAGGAGTTGATAATTTTATTACCAACTTTCCTTATTTTTCTTTTACCCATAGGTTCTTGGGGCTGTTGTTACCTACTTTATGGTGTTGGTGCAACTGAATTGAGGTAAAAGCACAAATCACAAAACAAAAAAATAGTGAAGCAACATTGCTCGTTATCGAATGAAAGATATATTGTATTCGCCAATTGGGGGAAAAATTAAACTGTATATGAATTGTTACATTGTTCGAAGAATTGCAAATTCAAAATCGTCACTACGTCTCACTCATGATCTACTTAGATGTTTGGATATCAAACCCAAGTGATATTCTGGAGAAATTATTAAAATATTGTATAAGAACTACGTTTAATAACTTTTTCACTTTTACTTTTAACGATGTTTGGAATGACTTATCGTGATTATCGAATGAATCAAAGAATATCTTTTTCCCTTAATTTATATTAATAAGTAAATTATATTTGAAAAATATAAGTAGCTAAATATGTTTCAATAACACTGTGTGACAAAATAAAATTTTTAAAGACATACATCACACCCAGCCACACAATTTGTGAATAGAGGATCGACGCACTCTGGGGTAAACTGGAAAAAGTTGTCCCAAAATCAAAATTTTCCGCAGCGATTATGGCTAGATTTATCAAACAAAAAATATGAAATCGTTTTTTAAAAAAATGATTTTGCATTTTTTTAACGTTTTTTTCTTATAAAAGAAAACTAGATATTTCTTTTTGTTAAAAATCAAAACTTTTATGGATTATGAGATGCTGAATTGGAATTTGTAAAAATGGTATGTCGCTTCTCACAAACATTTTCACTTAAATTACGTATGAAGTTTAAGATATTGGTCTGTGGTACTATTTATATGACCGGATTTTCATGTCGTTACAAGTTACCTATTATATCTGAATAATTTTCAAATATTTTCTTAAAGCTTACATAGTTTCCAATATGCAAAAAGAAAATTGTAATTAAAAGTTTCAAATTTAGTATTGAAAACGTATCTGAAAGCACAATTTTGGAATTTTTAGCTGTTTTTAATTGTTTAATTTTTTATAGACTGTGAGATGCTGAGCTAGTATATTTAAACAAAGAAATATAGAGGCGGACAATATATGTTTATATGAGCGAAAATGCCTAAGGTTTTCTGATAAATTTGCAACGAATTAAAATGTTCGCTCATATAAAATGCTCTGAAAACCTATCAATCGCATACATTTTGGCGACCTTTTAAGTGAAACTTTTTGTTGTAACCTATACTTAACAAATTCTAGTTCAGCAGCTTAAAATCTATAGTAAAGAAAAATAAGCCGTTAGTTTATTTTTTATAATTGAAAAACTGTAAAAAACGAAAAATGTTTTTTTAAACATTTTTCAATAATTAGTTTTGAAGTTTGTTGCGCGTTTACTTTCTACACGAAGCTCGGAATAAATATATAACACGTTGTTACTCGTATGACGTTTTATTTAGAACTGAACTCAACATTCAAATTTGAAAAATTATAAAGCCCCCATTACTGATACTTGGCATAGACTTGCCTTGACTTGGCGTAAACTTGGAAATTTAGCCACGATTATAATCCACTTGGCGCATACAATCTGGCATCATAAACCGCGGTGAAATTTAATGAAATGAAATGGAAACATAAAAATGGCATCTCAAAATGTAAACGTCACTTAGAACTTACATAGAAAATCAAAATTCAACAGAGTGCTAAGTCAAGTTAAGTGTTGCTAAGTTTTGAGTAATCATTTAACAGAACTTTAAGTGACAGTTCTCAAGCCAAGTCAAGTCTATGCTAAGTATCAGTAATGGGCCCTTAAGTGTTGTACATATATGTGTATGCATTATACAGAAATGCATTTTAACAGGATTGCCAGATTTACAATACTCCTCCTAAACAATTATGGGTTTTACTTATATGATTTCAAAAATACATATTATTTCAATCGAAGCAAATTAACTAATTTAACATGTTTTACTTTACTTAGATTTTTTGTCAAAATATTTGCTGGCATATTGTCGGTACTTATATAATTCAAACTGATTATGTTATCTTTTAAAATATCTCTTATATAATGAAATTTTATATCTATATGCTTACTCCGATTATGATATGCTGGATTCTTCGCTAAATTATGAAAACTCAAATTATCGCCTTATATCTTCATTGATTCTGCAGTCTTGTAATAGTCAACCTCGCTAAGTAATTTTCTTAAATATACTGCTCCTTTTGCCGTTGCTGTTAACGTCATATACTCAGCTTCGGTACTGGGCCCGAATCGCCACATACGTGATCCTATAACTCGTCACGTAAAAACTTGTTTTTCGGATTATGACATACGTGATCATGATATCCGTCACGTAAAATGGCACTTTTTGGGATTACTACATACGTGAACGTACTTTGTGGATCGTAAATCGGTATCGCGACAACCGTGAACGAGAGACAATTGCACTCGATCGTTCGTATTGTTATTCGATTACAAACCGGCACCCGAAGGCGAGTACAAATATATAAATATACAAAAATTAAATACAAATATTAGAGAAAATGTAAGTTATTTCTCAAAATATGTGCTTAAATTAATGGTGAATTATATTTTATTATTTAAGGACGAATTTTAACAAGCTAAACCCAAACCAAAAGGAGTGCATGGCGCAATTTATGGCGGAACACCCGAACTTGGCGAAAAATAAATTTCCCAATTCCGCACAAGGTAATTCCCATCAGTGCAACTGAGGAATTGATTATAGAGGCCGCCGGACTTGAGGTCGCAGTGACGGGAATAGTACCGTTCGCGCTTTTGGCAATTAACCCACTCAAAGAAGCAGCACCGAAAATTGTGATAGTGAGAGCAGTGATGGTGGAACAAGCAGCGCATCATCCAGCGCTTTGCCTGGTCCATATAGGTCGGTTACTACTCTAACACCGCGTGTAACCTCTCTTTGCAATACTCCACGGCGAGTAAGTAAGGGTGCCGAAAAATTTACCCTGCTCCAAAAAAATTTGAGTAGAGTGTCTGATTTTCAGGGCGATTTGGGGGAGAAGATTGACCGATTGGTGCAGGTGCAGGAGAGGTCGTTGCAAGTGCAAGGAAGGATGCTGACGATTAAGGAGGAGAAGCATCGACTGCAACAAGAATCACATGCGCTTCATTTAAAAATCAAAAATTTAGAACTAGAGTCTCTAGCAATAAGTGTAAATAGAAAAAGAAGAAATTAAAATTTTAAGTTAGCTTTAACAATTTTGTATCTGAATTTTTTGATTTTAAGCAATTAAACGAATAGTCATTTCATTTACTTTATTTCTAATTTTAACATACATACTTAGCACTTACTAAAAACAAAGTTTGTACCTGAATTTTTATTTTTTTATTTTTGTGATTTTAGCAATTAAACGAATAGTTATTTTATTTATTTTATTTCTAATTTTAACATATATACTTAGCACTTAGTAAAAATATTTAAATGAATTAATTTGCCTTTACAAATCGTTTTTTCTTAATGTTTACGTGAAATTAACTAGAGAGTGTTTTATTTGGTCTCTTATTGTTTGACTAATTGTGGTAAAATGATTGGCTTCACCTGGGTGAACAACGCTGTTTTGGTCTGATTCATATCTTCGTATGTTGTAATCAATTTTGAACTGTATGCAGACATTATGCAAAGCTGGCCACACATTGGCAAATCGTGCCACTTTTGTAGGATGGTATCTACTCCTATTGCCATACCCTATTTGTCCTATTGCCATACCCTATATTGTCAAACGTCCTTTAAAAATACCAATGGTTCGTTCGATGATAGATCTTGCTTTTGAGTGTACATCATTAAATGCGGATTCACTGGAGCCATCGGTGAGATTTCGGTAAGGCGTTATGCACCACGGCTCTATTGGATAGCCAGAATCACCTGTTGAAATGAAAATTCTCATTATAATAGTAATATTAACCACAAAGCTTATACTGCCGTACCTAAAAGCAACGCATTGCTCCGCCTGTTAACTTCAAACCGCTCTTGCAATACTCGTCGTTGATCTGAATGCTTCCAAACGAAGGAATCATGAGCCGCACCACCTTACTGACAGTTGATTGCCAAAATTGTATAGGTGTGATCGCAGATCTGCCAAAATATTTATATAGTTAGTGCAAAGAATAAAGAAAATGAGCAAGAACTCAGTATCATGGCGTTGATACTATGGTATCCTTTCCTATTAAAGTACATATGCTCATCCACAGATGGTCTTTGCTAGCCAATGTGTGTGCCATCAATGCAACCTATGATTGCAAAAGTAGATATTCAATTAAAAAACTTATATTATAAATGTAATTGAATGTTTTCCTACCTCCAGGTATTTTGTATTTATCCATAAACCATTGCTTGCATTCCGAAGTTTCGTTTAAATGAAACTGTATATATTGTGGACATAACTTGTTCTCCATTTCGAGAATAACGTGGGATGTTATCTTTGACACAGTGCTCTGGCACATTCCAACCAAATAATCACTGCCGACACAATGCTGATACCCGCCACTAGAAGAGAAAGTGTGGCAGCTAGTTGCAGAACTGGAGGCACCGCTTTTGCATCCGACTGCTTAAAATTTAAGGCAAGAAGTACAAACTGGAAAGCCTCTTTAGATAATCTAAATCGTTTCAAGAATCTGCAGAACACACATTTTTGTATACTTGTAAAACTTTATTTGCCACATACTTACGCAGTTTTTATTTATTTTACGCAGTTTGAGGTAAAGCTAAGGGATCACTTTTATCTCTAAGTAGCCTCCGTGCTACTGTTTCATCTTCCTCACTATCGCTTGAACTTATAAAAAAGTAAGTGCACATCCATTTTGAAAATCGTTTGTTTATTAAAATTTTTAAATATTTTGAAATTTCTACATCTATTGTGACATAAAAATAAAAACCACAGTGATGTGGACCTTAAAATCTATTGTGAACTAAGAATGAATTACGATACTATAGCTTTCGTATGTGATAATGCCAATCGACCCATACGTCTGACGTATCATGTAATTGTCTTTGGTATAATTTTCGATGCGTGATCGTATGTGGCGATTCGGGCCCTGCTTAGTGCAACTGTCGACTGTTTCTTGCTTTCCCATGAAAATATATAACCTGCAATTATAAAAACATAACCGGTGAAAGATCTTCGGTCATTTATACTGCTTCCCTAATCAGCGTCCACATAACCTTCAACCTTCTTGCCAGTCTTTTTGTAAACAAGTTTTAATTCTTTGGTTGAAGGAAGATACCTTAGTATGTGCTTTGCAGCTGTCTCATACTCAATATGAGGATTTTGATTTCGTTGAGCCAACTTGCTGACCGAATGTAAAATGTCAGGTCGTGTGGTAATTGCCAAATACAGTAATGTGCCGATAAGTGATGGATACTCAGTTGAATCTACCTTATCGCACTCAATTTTAACACAATCCACCTTAAATTCAGGATCTGATGGAGTGGATGCTCCACGACACTTTTCCATACCATACTGTCGTATCATACTTTCAATGTACTGAGTATAACCAACCGAAAAAGCGCCTACGCTACCAATGCGTTCAATTTCCATACCCAGAAAATTTCTAATCTTACTTTTGTTTACAATTTCAAATCTTTCTGCGATTTTTCACTTTATCGTGGTCAAATCTTTTTCACATGAACAAGCCACGATAATATCATCCACATACACTGCAATAAAATTTTAGTTTTTGCCATCTTTCCTTTTATAAGTTAACCGTAGACCTACGGAAAAATATACTTCATAATTCTACGTTTAGGGTCGTTTTCGACCCGAATATATTTCATATTGATATAAATAATAGTTTAAAAAACTAAAAAAACACGCTTTTATAGCAAACCGAACTAAAAATAGAAAATAATTTTCAATTAAAAATAGTTTATATAACAGTAGTAGAAGGTCAAACAATCGTTTATAGTTAATCACCTCAAAATAAAATTATAATAAAATTTAAGTTATTAACAGAATAATTTATTTCAGAGTAAAAAGCGTGGGGTGCATTTGACTACATTTCATATCTTTCCTCTCAGATAGTTGCCAATAGAATGATTGTAACATTCAATATCAAGCACCCCACGCTTTTTACTGTGAATTAAATTATTCTGTTAATAACTTAAATTTTATTATAATTTTATTTTGAGGTGATTAACTATAAACGATTGTTTGACCTTCTACTACTGTTATAAACTCTTTTTAATTGAAAATTATTTTCTATTTTTTAGTTCGGTTTGCTATAAAAGCGTGTTTTTTTAGTTTTTTTAAACAATTATTTATTTTTAATTTTTTAGTTCAAGTAATTTTAAAAGTTTTAGTCGAGAGTGATGAAACCTCGAAACGCCAGCGGTCCATGGATGAATCGAACCCCACGGCATCGAAAAGGGCCAAGACGCAGGGAGGCTGGACGCGGTCTTTCGCCGAAATTTCCAAGGGTCGGCAGATCATGGGCAATATAGACGAGAGCAGCGAAGATGGCAGGATCCCGAAACAACAGTGGAAGTGGATCGAGGCCGCGCTCGCTACGGTGGCCGTTAAGGTTAAAAAGACAACCCTGGTCCACCGCCATCATACACCGATGCAGGGTGGTTCCAGGGCAATGTCAAGCTAATTTCCTGTGACGACGCCAGGTCGGTCAACCCCTATAGGGACGCCGTCACGCTGATAAGGGTGGTATATCCGGGCGCGCGCCTCAAGGTAGTGGAGGCGCGTGATATCCCCTCACGACCAAGGGCTAGAGCCTGGGTTCCAGCGACGCCAACGGACCCATCTGACATCCTGGAGCTGCTCCAGGAGTACAACCAGCCACAGGTTTGGAAGTCAAACCGGATAAAACCGAGCTTGTTCTCTTCACGAGGAGGTACAAAGTACCAAATCTTACACCGCCAAGAATTGGGGTTACGTTCTTAGCGTTTAGCGATCAAGTCAAGTATTTGGGAGTCATTCTCTATAGAAAGCAATTATGGAGTGACCATATAGTGGAGCAATCCAAGAAGGCAGCATCAGAGCATTTCACCTGCAAAAGGGCAATTGGCACCTGCTGGGGAATCTCCCCTAAGATTACCTACTGTATTTACACAGCCATTGTGCGCCCGATTCTTCTTTATGGTACCTTGGTCTGGTGGCCTGCACTAGCTAAAAGTACCTATCTTAAAATGCTTCAAAAGGTGCAACGGAGTTCGGAGCTCTGCATTACCGGGGCTCTCGGCTCCACTCCAGATTCCGTTACATACATACATGGATACATAGATACATAGATAGATACAGGCCAAGCTAATAAAAGCGTGTTAAAAAGGGCTTCAGTATGCTCTTTCATAAATGTGCCATGCATCCAATTCTATCATTAATAAATGAATGCGTTTTTCGCATTATGTGCAAGATTTCAACTCTACGGCCATTTCGGGTGGCCACAAGTTCAACTGACATTATATCCGTTAACCTTATGTGACCCCAACATCATATTATTGCATTGTCATCGACCCTTGATACGTGTGCATAGTTTCAAACAAACTTATGGCTATTCAAAGTGGTAATAAGGCCAATTGACCTTATGGCCGTTGACCTTATGTCACCACACCATCACATTAATGCATTGTCATCGAGCCTTGATACGTGGGCAAAGTTTTAATCAAACGTATGGCCATTCAAAGTGGTAATAAGGCCAATTGACCTTATGACCGTTGACCTTATGTCACCACACCATCACATTATTGCATTTTCATCGAGCCGTGATACGTGTGCAAAGTTTCAATCAAACTTATGACCATTCAAAGTGGTAATAAGGCCAATTGACATTATGGCCGTTGACCTTATGTCAACACACCATCACATTAATGCATTGTCATCGACCCTTGATACGTATGCAAAGTTTCAAATTAATCAGACTTCTAGAAACCGGTGAAAATTAAGCTCAAAAATTCCGTTACATACACTGCCGGTGCTCCACAGCCGTATCATGCAAACGCAGGTTTACGTTTGATTTGCGGCGCTGTTCCGCTTGAACTTGCCACTGTCGATTGTTGCTGAGCCTGCTGCTCCTTTTTCTTTTTTAAACATACGTCCACTGTATGCCCGCGTAATCGGCAGAAAGAGCACATCTTGGGCCCATCCGCGCGTTCCGCCTTCTCACCTGGTGCCGTCGGAAGTTGATTGGATTCGGCAAGAAATAATTCTGCATCACGGCAACGCGATATAAGTTGGTCAAATGTCGAGAATGCATCATGGTGCACACGATCTCTAATTTTCATCGATAAGAGGCTGTAGATCATATTCAGCTGCACCACTTCACTGATGCTATCTTTGAGTTGAGAGAACAACAGCCGCTTTTTGCAGATAAAACTGTCGGTAGCTTCACGTACTTACTGCTTACGCTCGAAAATATTTAAGTAAATCTTCCAGTCGGGTGTTGGAGGAGAAAATGTTGCTCGTATCAATTGCATGGCGTCGTCGAATGTTGAAACGAAATCTTGTATTCCTATCCACCAAGTTGATGCATAGTCTTCGAGCAATAGCGGCATCCCACGTAATGCATCGGCATCAGACATTTTTTCTATATCTTTGTATACTGTTACAGCAGCAACAAATTCCTCTACCGTTGCTGGATCCCGTTGCCCTTTAAAGCGTGAAGTACACTTTGTAAAAGAACCGCTTTTACCGCCGGTTGAAATCGCCTCCAGTATTTGGGAAAATTGTTCGGGTGAAAATGTCGCCATTTTGTGCACGCTAGTCCGTTCGTTGTCGAGATTCGAGGCCACTAAGTTGGGCGCCAATTAAACGCTAGCCTTGCCGTTCCTAAGATTATAGCTCATAGGATTGGCAGAGCCAAGAATTCCTTATTTTTTGTTATAGCGACCGCGTCTACTTTTCCAAATGGACCTGTCCAAATATCAGGACGAGAGTCGCACACAGAATTGTAGACAATCGAATAAAAACGCGTGTACTAATATTTCGTTTGTATGTATGCTTTATTAATGCTAGTTGACCAAAGCAGTATTGGACGAACTGACATGTATGGAAGTCAAACGAGAATGCTCTCTATTACGTTGCTTACACAGTATTTATAGGCGATCATGACTATGGTGATCGTCAGTGATGCATTTTTAAGGTATTACTGTGCGCAGCACAGAGTGGTATTTTCACAAAACATTACAACAAGTCTACATATAAAACGTTGAACACAACATTTATGGTATACTACAAGTAAAATGAAACAAATATCATTGATGACAGTAATCGTGGTTGTTACAGTATGACTTAATGTGATAGATAGTAAGACTCAATGCAGGCCTTGAAGAGAGACCTAGACATGGCAAAGTCAAGATCTAGACTCCTAGATAGGTGATTGAGTTCTACAAGTCCTCTTAGAAGAGGAACAAAGCTGAAGTAATTAGAACGCAACACTTAAATACGGAATGTATTGTGAAAGCGGAGGGCTCTATTAGGGACATTGATAGTTACCTGACCCAGAAGCTCAGAACAACCAATAGCACCAGATATTATATCAAAAATCAACATTAAGCCTTGAACAGAACGCCTGACTTCAAGTGGCAATACATTGATAAGCATGCATCTCGCATTGTAGGGTGGCATGGGATTATCAAAATGTAGAGGTTGAAGAGCAAACCGCATGAATTTCCGCTGAACTCGTTCAATTCTTAAAGAGTGTGAAGAGTATATCGGATTCCAATTGACTGAGGCATATTCTAACTTTGAACGTACTAAGGAATTATACAAAATCTTTCTGGTATACGGGTCTTTGAAATCCTTCGCATATCGTCGTAAGAAAGCTAATTTGGTATAAGCTTTTGGTATAAGAAAGTTAACATGATTAGCAAAGGTAAAAGACGAATCAAAAATTACGCCAAGATCACGAAACTCATCAACTGATGCAAGCGTTACGTTTGAGATCGAATACACGGACGAAAGGATGTTCATTGACTTAGTAAACGTTATGTGACAGAATTTACTAATGTTGAGTCCCAGGTTATTTTGTGAAGCCCAATCGTTGATAGCATTCAGATCTTCCTGCAGACGCAAAGTATCAGAAATACTGGTGATCTTACGGAAGAATTTTAAATCGTCTGCATAAAGTAAATAATTAGAATATTTTAGGCAAGAGCCAACATCACTAATAAAAATTATGAATAAAATAGGACCAATGATGCTACCTTGTGGTACACCGGAAGTTGCTAAGAATTTGTAGGACTTAGTTTTCTCGATTTCAACAAAATATATCCTATTTTCTAGGTAAGACTTCAGCCACAACAGAAAACTTGAATGAAAGCCCATGTTTTCAAGTTTCCACAAAAGTAGTTTATGCGAAACTGTGTCAAAATCCTTGGAAAAATCTGTATATATGGTGTCAACTTGGATGGATCTTGAACGCTGAGACACAAAACTGGGAAAAAAACCGCTAGATTTGTGACAGTCGAACGCTCTGCAATAAAACCATGCTGACATGGATCGATTATTTTATTGATAGCGAATGATAACTTGTCCTTAACTACCTTTTCAAAAAGTTTGGAACAGGTCGACAACTTAGATATTGGCCTATAATTCTTTACATCATTGCCTAACTTCAAGATTGGGGTGATGGACGCCAGCTTCCAGCGATCAATAAAAACTCCGGTCGAAAGCGAAGTATTGAAAATATGGCGCAATGGAACACAAAGAGAACTACTACACTTTTTAAATAAAGAACAGGACAAACCATCTATATCATTGGGGACTGTAAGGAGGAAATACCCTTGATAATGTCCATTTCAGATACAGACAGGGACCCTAAGTTTAAAGGTTTTGGTGTATCAAAGGAATACCTGTTGTTAATATCATCCGCATCAACAACAAATGTAGATTTGAAAAAATCAACAAAAAGGTTTACTGTAACAGCCAGGCTTTCTGAACTGGTACCGTTAAATTTCACACAGGTTGGGATATTGGTACAACCTTTCTTAGACCGAACAAAGTTCCAAAAAGATTTAGGATTTGCTTTTAACTCATCCTCAAATCGGGATATGTATTTACTGTATAAGAACTTATCCAGAACATTGAACTGAGTCATATAATAGGTATACTGATCTTTAAAAGAAATGTCGAGAGTCGCTTTATATAATTTATGGTACTTATTTCTTTGATTTTTCAGTTTTTTTAACCTAGTAGTGTACCAGGGTAGCTTCTGAAATTTAACCGGAAGTAAAGCGAGATTCGTACAGAAGATGTCTGACAACACAATCAGGAAGGCATCGAAGCATTCAGCAGGGTTTTTAGCAAAGAAAATAGAGTTCCAATCAGTTTCAGATATGAGTGAGTTAAGAGAATCATAATTTGCATCCTTGAAATTATAGGAGCGGACAGTATTATTAATGCTGTTATTCGGCACCAGGTCGAAGAATTCTATAGATGCATATCAGACATATAAATAGGAAACGTACATTCGGTCAAGTGAGTAATTAGATTCTCATCAACAAAAATAAGGTCCACCAGGATATTATTTAACTGGTTAACGAAGTGGTTAATGTGAACAAAGTTAGCCCCAAAAAGGGTTCCAAGAAATTGATCTCGTGAGGATGATGGATATTAGTAGGCGTTAGGACGTTATCATTAATAATTTTGGACCATACAACCTTACTTAGATTGAGATCACAGAAATGACTATCAACATTGTTTTCGTAAAGGTCAAATATGTTATTGACATGAGCACTGTACAGCGAATCTGCGCTGCAAGGCGGAATGTAAGAGACACAAATAAATAACTTGCCAGGCGACCCCGTAATACAAACACAGAGCTGATCCAAAAGAGAGTCACTATTAGAGAGCGGAACAAGGGAAGAGAGAAGGGGACGCCTTACAGAAATTAATACTCCACCACCTCTAAGACGTCCCGTTTTGATGGGATCTCTATCCTTACGATAGGTGTGGAACAACCTTTGATCAAAAATTCTGAGTCTGAAAAGTCATCATTGAGCCATGTCTCGACAATAACGTAGACATCATAATCACACCGTAAAGTGGCTAGAAAAACTTCTTTAGACTTCGTTCTCAATCCCGATATATTTTGATAATAAATGGTTATACTTTTATTAACTTTGCGATTATCACACTTAGCTAAGGCTTGGCAGTTGAGCCCTTTGCTTTTTGAAAAAAATTATAAGGTTTAATTTTGACATCTGATGGCCATAACGAGGAGTCCAGCAGCTTATTATATATTGAAGCTGAGACCCCAAGTTTGAAATTACATCTAGATAATAATTTGGGATCAGCGTCTTTCTTAACCAATTTGAAACAATGAATTAATGAGGGTGAAATGTTTGCATTTTTCGAGACGTAGTCAACAATATCACTTGCGTTTACGGTTGGTTTAAACGACGACAAATGCAACCATTTCAGACGAACAGCTCAATTAAGGTTAGCATTAGAGTTACTACCTACCACAATAGTGGGCGATTTGCTAAGAATATTTTTATTATCGTCACTAGATTTTGTAGCGACTGATACCTGATGTCCAGAATGGGCAATATTGGAATACATAGGTATGTTAGTAACAGGTGTAACAGAATTGTTGCAAGCTATTCTAGTTGATTCAGCAGCAGTATTCTCAGACGTCGGCAGCAGACTCGAGTCCGCGTTCGGAAACGTTAATGGAATTCGTTTTTTTTTTTTTCATTGTTAAATTTTTTTAAAGAAGTTTCTCGCCAAGCTCAAATGAGCTAAAAAAATTGTCAATTGTAACATTGTGACCTTTCAATCCAGTTAAAACGCCCAGTTCAACACGCTGTCTTTGATTCCTCTCCGGCTGATTTTCTGGCAGTTTGTCCAAGTATAGTTGAATGTTCCATACATAGCAAGATTTTGAACATGCTAGCATCCAAACTTTGATGCCATACCTTTCCCGCTTGCTCGGCACATACTGGCGAAAACTGCATCTTCCATGGAATCATAAAAGCTGCTCATCAATGGTAACACATTCGCTGGGATTATAATACATTGGCAGCAACTCCACCCATTTGTCCCACAAGTTGCGAATTGGCGTAAATTTTTCATAGTTTTCAGAGTGGTTTCGACGGGGAGTTGGGTCATCAAACCGTATGATTCTTGTAATTGTTTGAAATGATTCCTTGGACATTATAAATCGAACTATATGTCTTCTATAGGTTGGACAAAAAATGTCTTCGACGCTCTCATTTTTTGATCTGAAAATAACAGAAAATAGGGATTAGTACTATGAAGAGGGGAAAAGTAGCTGCGTATTCATTACTTATACACTCCCGCCAAGAGAATAACTGCAAAGTAAGCATTCAACAAGTCGCGATTGATTTCTTTGTGGTCTTGACAAAATAGATGTTTTCCATAAGCGTTCGTATTTTTCAAAATTATGTTTTCAATTGTAGTTGGAAAGAAAAGTAAAAATGCATCTTTGATTGAATCCACACAAGCACTCACGTATCTTGTTACCCTGGGTCGCAAGTTCAAAACGTTGCAACTTCTTCCTCTTCCAGCTATGTGCAAGTATACTCATTCAGTTAGGAAAGTAGACAAAAATACGTTACCCTCAGTTGGGGGTGTTGTACTCCAAGATGTTCCATCTTTCGATATCAGCAAATCAGCAGATTCTATTCTGATATATCCTCACTGTCGCTTTCAGAGGACTCGGTCAGTCCAACATTGGGATTACCTTCTTCAGGGTCATACTCTGTATTACTTTGACTAAATACCTCATCATTACCGCTTTGATTATTTTCATTATTTAGAAAACTCGCAATTTGTTCCTCAGTAAGACGCGACATTTTTATACTCAGTTGAGCAGAGCTCACAGAGTATATTAACTTTGATTGGATAACGTTTTGTTGTACAGGTATAAAGGAATCGAGATAGATATAGACTTCCATATATCAAAATCATCAGTATCGAAAAAAAATTTTATTGAGCCATGTCCGTCCGTCCGTCCGTCCGTCTGTCCGTTAACACAATAACTTAAGTAAATTTTGAGGTATCTTGATGAAATTTGGTATGTAGGTTCCTGGGCACTCATCTCTATTTAAAATGAACGGTATCGGACTATAACCACGCCCACTTTTTCGATATCGAAAATTTCGAAAAACCGAAAAAATGCGATAATTCATTGCCAAAGACGGATAAAGTGATGAAACTCGGTAGGTGGGTTGATCTTATGACGCAGAATAGAAAATTAGTAAGATTTTAGACAATGGGCGTGGCACCGCCCACTTTTAAAAGAAGGTAATTTTAAAGTTTTGCAAGCTGTAATTTGGCAGTCGCTGAAAATATCATGATGAAATTTGGCAGGAACGTTACTAATACTACTATATAAGCGCAAAATAAAAATTAGCAAAATCGGATGAAGAACACGCCCACTTTTTAAAAAAAAATTTTTAAAAGTCAAATTTTAACAAAAAATGTAATATCTTTACAGTATATAAATAAATTATGTCAACATTCAACTCCAGTAATGATATGGTGCAACAAAATACAAAAATAAAAGAAAATTTCAAAATGGGCGTGGCTCCGCCCATTTTCATTTAGTTTGTCTAGAATACTTTTAATGCCATAAGTCGAACAAAAATTTAACAATCCTTCTGATATTTGGTAGGGGCATAGATTCTATGACGTTAACTGTTTTCTGTGCCTTCACATATACATCTAAGGGTCAATCGCTTTTAAAACCCTCATTAATACCTTTAATTTGATACCCATATCGCACAAACACATTATAGAGTCACCCCTGGTCCACCTTTATGGCGATATCTGGAAAAGGCGTCCACATATAGAAATAAGGCCCACTCCCTTTTAAAATACTCATTACCACCTTTCATTGGATACCCATATCGTACAAACACATTCTAGAGTCACCCCTGGACCACCTTAATGGCGATATCTCGAAAAGGCGTCCACCTATAGACCTAATGCCCACTCCGTCTTAAAATACTCAGTAACACCTTTCGTTTGATACCCATATCGTACAAACATTCTAGAGTCACCCTTGGTCCACATTTATGGCGATATCTCGAAAAGGCCTCCACCTATACACCAAAGGCCTACTCGCTTTTAAAATACTCGTTAACAACTTTCATTTGATCCCCATATCGTACAAACACATTCTAGGGTCACCCCTAGTCCACCTTTATGGCGACATCTCGAAACGGCGTCCACCTATGGAACTAAGGATCAATCCCTTTTAAAATACTCATTAACACCTTTCATTTGATACCCATATCGTACAAACATATTCTAGAGTCACCCCTGGTCCACCTTTATGGCGATATCTCGAAAAGGCGTTCACCTATAGAACTAAAGCAAATTTCCTTTTAAAATACTCATTAACACCTTTCATTTGATGCCCATATCGTACAAACACATTCTAGAATCACCCCTGTTCCACCTTTATGGCGATATCTCGAAAAGGCGTTCACCTATAGAACTAAGGCCCGTTCCCTTTTAAAATACTCATTAACACCTTTCATTTGATACCGATATAGTACAAGCACATTCTATAGTCACCCCTGGCCCACCATTATGGCGATATCTCGAAAAGGCGTCCACCTATAGAACTAAGGATCACTCCCTTTTAAAATACTCATTACCACCTTTCATTTGATGCCCATATCGTACAAACACATTCTAGAGTCACCCCTGGCCCACCTTAATGTCGATATCTCGAAAAGGTATCCACCTATAGACCTAAGGCCTACCCCCTCTTAAAATGCTCAGTAACACCTTTCATTTGATACCCATATCGTGCAAACACATTCTAAAGTCACTCTGGTCCACCTTTATGGCGATATCTCGAAAACACCATCACATATACAACTAAGGCACACTCCCTTTTAAAATACTCATTAACACCTTTCATTTGATACCTATATCGTACAAACAAATTCTAGAGTCATCCCTGGTCCACCTTTATGGCGATATCCCTAAAAGGCGCCAATCCATAGAACTATGGCCTACTCTCTCTTAAAATACTCTTTAATATCTTCCATTTGAGACACATGTCATACAACCATATTCCAGGGCTACCCTAGGTTCATTTTCCTACATGGTGATTTTTCCTTATTTTTTCTCCATAGCTCTCAACTGAGTATGTAATGTTCAGTTACACCCGAACTTAACCTTCCTTACTTGTTATTTTTCTTTTTATACAGCCTTTTCGAAATTTCACGTTTTTATCAATTGGCATTGAATGTCAGCTTTTCACAGAATCAGCTGATTTCATTAGAGTTACCAACAGTTGCTAGAAAATGAGTCTTCAATTGGGAATTTTCGTAAAAATCGTAGTCTTTATTCAATGCTGAATAGAATGGAACGCCAATTTAGTGCGGGTCGAAAACGACCCGGAGCGTAGAATTATGAAGTATTTTCCTCAGAGCCACACCATTATGACTATCAATTTTATTTTTAAATAATTTCGTCCATTTCAAATAATAATTTAAAGTCAAGACCTCTCAGACTTCTAATTTTACAACGTATTGAGTTATAGCCAGGTAAAGCAGTGTTTCGGGTCTTTTTCGACCCGAACGTAGGTCTACGGTTAAGCAGATCCTTCTGGTCCTTGCTCAATGTTTAAAATAAAACGCAACATGTTAAATTTATTCTTTATTTCACACGCTTGATTGCGTCTTCAAGTTAAAACTAAACTACTTGACTTCATACTACTGCCTTAAATACCTTCCTTAACGCTAGGAAGCCCATGGAAAAGGGGTTGCGGTTGTAGGTGCATATTGTTCTTACCGCCAGCCTGTACCTGTGCCATATTGCTTAACAACATATTGTGACGAATATTAGTGACACTTTTTTTTTTTTTTTTTATTAGTGACACTAAGAGATACTCACATCACTAGTCTGATGCTGAGTAAATGAAGCCACAACAACAATAAAGCAGACAGTCACTTGTATCTTCATAAACGAATCAATCATTATGTCTACACATATGTATGTCCACGCAGCGGAGAGAAAACGCACAAACACATGCATATATCTTATTTAAGATGCGCTCAAAAGTCGGCAATAATTTGTGCAAGTAACACTCACATAAACACGCGCATATGAGAAGCTATAAACGTAGTTATAGTTGGTAATTTTATAGCTGCTAACTAGTAAATTCTAGAATAGAACCTCCTACAAATATTTTAACGAGGAAACCAAACACTATAAAAGCAGCAACAGTTGAGGCACGAAAATCAGTTTTTAAGCACGCTATCTGTCGAGCAATAGAAGTGTTATTTTGAAAGTAGTCTAATAAAGACCATTTTGCTTTAACGAATATTGGAGTTATTTATTCAACAGTTTAGTGATTCAAACGTTAGCAGATGGTTGCAAATAAGAGGAATTGCAGTTACAATACGTATATCATTTACCCTAATTTGTTGCTACGCCTTGCTCTAATGCTTTGGTGATGGTTATGAGCTTAACTCCTTCCATCACGCAGTTGTTGGGAGTACCGTACTGCTGGCGCAAAACATGGTAGTGGTTGCTAGGCGGTGGTCAAACCACGCTTACAACGAGTTTTGCAGCGACGCTAATGCAAGGTCAGAAGTAGACCCCTGCATGAATGCACAAAAATATGCCTAAGAATACATTCACACAAATTTTGTACAAGCGCTCATTAAATTCACTGGCATGAGTACTGATGTGTATGCGTACAAAAGGCTGTGAGTAGCAAAATATACAAGTACTTGCACGGTCTCGTCTCATGCAGCACAACTACAACCAATGGCGCCAACGCGTGTGTGTAGTACAACTTGCATATTCAGTATATTCAGTGGTACTACTTGTATCGCGGGTATACTTGTGTATACAACTACAGTTTGGTGAACTTAAGGAATTATAAAAATTTGCACTAGTTGCCCGTGTAAAACCCATTTATTATAACAAAATAAAGGGCGTAAATGTGCCATTTTAAGATTTTATTTCTTTTTCATATTAATGCGTTTTCTTATGTTAGATCTCAATATCTATTTAACTAAGAAGATTTAACTTACATTATTTAAGCAAACAAGTTTTTTTTTATATGATATGTTATAAATATTTTTCATATTGATATGTAAAGCATAATTTTTTCAACGCATGTCGGGTTAAACCCTAGGGAACTACGCTTATCTGAAAGTAATTTTATTTCTTATTAAAAAATTTTGCATTCGCCACTTAAAAATGCACATATTTTTTGTTACGTTTTTCATAGTTTCAACGCAAACATTTAACTTTTCATAAATGCGCACATCATTTTAGAGCGGAAACAGGTACATAGGTACTTAGTACTCATAGTATATTCATTGGTACAACTTGTACAACGTTTATCTCATTGTGCTTCTCGATGAGACATGTGTATGTCTGAATTTCTTTTGGTATTGATATGAATGCGCACATATACAACGCAGACAAAATGCGGGTACATACAACTTCTCTTTGCATACGATTACTCATACAATACAAACTCATTGGCGTGAAGTACAATGGATACTGGGACAGTATCAGTATGTCTCATTGTACATTCACGTGTGAATGCATCCATGCAGGACTCTAGTAGACCCCTGCATGAATGCACAAAAATATGCCTAAGAATACATTCACACAAATTTTGTACAAGCGCTCATTCAATTCACTGGCATGAGTACTGATGTGTATGCGTACGAAAGGCTGTGAGTAGCAAAATATACAAGTACTTGCACGGTCTCGTCTCATGCAGCACAACTACAACCAATGGCGTCAACGCGTGTGTGTAGTACAACTTGTATATTCAGTATATTCAGTGGTACTACTTGTATCGCGGGTATACTACAGTTTGGTGAACTTAAGGAATTATGAAAATGTACACTAGTTGCCCCTGTAAAACCCATTTATTATAACAAAATAAAGGGCATAAATGTGCCATTTTAAGATTTTATTTATTTTTCATATTAATGCGTTTTCTTGTGTTAGATCTCAATATCTATTTAACTAAGAAGATTTAACTTACATTGTTTAAGCAAACAAGTTTTTTTTTATATGATATGTTATAAATATTTTTCATGTTGATATGTAAAGCATAGTTTTTTCAACGCATGTCGGGTTAAACCCTAGGGAATTACGCTTATCTGAAAGTAATTTTATTTCTTATTAAAAAATTTTGCATTCGCCACTTAAAAATACCCATATTTTTTGTTACGTTTTTCATAGTTTCAACGCAAACATTTAACTTTTCATAAATGCGCACATCATTTTAGAGAGGAAACAGGTATATAGGTACTTAGTACTCATAGTATATTCATTGGTACAACTTGTACAACGTTTATCTCATTGTGCTTCTCGATGAGACATGTGTATGTCTGAATTTCTTTTGGTATGGATATGAATGCGCACATATACAACGCAGACAAAATGCGGGTACATACAACTTCTCTTTGCATACGATTACTCATACAATACAAACTCATTGGCGTCTAGTACAATGGATACTGGGACAGTATCAGTATGTCTCATTGTACATTCACGTGTGAATGCATCCATGCAGGACTCTAGTAGACCCCTGCATGAATGCACAAAAATATGCCTAAGAATACATTCACACAAATTTTGTACAAGCGCTCATTCAATTCACTGGCATGAGTACTGATGTGTATGCGTACAAAAGGCTGTGAGTAGCAAAATATACAAGTACTTGCACGGTCTCGTCTGATGCAGCACAACTACAACCAATGGCGTCAACGTGTGTGTGTAGTACAACTTGTATATTCAGTATATTCAATGGTACTACGTGTATCGCGGGTATACTTGTGTATACAACTACAGTTTGGTGAATTTTAAGGAATTATAAAAATGTACACTAGTTGTCCGTGTAAAACCCATTTATTATAACAAAATAAAGGGCATAAATGTGCCATTTTATGATTTTATTTATTTTTCATATTAATGCGCTTTCTTATGTTAGATTTCAATATCTATTTAACTAAGAAGATTTAACTTACATTATTTAAGCAAACAAGTTTTTTTTTATATGATATGTTATAAATATTTTTCATATTGATATATAAAGCATAATTTTTTCAACGCATGTCGGGTTAAACCCTGGGGAACTACGCTTATCTGAAAGTAATTTTATACCTTATTAAAAAATTTTGCATTCGCCTCTTAAAAATACTCATATTTTTGTTATGTTTTTCATAGTTTCAACGAAAACTTTTCACTTTTCATAAATGCGCACATCATTTTAGAGCGGAAACAGGTAGGTACTTAGTACTCATGGTATATTCATTGGTACAACTTGTACAACGTTTATCTCATTGTGCTTCTCGATGAGACATGTGTATGTATGAATTTCTTTGATATTGATATGAATGCGCACATATACAACGCAGACAAAATGCGGGTACATACAACTTCTCTTTGCATACCATTACTCATACAATACAAACTCATTGGCGTGTAGTACAATGGATACTGGGACAGTATCAGTATGTCTCATTGTACATTCACGTGTGAATGCATCCATGCAGGACTCTAGTAGACCCCTGCATGAATGCACAAAAATATGCCTAAGAATACATTCACACAAATTTTGTACAAGCGCTCATTCAATTCACTGGCATGAGTACTGATGTGTATGCGTACGAAAGGCTGTGAGTAGCAAAATATACAAGTACTTGCACGGTCTCGTCTCATGCAGCACAACTACAACCAATGGCGTCAACGCGTGTGTGTAGTACAACTTGTATATTCAGTACATTCAGTGGTACTACTTGTATCGCGGGTATACTACAGTTTGGTGAACTTAAGGAATTATAAAAATGTACACTAGTTGCCCCTGTAAAACCCATTTATTATAACAAAATAAAGGGCATAAATGTGCCATTTTAAGATTTTATTATCTTGTGTTAGATCTCAATATCTATTTAACTAAGAAGATTTAACTTACATTATTTAAGCAAACAAGTTTTTTTTATATGATATGTTATAAATATTTTTCATGTTGATATGTAAAGCATAATTTTTTCAACGCATGTCGGGTTAAACCCTAGGGAATTACGCTTATCTGAAAGTAATTTTATTTCTTATTAAAAAATTTTGCATTCGCCACTTAAAAATACCCATATTTTTGTTACGTTTTTCATAGTTTCAACGCAAACATTTAACTTTTCATAAATGCGCACATCATTTTAGAGAGGAAACAGGTATATAGGTACTTAGTACTCATAGTATATTCATTGGTACAACTTGTACAACGTTTATCTCATTGTGCTTCTCGATGAGACATGTGTATGTCTGAATTTCTTTTGGTATTGATATGAATGCGCACATATACAACGCAGACAAAATGGGGGTACATACAACTTCTCTTTGCATACGATTACTCATACAATACAAACTCATTGGCGTCTAGTACAATGGATACTGGGACAGTATCAGTATGTCTCATTGTACATTCACGTGTGAATGCATCCATGCAGGACTCTAGTAGACCCCTGCATGAATGCACAAAAATATGCCTAAGAATACATTCACACAAATTTTGTACAAGCGCTCATTCAATTCACTGGCATGAGTACTGATGTGTATGCGTACAAAAGGCTGTGAGTAGCAAAATATACAAGTACTTGCACGGTCTCGTCTGATGCAGCACAACTACAACCAATGGCGTCAACGTGTGTGTGTAGTAGAACTTGTATATTCAGTATATTCAATGGTACTACTTGTATCGCGGGTATACTTGTGTATACAACTACAGTTTGGTGAATTTTAAGGAATTATAAAAATGTACACTAGTTGTCCGTGTAAAACCCATTTATTATAACAAAATAAAGGTCATAAATGTGCCATTTTATGATTTTATTTATTTTTCATATTAATGCGCTTTCTTATGTTAGATTTCAATATCTATTTAACTAAGAAGATTTAACTTACATTATTTAAGCAAACAAGTTTTTTTTTATATGATATGTTATAAATATTTTTCATATTGATATATAAAGCATAATTTTTTCAACGCATGTCGGGTTAAACCCTGGGGAACTACGCTTATCTGAAAGTAATTTTATACCTTATTCAAAAATTTTGCATTCGCCTCTTAAAAATACTCATATTTTTTGTTACGTTTTTCATAGTTTCAACGAAAACATTTCACTTTTCATAAATGCGTACATTATTTTAGAGCGGAAACAGGTAGGTACTTAGTACTCATGGTATATTCATTGGTACAACTTGTACAACGTTTATCTCATTGTGCTTCTCGATGAGACATGTGTATGTATGAATTTCTTTGATATTGATATGAATGCGCACATATACAACGCAGACAAAATGCGGGTACATACAACTTCTCTTTGCATACCATTACTCATACAATACAAACTCATTGGCGTGTAGTACAATGGATACTGGGACAGTATCAGTATGTCTCATTGTACATTCACGTGTGAATGCATCCATGCAGGACTCTAGTCAGAAGTAACACGCTATTTTATGCTGCTTAGCCAAACTTGTGCAAGCAAGCAGGTTATGCGCTGTCGCTGTTGCCATATGGGTGGTGATAAGGATAGCGTTTGTAGTCACATGTTGTTGTTGTTGTAGCGATAAGGTTGCTCCCCGAAGGCTTTTGGGAGCGTTATCGATGTGATGGTCCTTTGCCGGATACAGATCCGGTACGCTCCGGTAACACAGCACCATTAAGGCGCTAGCCCGACCATCTCGGGAACGATTTATATGGCCTCATTAAACTTTCAGGCCATCCCTCCCTCCCCACCCTCAAGTTCCATGAGGAGCTTGGGATCGCCAGAGCCTCGTCTGTTAGTGAAACAGGATTCGGCGCGGATAGGTGAGGTTGACAATTGGGTTTGGAGAAGCTATATATTGCGCTGAAAACCTGAAGGGTTGCGCTACACAGCCCCTTGAATCTGGTACTTTAGTCGCCTCTTACGACAAGCATACCTACCGCGGGTATATTCTGACCCCCTAACCCGCTTGGCTGTTGCTAGGTAGCAGTCAATCCATACTTAGCGCCTGTTACATTCCACGCGCAAATACGTTTTTAGTTGTTGATAAGATAACTAAAGCGAAGCAAGATATTGGTGTTGCTTAGTTGTGACCAGGAGCGTAGCTTACTCCTGTTATATGTAACTAGCTGGCCCGGCAGATGTTATCCTGCCCGGTAATATTCCTGCCAGTGCTTTACAAACTTTTCCTGGAAACGGAAGCATCTGTCATTTAGTAGCCCCTATAAAAAATTCCGCACCTCGCTTCCTATCTCAAGCTTTACCTCTCCGTTCGCTTTCTCCCTCTTTTCTCCTTTAAATATTTCTTTAGTTTTCCTTTTTCTTTCCCCTTCCTATTCATTTCCCTTTTCATTTCCCTTTCTCTTTCCCTTTTTTCCCCTTTTCCTTTCCCTTTTCCTTTCATTTAGAAAAGAGGTGTGGCACTCCCCAATTTAACGCCTTCAGATAAACTTCAAGGATAATAAAACACAAATAGTTCAAATTTAAATGTTATTTATTTGAACGGAATCGAAATCAGTAGAGAGCCATATGATGAACAATGTTTTTTGTTTTGTTTTCCGGCGCAAAACCAAACAACGAAGACGGTTTCCCAACACGCGAACAGGCAACGTACAGCTGACCGTGCGAAAAACAGGGAAATTCGAGATCAATCCCACAGGCTTCCAACGATTGGCCTTGCGATTTATTGATTGTCATCGCAAAAGCCAATCGAACGGGAAACTGAATCCGCTTGAATTGGAATGGAAGATCAGATGGAATAATCGGAATTCGTGGGATAAGGACTTCCTCTCCCTTGAATTTGCCCTTAAAGATCGTAGCTTTAATCACATTTTTCATCAGTTTATTGACGGACAACCGCGTACCGTTGCACAATTTCAGATGATTCAGATTCCGCAACATGATTATGATCGATCCCTCTTTCAATTGTAAATTATGCGGCGGAATTCCTGGCACATCAAGCGAGTTCAAAAATTCTGTCGGATAGTTTGTCGCTTCATTCTCGTCGGGCACGCTGTCAACGGATTTTTACGAATGCAGTTCTCCAGCTATTTGACTTTGAATGATCAAATTCAACCTATCGACGTCCTTATTCTTCGCTGCAAGTATTGCCCGTTCACTAATCCAATCGAGATTTTTATAATTTTGTGCAATGCCGGGGAACACTTTGGTGATGGGTTCTTCTTTCGACGATGTGAACTCGCAAAAATTTGCCGGGAACGATATTAATCCAGTGGTAAAATCAACAGGTATTTGGCCATTTCCAAGCGCCAGCAGTTGTCTCGAGAATTCAAGAGCCGATGAGTCGTTCTGCAACGGAACTCTCATGTACGTGGTCAATTTCAACTTCTTGACATGCCGCCACAAAAACGACGATTTCAGGCATGCATTAAGTTCATCGGCAGCAGTAGATTTCGGGATGACAGGTAACAGGCGAAAATCTCCGGAGAGCAATATCATAGCCCCACCAAATTGTCTCGAATCACCTCGTAAATCCTTCATCGTTCGGTCAACTGCCTAAAAAGCTCGTTTATGCGACATCGTGCATTCATCCCAAATGATGATTTTGCATTCTCGCATCAATTTCGCTGTCGCTGAATTCTTGGTCATTGTGCACGTTGGATTGTCTACCGTGAGTATATTCATCGGCAGTTTTAAAGCTGAATGTGCAGTTCGACCGCCTTCCAACAATGTGGCAGCAATGCCAGAGGAAGCAACAACCAACGCAATTTGAGATCTTGCCCGAATTGTAGCCAGAATCAAAGAAACGACGAATGTTTTTCCTGTCCCACCGGGAGCATCGAGAAAGTAAATGCCTCCCGTTCCATCGTCAACAGCCTTCATCAGGGAATCGTACACGTTCTTCTGCTCTGCATTCAACAGCTGCACATTTGTTCGGACTCTTTCGGCCAGCTCATCTCGATCATAGTCTTGCTGCCGTTGCAGCTCCCGATTGAATGCATAGTTTATCGAACGATTTGGCGCTGGCATTCCCAATGTTGACACCAGACTGTCGCACATGAGGATGCACATGTCTTCGATCAGAACTAACGCTTCGTTGCGCATGCCGTCATTAATTTGAAGATCGAAATTCAAAGTTGTTATGCGAAATCTGCGTAAAATGTCGTCAGCCATCTCGTCCTTATATTTGTCCCACAATGCAGTCGGGTCCGATGGATGACATGCGGCTATGATGATCGCAAACAATGTACGTATTTGATTCGCTGGCGAAGAAACAGTTGCATCGGCGAGAGTGGAGTTCCAATGTGTATCGTTTTCAAGCAAATTCAAACGTTGGGAAGCCTCTCGAAAAGTGGCGCATAGCTCACCATCCACAGTACGCAGGGAATCGAAGGATGTAGGGCCTCTGATGTTAACCAAAAGCAAGCGAAGATAGAAGCATTCGTCTTGGCGTGGATGAACTGTGTATATTCGTCCGAGAGCATCGGTGGAATAGACATCAGTAAAGCCAGCAACAACATTACCTTTTTTCCGGCGTTGAAACCTCTTTGATGCAGCGTTAAATGTATAATAGCGTGGCATTTCCGAATATAGTAAAGTCCTTGCGAACGGATCGCTTTGGCATGCTGAAAAGAAATTTGTCAACGTTGTAACTGGCGGCTGTTCTGCTCCTTGCGCTGCATTTGCGTCCGTAAAGTAGACACGCTGGCCGTTCTCCAAGTGTACTGCCAAATGTACCACAGTCGGGTGACGTTCATGAATCGGAAACGAAAACAGCCGCCAAATTGCCTCGTTACAACTCACGTAACGTCCAAGTTGAAATTGCGTTACCTCGTCGTTTGCATTCGGTTCAACAATGCCAAATACCGCCATGTCGCTGCCTTTGTTCACATATTTACAAACGTATTTGATGGATTTAATGGAATTGCAGTACTCAAAATTGCAGTGAGTTGAGAACGTTTTCGACAAAAGCGGACAATATGGAACGATCCAGCGGTTATCGACGATGACATTGTTTCCTTTCACTTTTATCACGATTGATTTGCCATTGTCATCTGGAGAACGACGCCGATACAATGGATATCCGTCGATTCCAGAGATTGTGTCAGCCACCAACGGACGGGGGAAACGCTTTGTGCAATTTCCGTTTTCCATGCACGGCGAGTCTGGGTTGTGGACTCCGCAAGGCCCATGGATCGTGTTCGTTGTCACAAAGGAATACAGCTTCGTATCAGTTTCTGGATCTGGTATTTCGGCCTAAATGATCGAATCAATATCATCTGGACGGATCGTGTCGAGCATCCAAAGCAAAATATGTGCATGTGGTAAGCCACGCTTCTGCCATTCAACCGAGTACATCCAACAACGGATTATGCCAAAAACCTTATGCTTAACGATGTAATCCATGAGTACTTTGATCTTTTGTCTGAACACTCGTGCAATGATGTCATGTCGATCGCTGGATGTTTGTCCTGTCAGCAATAGATTCGTAATTTCAGGCCATTTCGGATTGCAAGTGAACGTGATGAATAAATCCGGCCGTCCGTAATTCCGCACATACGTCATCGCATCCTGAGCGTACTCATGCATGTGGCGCGGGCTTCCAACGTAAGTAGCTGGAAGAATGGTCAAAAAACCGATGTTGGTTGCGCCTCCTTCAGTAGCCATTGCATCACGCAAGTGTATGTATTCATCTGATCGTAACTTGGACTGATTGAAACGAATGAAATTGAGGCGCTCCGTTTCGACCTTGACGTACATGTCAACGCAGTACTGTTGAAACAACCGGCGATATTTCAACAGATGATTGTCAACATCGCGCCGAATCATCAAACGATGCGCATAAAAATTCATTGAGCTGACCTTCTTATTCGTTTCTTCTCCTGAAATATGAATTCGAACTCGGTTGCAAAATTAAATAGAAGTGATGACTTATAAACAAACCTGTCGTTGGATCGTCTTTATTTTGAAGTGATATCCATCCTCTCCACGACAGAACATCAACGGGTGTCTCGTAAACGCGCTTCAATTTTCCACCATCCCGAAGGTAAAGAACAATATCGCGTGATTCCTTATTCTCGCCAACAATCACCACTGCGACTTCATTTATAGTGGGAGCATTGAATTGTCTTGCATGGCCTCCAGCGGGTCTTTTGTCTGCTCTAATAATGATTTTGTGGTCGTCTGAAGGCATCATATCCAATGCTGTTTTGAACAATCTGACCAATTCATTATGCTCATGCAGAAGATTTTGTAATTTTTCTATCATTTCACGTTAAGTCGCAGTAAAAATTGCACAACGCTGATCTAGTTCAATTGCCGAATCACCAACGAAATAGATCTGAAGGAACTTATGATCTTCGTTCGGTAGTGGTAACAAAGCGCACGCTCGATGGTGAATTTGCCCTTGAATCTGAATGTTTGGAAGCAATTTCAAAAAAATATAACAATAATTGTTCTTTTTGATAATAATGGGACATCATTACTTTAAAAGTGGGATTGTAGCCGGGTACATCAACAACTTGGGCTCCAAATGATGTCATTTGAAAGCATCCGTTATAGTTTTGTGTATTCTCTAGAAAATGTTTTGATTGGATTGTATTTCCATAGAGTAACGAATAGAATGGCTCTGGCGGGTGGGTTAAAACGGGTAATTTCACTATGCGACCAGCGCAGCATAAGCCGGGGGTTTCTGATTGAAACTTCAAAGCATTGCAATGCTGGCATACGACAGACAATGAGCCGATATCAACGCAGCGAAGATCTTTGCAGGCTATTGCGGAATCGTATTCGAAAGCAGCGCGATTCAAGCCTGCATTTATGGCTGGTGTTCTAACAACATTTTGTTGAATTTGTTGTGATGATTGTGCAGCGCGAACTTGTGCAATATGGGCACGTCTCCATTCATTTTCTTCTGCACGTTCCCCTTGAGTTTGATTATCACGGACATTCTGACTAATTATTGCACAGCGAGTACGTCGTCCAAGGTTTGATCGTCTAATAGGAGGCATTAGTCAAGCAAATGACTCTAGCTAAAATGCAATAAAGTAACTTTTGACTAATCCTAATAAAAAGAAAATTCTTAAAAAAAAAAATTCTTACGGGATGAATGTATCGCAATATATGCCCACAGTTCTAGAAGATAACCTCACTTTTTACACGCAAACTTATTTTCTTAAAAAATGATCGAATTGATAAATATCGCAAAAGAATTTCAATTGCTCGTAATGCTTGTACCGTTTGTGGATGTGATACGCGATATATGACTATCCGAAATCAGAAAAATAAATCGATGAACACGAAAATCAGAAAAACTCGAATCAATTGCAGCAAGAAAAATAGCACATTTGTTTAATAAAAAATGACAATGAGAAAAGTGCACCTGTCAAATTACGCTCAACCTAAGCACAGCGCCATCTGTTGTTTATCCCGTTAATTTTTTCCACTCAAAATGCAATTTTATCACAACGAATTTCACAATTATCCAAAACTTACAGAAACACAGCACCATCTGTTATTTATCTCATTATATTAATAATCAATTTTCTATTTCTCCAATTTTCCGACTTTTCCGCAGGGTTTTCCCAAAATTTTCTTTCGTAAAAACCTTCTCCTAGCAATTACGAAGAACTGAAAACAAATTTGAGCCAAATCGGTCCTGCCGTTCTCAATTTTCGATTTCTCCTATTTTCCAACTTTTCCGCAGGGTTTTCCCAAAATTTTCTTTCGTAAAAACCTTCTCCTAGCAATTACGAAAAACTGAAAAAAAATTTGAGCGAAATCGGTCCTGCCGTTCTCAATTTACGATTTCTCCAATTTTCCGACTTTTCCACAGGGTTTTCCCAAAATTTTCTTTCGCAAAAACCTTCTCCTAGCAATTACGAAGAACTGAAAAAAAATTTGAGCCAAATCGGTCCTGCCGTTCTCAATTGATGAATTACTATACATTTTTCACACCATTTTTATATATATAGATTATAAAATAAATTATATAAAATTGTTGGTAAGTGGCGGCAGGATTATTGCAAATGTCTCTTGCTGATATATTCAGGCACAGTGGACCTAATGTAATAACTGACACAGTGGGGCTAATGTGATAACTCCTCCCCCTCTTAAGTTCGGAACGTCCCTGATCCGACGGGCTTCTTTTAATTATATTAATTCATTTTTTTCTTAGCCTATTAGTTTTATGCTATAATTTAAGTCTTCAAGTTTTAATATAGAATTTCATTTTCAGTTCATTTGTAGTTTTTCTACAAAATTTAGAAATTCCTATAGTAATATTTTTTTTAACGAACATTTTTGTTTAAAAATGCTTTCTTACTTTTAAGTATATACCTTGACGAATATTAGCAACACTAAGGGATACTATCATCTCAAAGCCGATACTGAGCAGTGACTTGTATGTACATAAACAAATCAATCATTATGTCTACACATATGTACATGCCAGCAGCGGATAGATACTCACAAAAGTACGCAATCATCAGCAAAGTATTTCTCACACATACATATGCATATGATGCACATACATATGCATGAGATGCTCACAAAAGTAGGCAATCATTTGTGCAAGTATCACTTACATATACACGCGCATATGAGAAGCTATACACGTGCATATGTAGTTTATAGCTGGTGAGTTTATAGCTGGTAAACAAGTAGTAAATTCTAGAAGAAGAAACGCCTAGAAGTATGCGAACGAGACATAACAGAGTATAAAAGGAGTAATCAGTAATGCTGAGTAAGCAGTAATCAGTTTGATTTAAGCAAGCTATTGGTTGTGAAGTATCAGTATTATTGTGAAGTACTTAAATAAAGGCCATTTTGCATTATTGAATATTGGAGTTATTTATTCAACAGATTAGCGATACGAACGTTAGCAGAAGGTTGCAAATAAGAGGAGTACCACTAAAATTCGTTACAATTGGTTTCAGAAGAGGAATTTTTGATTAAATTCCGAAGATTGCAAATACAACTTGGACATGGCAAAGTTGAGGGAATTGTGGATCCAGCAACTGAAGAAGTAGTTGGAGAGCCGTGGATTGAATACAACCGGCAATAAACTTGAACTTCAGGCACGACTACGAGACGCTATGGAGTCGGAAGGAATTAATGTGGACGATGATGTCTTTCATCCTGATGGCGTCGAGACAACAACAAAAATTGTGGAGAAAAATGAAACATCGCAGACAGTCACGAGTACAGACCTGAACATGATTTTAGCTGCAATATCTGCTCAAACATCGACAATGGAATCTCAACTGGCACAACAGAAGACAAGTATAGCATCCCAATTGAAATCACAGGAGACACGTATAACATCCAAGATGGAAACACAACTAAAATCCCAGGAGAACCGTATAACAACAAAAATGGAAACTCAACTGGAAGAACAACAGACAAATTTAGCATCTCAACTGGTAGAACAGAAGTCATATATGGTATCCCAAATGGAATGACAGGAGACACGTATATCCGAAATGTCGTCACAAATAACATCCAAGATTGAAACACAGGAGGCACGTGTATCGGAAATGTCGTCACAAATCACAGGATTGAAGCACAGGAGGCACGCATATCCAAAATGTCGGGACAAATTTCACATAGGTATCATCGCAGATCTCTTCACAACTAGAATCCCGTATGGACGAAAAAATAATGCAGTTTGAGAACAAAATCGAGGTTGAGGTAGATGCTTTAAAAGGTCGCAAACAGGAGCTGCAACTAAATCGCTCAGTTGTTTCAGCAACCAATACGAAGGTAAAAACTGCATCTTTTGACGGCTCTGTTCCTTTCCTGGTATTTCAGCTCCAGTTTGATTAGACCGCAACAGTGAACAACTGGAATGCTGAAGATAAAGTTGCTGCACTATTCGTGGTATTGAAAGGATCTGCTGCTGAAATCCTACAAACGATTTCCGAGTGAGAGAGGAACAACTACGAAACTTTGATGAGTGCTTTAGAGAGGCGATACGGAAGCGAGCATAGAAAACAGATATACCTAATTGAGTTGCAAAACCGTCACCAAAGAGCGAATGATACTTTGCAGGAGTTTGCCTCGGATGTTGAAAGATTGGCTCATCTCGAACATGCGGACGCACCCGTGGCATACGGGACGTGGAAACGAAGTGAGCTACATACGCAAACCCAAAGATAACATTGCACTGACTCGGGAAACAGCCTCACTTTTAAGCAAGCCAGGGAACAAAGCCCATCGCGTGGAAGTGGAAAGGCCAGATTGGGTAGACACACGCACTGAAAGGATCACAACAGAAAAATGCGGGAGTTATGAAATGTTTCAAGTCCGGCAACTCAGGTCATATTGCACGTCATTGTAACACCGGTCCTAATACTTCCAACAATGTGGGTGGCCGTAAACGCAGAGCTGACGGAGGTGAGCAAATCTGCAAGGCCACTCAATCGGTAAACTAAATAGAGTCAGCCGCAAGGGGCGACAGCTGGCTCCCTCAATTGAATGCCCTATAATCTCTATCTCGCAAATTGGAAGAAGGTCAAACAATCTTACTGTCGGAGGACATGTGGATGGAAAGGAACGTTTACTGACTGTATATACGGGCGCATCTCAGTCCATCATTCGAGCGGATTTAGTCAACAAGAAGATAAGACCATTACAGGGAGCAAGATTGCGTACAGCCACTGGAGAAGACGCCACGGTTCTAGGAGAAGTAGCAAGAGAATTCGCAATCCATCCAAGATGGACGTATTCCGGTAAGAGTACTCAATGAGTTCAAGTCACCACTCAAACTGACCAAAGGAGCTATTTTGGAAAGATGCCAAGAGGCTGAAGTAGTTATTAACTGTGAACAGCTCCAGGAACGCGTTTCATCTAGTAATACTGATCTTTCAAATGGCATCATGGCATGGACGCAGGGACTTGAGGAAGTCTATCAGAGTAAGGAAAACAGCTGCTCCTAAAGTAAGCCAACATATTTGACCAAGATGGCTCCAAAACAGGCCGCACCAACGTTGCGAAACATCAAATTGACACTGGAGATGCGACGCCGGTCCGTCAAGCTCCTCGTAGTGTTCCACTGCCGAAGCGGGAAGTTGTGAGTCAAATCGTACAATAAATTAGCGACAGCGGCGTTATCGAACCATCAGCTAGTCCATGGAGCTCACCTGTGGTACTTGTGAAGAAGAAGGATGGAAAAATGCACACGATCTCTAATTTTCATCGATAAGAGGCCGTAGATCATATTCAGCTGCACCACTTCACTGATGCTATCTTTGAGTTGAGAGAACAACAGCCGCTTTTTGCAGATAAAACTGTCGGTAGCTGCGCGTACTTGCTGCTTACGCTCGAAAATATTTAAGTAAATCTTCCAGTCGGATTTTGGAGGAGAAAATGTTGTTCGTATCAATTGCATGGCGTCGTCGAATGTTGAAACAGATTTTTTTATTCCTATCCACCAAGTTGCTGCATAGTCTTCGAGCAATAGCGGCATCCCACGTAATGCATCGGCGTCAGACATTTTTTCTATATCTTTGTATACTGTTACAGCAGCAACAAATTCCTCTACCGTTGCTGGATCCCGTTGCCCTTTAAAGCGTGAAGTACACTTTGCAAAAGAACCGCTTTTACCGCCGGTTGAAATCGCCTCCAGTATTTGGGAAAATTGTTCGGGTGAAAATTTCGCCATTTTGTGCACGCTAGTCGGTTCGTTGTCGAGATTCGAGGCCACTAATTTGGGCGCCAATGAAACGCTAGCCTTGCCGTTCCTAAGATTATAGCTCATAGGATTGGCAGAGCCAAGAATTCCTTATTTTTTGTTATAGCGACCGCGTCTACTTTTCCAAATGGACCTGTCCAATTATCAGGACGAAAGTCGCACACAGAATTGTAGACAATCGAATAAAAATGTGTGTACTAATATTTCGTTTGTATGTATGCTTTATTAATGCTAGGTGACCAAAGCAGTATTGGACGAACTAACATGTATGGCAGTCAAACGAGAATGCTCTCAATTACATTGCTTACACAGAATTTGTAGGCGATCATGACGATGGTGATCGTCAGTGATGCATTTTTAAGGTATTACTGTGCGCAGCACAGAGTGGTATTTTCGCAAAACATTACAACGAGCCTACATATAAAACGTTGAACATAACATTTATGGTATACTACAAATAAAATGAAACAAATATCATTGATGACATTAATCGTGGTTGTTACAGTATGACTTAATGTGATAGATAGTAAGACTCAATGCATGCCTTGAAGAGAGACCTAGACATGGCAAAGTCAAGATCTAGACTCCTAGATAGGTGATTGAGTTCTACAAGTCTTCTTAGAAGAGGAACAAAGCTGAAGTAATTAGAACGCAAACTTCAATACGAAATGTATTGTGAAAGCGGAGGGCTATGTTAGGGACATTGAAAGATACCTGACCCAGAAGTTCAGAACAATCAATAGCACCAGATATTATATCAAAAATCAACATTAAGCCTTGAACAGAACGCCTGACTTCAAGTGGCAAGACATTGATAAGCATGCATCTCGCATTGTAGGGTGGCATAGGATTATCAAAGTGTAGAGGTTGAAGAGCAAACCGCATGAATTTCCGCTGAACTCATTTAATTCTTAAAGAGTGTGAAGAGTATATCGAATTCTAAATGACTGACGCATATTCTAACTTTGAACGTACTAAGGAATTATACAAAATCTTTCTGGTATACGGGTCTTTCAAATCCTTCGCATATCGTCGTAAGAAAGCTAATTTTGTATAAGCTTTTGGTATAAGAAAGTTAACATGATTAGCAAAGATAAAAGACGAATCAAAAATTACGCCAAGATCACGAAACTCATCAACTGAGGCAAGCGTTACGTTTGAGATCGAATACACGGACGAAAGGATATTCATTGACTTAGTAAACATTATGTGACAGCATTTACTAATGTTGAGTCCCAGGTTATTTTGTGAAGCACAATCGTTGATAGCATTCACATTTTCCTGCAGACGCAAAGCATCAGAAATACTGGTGATCTTACGGAAGAATTTTAAATCGTCTGCATAAAGTAAATAATTAGAATATTTTAGGCAAGAGCCAACATCATTAATAAAAATATGAATAAAATAGGACCAAGGATGCTACCTTGTGGTACACCGGAAGTTGCTAAGAATTTGTAGGACTTAGTTTTCTCGATTTCAACAAAATATATCCTATTTTCTAGGTAAGACTTCAGCCACAACAGAAAACTTGAATGAAAGCCCATGTTTTCAAGTTTCCACAAAAGTAGTTTATGCGAAACTGTGTCAAAAGCCTTGGAAAAACCTGTATATATGGTGTCAACTTGACATCCATCCTTGAACGCTGAGACACAAAACTGGGAAAAAGCCGCTAGATTTGTGACAGTCGAACGCCCTGCAATAAAACCATGCTGACATGGATCGATTATTTTATTGATAGCGAATGATAACTTGTCCTTAACTACCTTTTCAAAAAGTTTGGAACAGGTCGACAACTTAGATATTGGCCTATAATTCTTTACATCATTGCCTAACTTCAAGATTGAGGTGATGGACGCCAGCTTCCAGCGATCAATAAAAACTCCGGTCGAAAGCGAAGTATTGAAAATATGGCGCAATGGAACACAAAGAGAACTACTACACTTTTTAAATAAAGAACAGGACAAACCATCTATATCATTTTTCAGTGGGGACTGTAAGGAGGAGATACCCTTGATAATGTCCATTTCAGATACAGACAGGGACCCAAAGTTTAAAGGTTTGGTGTATCAAAGGAATACCTGTTGTTAATATCATCCGCATCAACAACAAATGTAGATTTGAAAAAATCAACAAAAAGGTTTACTGTAACAGCCAGGCTTTCTGAACTGGTACCGTTAAATTTCACACAGGTTGGGATATTGGTACAAACTTTCTTAGACCGAACATAGTTCCAAAAAGATTTAGGATTTGCTTTTAACTCATCCTCAAATCGGGATATGTATTTACTGTATAAGAACTTATCCAGAACATTGAACTGAGTCATATAATAGGTATACTGATCTTTAAAAGAAATGTCGAGAGTCGCTTTATATAATTTATGGTACTTATTTCTTTGATTTTTCAGTTTTTTTAACCTAGTAGTGTACCAGGGTAGCTTCTGAACTTTAACCGGAAGTAAAGCGAGATTCGTACAGAAAATGTCTGACAACACAATCAGGAAGGCATCGAAGCATTCAGCAGGGTTTTTAGCAAAGAAAATAGAGTTCCAATCAGTTTCAGATATGAGTGAGTTAAGAGTATCATAATTTGCTTGAAATTATAGGAGCGGACAGTATTATTAATGCTGTTATTCGGCACCAGGTCGAAGAATTCTATAGATGCATATCAGACATATAAATAGGAAACGTACATTCGGTCAAGTGAGTAATTAGATTCTCATCAACAAAAATAAGGTCCACCAGGATATTATTTAACTGGTTAACGAAGTGGTTAATGTGAACAAAGTTAGCCCCAAAAAGGGTTCCAAGAAATTGATCTCATGAGGATGATGGATATTAGTAGGCGTTAGGACGTTATCATTAATAATTTTGGACCATACAACCTTACTTAGATTGAGATTACCCAAAACGCAGAAATGACTATCAACATTGTTTTCGTAAAGGTCAAATATGTTATTGACATGAGCACTGTACAGCGAATCTGCGCTGCAAGGCGGAATGTAAGAGACACAAATAAATAACTTGCCAGGCGACCCCATAATACAAACACAGAGCTGATCCAAAAGAGAGTCACTATTAGGGAGTGGAACAAGGGAAGAGAAAAGGGAACGCCTTACAGCAATTAATACTCCACCACCTCTAAGACGTCCCGTTTTGATGGGATCTCTATCCTTACGATAGGTGTGGAACAACCTTTGATCAAAAAATTCTGAGTCTGATATCATGATCACACCGTGAAGTGGCTAGAAATACTTCTTTAGACTTCGTTCTCAATCCCGATATATTTTGATAATAAATAGTTATACTTTTATTAACTTTGCGATTATCACACTTAGCTAAGGCTTTGCAGTTGAGCCCTTTGCTTTTTGAAAAAAACGAAAAGGTTTAATTTTGACATCTGATGGCCATAACGAGGAGTCCAGCAGCTTATTATATATTGAAGCCGAGACTCCAAGTTTGAAATTACATCTAGATAATAATTTGGGATCAGCGTCTTTCTTAACCAATTTGAAAAAATGAATTATTGAGGGTGAAATGTTTGCATTTTTCAAACGACGTAGTCAACAATATCACTTGCGTTTACGGTTGGTTTAAACGACGACAAATGCAACCATTTCAGACGAACAGCTAAATTAAGGTTAGCATTAGAGTTACTACCTACCACAATAGTGGGCGATTTGCTAAGAATATTTTTATTATTGTCACTAGATTTTGTAGCGACTGATACCTGATGTCCAGAATGGGCAATATTGGAATACATAGGTATGTTAGTAACAGGTGTAGCAGAATTTTTGCAAGCTATACTAGTTGATTCAGCAGCAGCATTCCCAGACGTCGGCAGCAGATTCGGGTCGCGTTCGGAAACGTTAATCGAATTCGTTTTTTTTTTTTTTTGAAAAAAGTGATTTCGATGCATCATTACATGAACTAAATGTAGACAAATCCACAGTAGCACGCTGAATAGATGATACAGTCAGGCTTTTATTCCCAATATCATCTATTGTCGTTATAGTTATTGGAGCCGTGTCATCTATGGAACTAGTTTTGCTTGATGACATTTCTTCATTGTTCCTACCATTGTTAAATTTTTTTAAAGAAGTTTCTCGCCAAGCTCAAATGAGCTAAAAAAATTGTCAATTGTAACATTGTGACCTTTCAATCCAGTTAAAAGGCCCAGTACAACAGGCTGTCTTTGATTCCTCTCCGGCTGATTTTCTGGCAGTTTGTCCAAGTATAGTTGAATGTTCCATACATAGCAAGATTTTGAACATGCTAGCATCCAAAATTTGATGCCATACCTTTCCCGCTTGCTCGGCATATACTGACGAAAACTGCATCTTCCATGGAATCCTATTCGCTGGGATTATAATACATTGGCAGCAACTCCACCCATTTGTCCCACAAGTTGCGAATTGGCGTAAATTTTTCATAGTTTTCAGAGTGATTTCGACGGGGAGTTGGGTCATCAAACCGTATGATTCTTGTAATTGTTTGAAATGATTCCTTGGACATTATAAATCGAACTATAGGTCTTCTATAGGTTGGACAAAAAATGTCTTCGACGCTCTCATTTTTTGATCTGAAAATAACAGAAAATAGGAATTAGTACTATGAAGAGGGGAAAAGTGGCTGCGTATTCATTACTTATACACTCCCGCCAAGAGAATAACTGCAAAGTAAGCATTCAACAAGTCGCGATTGATTTCTTTGTGGTCTTGACAAAATAGATGTTTTCCATAAGCGTCGGTATTTTTTAAAATTATGTTTTCAATTGTAGTTGGAAAGAAAAGCAAAAATGCATCTTTGATTGAATCCACACGAGCACTGGCGTATCTTGTTACCCTGGGTCGCAAGTTCAAAACGTTGCAACTTCATCCTCTTCCAGCTATGTGCAAGTATACTCATTCAGTTAGGAAAGTAGACAAAAATACTTTACCTTCAGTTGGGGGTGTTGTACTCCAATATGTTCCATCTTTCGATATCAGCAAATCAGCAGATTCTCTTCTGATATATCCTCGCTGTCGCTTTCAGAAGACTCGGTCAGTCCAACATTGGGATTACCTTCTTCAGGGTTATACTCTGTATTACTTTGACTAAATACCTCATCATTATCGCTTTGATTATTTTCCTTATTTTGAAAACTCGCAATTTGTTATAGGTAAGACGCGACATTTTTATACTCAGTTGAGCAGAGCTCACAGAGTATATTAACTTTGATTGGATAACGTTTGGTTGTACAGGTATAAAGGAATCGAGATAGATATAGACTTCCATTTATCAAAATCATCAGTATCGAAAAAAAATTTGATTGGGCCATGTCCGTCCGTCTGTCCGTTAACACAATAACTAAAGGCAACAAAATACAAAAATAAAAGAAAATTTCAAAATGGGCGTGTCTCCGCCCATTTTCATTTAGTTTGTCTAGAATACTTTTAATGCCATAAGTCGAACAAAAATTTACCAATCCTTCTGATATTTGGTAGGGGCATAGATTCTATGACGGTAACTGTTTTCTGTGCCTTCACACATGCATCTAAGGGCCAATCGCTTTTAAAACCCTCATTAATACCTTTAGTTTGATACCCATATCGCACAAACACATTATAGAAACACCCCTGCTCCACCTTTATGGCGATATCTGGAAAAGGCGTCCACAATATAGAAATAAGGCCCACTCCCTTTTAAAATACTCATTACCACCTTTCATTTGATACCCACATCGTACAAACACATTCTAGAGTCACCCCTGGCCCACCTTAATGTCGATATCTCGAAAAGGTATCCACCTATAGACCTAAGGCCCACTCCTTCTCAAAATACTCAGTAACACCTTTCGTTTGATACCCATATCGTACAAACATTCTAGAGTCACCCTTGGTCCACATTTATGGGGATATCTCGAAAAAGCCTCCACATATACACCGAAGGCCCACTCGCTTTTAAAATACTCATTAACAACTTTCATTTGATCCCCATATCGTACAAACATATTCTAGAGTCACCCCTGGTCCACCTTTATGGCGATATCTCGAAACGGCGTCCACCTATGGAACTAAGGATCAATCCCTTTTAAAATACTCATTAACACCTTTCATTTGATACCCATATCGTACAATCATATTCGAAAGTCACCCCTGGTGCACCTTTATGGCGATATCTCGAAAAGGCGTTCACCTATAGAACTAAAGCCCATTTCCTTTTAAAATACTCATTACCACCTTTCATTTGATGCCTATATCGTACAAACACATTCTAGAGTCACCTCTGGCCCACCTTAATGTCGATATCTCGAAAAGGTATCCACCTATAGACCTATAGCCCACTCCCTCTTAAAATGCTCAGTAACACCTTCCATTTGATACCCATATCGTACAAACACATTCTAGAGTCACCCTGGTCCACCTTTATGGCGATATCTCGAAAACGCCATCACATATACAACTAAGGCACACTCCCTTTTAAAATACTCATTAACACCTTTCATTTGATACCTATATCGTACAAACAAATTCTAGAGTCAGCCTTGGTCCACCTTTATGGCGACATCCCTAAATTTTACAACGTATTGAGTTATAGCCAGGTAAAGCAGCGTTTCGGGTCGTTTTCGACCCGAACGTAGGTCTACGGTTAAGCAGATCCTTCTGGTCCTTGCTCAATGTTTAAAATAAAACGCAACATTTTAAATTTATTCTTTATTTCACACGCTTGATTGCGTCTTCAAATTAAAACTAAATTACTTGACTTAATACTACTGCCTTAAATACCTTCCTTAACGCTAGGAAGCCCATGGAAAAGGGGTTGCGGTTGTAGGTGCATATTGTCCTTACCGCCAGCCTGTGCCTGTGCCATATTGCTTAACAACATACGGTGACGAATATTAGTGACACTAAGAGATACTCACATCACTAGTCTGATGCTGAGTAAATGAAGCCACAACAACAATAAGGCAGACAGTCACTTGTATCTACATAAACGAATCAATCATTATGTCTACACATATGTACGTACACGCAGCGGAGAGAAAACGCACAAACACATGCATATATTTTATTTGAGATGCGCTCAAAAGTTGGCATTAATTTGTGCAAGTAACACTCACATAAACACGCGCATATGAGAAGCTATAAACGTAGTTATAGTTGGTAATTTTATAGCTGCTAGCTAACTAATAAATTCTAGAATAGAACCGCCTAGAAATATGTCAACGAGGAAACCGAACACTATAAAAGCAGCTATCTTTCGAGCAATAGAAGTGTTATTTTGAAAGTAGTCTAATAAAGACCATTTTGCTTTAACGAATATTGGAGTTATTTATTCAACAGTTTAGTGATTCAAACGTTAGCAGATGGTTGCAAATAAGAGAAATTGCAGTTATAATACGCATATCATTTACCCTAATTTGTTGCTACGCTTTGCTCTAATGCTTTGGTGATGGTTATGAGCTTAACTCCTTCCATCACGCAGTTGTTGGGAGTACCGTACTGCTGACGCAAAACATGGTAGTGGTTGCTAGGCGGTGGTCAAATCACGCTTACAACGAGTTTTGCAGCGACGCTATTGCTAGGTCAGAAGTAGACCCCTGCATGAATGCACAAAAATATGCCTAAGAATACATTCACACAAATTTTGTACAAGCGCTCATTAAATTCACTGGCATGAGTACTGATGTATATGCGTACAAAAGGCTGTGAGTAGCAAAATATACAAGTACTTGCACGGTCTCGTCTCATACAGCACAACTACAACCATTTGCGTCAACGCGTGTGTGTAGTACAACTTGTATATTCAGTATATTCAGTGGTACTACTTGTATCGCGGGTATACTTGTGTATACAACTACAGTTTGGTGAACTTAAGGAATTATAAAAATGTACACTAGTTGCCCGCGTAAAACCCATTTATTATAACAAAATAAAGGGCATAAATGTGCCATTTTAAGATTTTATTTATTTTTCATATTAATGCGTTTTCTTATGTTAGATCTCAATATCTTTTTAACTAAGAAGATTTAACTTACATTATTTAAGCAAACAAGTTTTTTTTTATGATATGTTATAAATATTTTTCATATTGATATGTAAAGCATAATTTTTTCAACGCATGTCGGGTTAAACCCTAGGGAATTACGCTTATCTGAAAGTAATTTTATTTCTTATTAAAAAATTTTGCATTCGCCACTTAAAAATACCCATATTTTTTGTTACGTTTTTCATAGTTTCGACGCAAACATTTAACTTTTCATAAATGCGCACATCATTTTAGAGCGGAAACAGGTATATAGGTACTTAGTACTCATAGTATATTCGTTGGTACAACTTGTACAACGTTTATCTCACTGTGCTTCTCGATGAGATATGTGTATGTTTGAATTTCTTTTGGTATTGATATGAATGCGCACATGGACAACGCAGACAAAATGCGGGTACATACAACTTCTCTTTGCATACGATTGCTAATACAATACAAACTCATTGGCGTGTAGTACAATGGATACTGGGACAGTATCAGTATGTCTCATTGTACATTCACGTGTGAATGCATCCATGCAGGACTCTAGTAGACCCCTGCATGAATGCACAAAAATATGCCTAAGAATACATTCACACACATTTTGTACAAGCGCTCATTCAATTCACTGGCATGAGTACTGATGTGTATGCGTACAAAAGGCTGTTAGTAGCAAAATATACAAGTACTTGCACGGTCTCGTCTCATGCAGCACAACTACAACCAATGGCGTCAACGCGTGTGTGTAGTACAACTTGTATATTCAGTATATTCAGTGGTACTCTTGTATCGCGGGTATACTTTTGTATACAACTACAGTTTGGTGAATTTTAAGGAATTATAAAAATGCACACTAGTTGCCCGTGTAAAACCCATTTATTATAACAAAATAAAGGGCATAAATGTGCCATTTTATGATTTTATTTATTTTTCATTTTAATGCGCTTTCTTATGTTAGATTTCAATATCTATTTAACTAAGAAGATTTAACTTACATTATTTAAGCAAACGAGTTTTTTTTTATATGATATGTTATAAATATTTTTCATATTGATATATAAAGCATAATTTTTTCAACGCATGTCGGGTTAAACCCTAAGGAACTACGCTTATCTGAAAGTAATTTTATTTCTTATTAAAAAATGTTGCAGTCGCCACTTAAAAATACCCATATTTTTTGTTACGTTTTTCATAGTTTCAACGCAAACATTTCACTTTTCATAAATGCGCACATCATTTTAGAGCGGAAACAGGTAGGTACTTAGTACTCATGGTATATTCATTGGTACAACTTGTACAACGTTTATCTCATTGTGCTTCTCGATGAGACATGTGTATGTATGAATTTCTTTGGTATTGATATGAATGCGCACATATACAACGCAGACAAAATGCGGGTTCATACAACTTCTCTTTGCATACCATTACTCATACAATACAAACTCATTGCCGTGTAGTACAATGGATACTGGGACAGTATCAGTATTTCTCATTGTACATTCACGTGTGAGTGCATCCATGCAGGACTCTAGTCAGAAGTAACACGCTATTTTATGCTGCTTAGCCAAACTTGTGCAAGCAAACAGGTTATGCCTTGTCGCTGTTGCCATATGGATGGTGATAAAGAAAGCGTTTGTAGTCACATGTTGTTGTTGTTGTGGTTAATGTGAACAAAGTTAGCCCCAAAAAGGGTTCCAAGAAATTGATCTCATGAGGATGATGGATATTAGTAGGCGTTAGGACGTTATCATTAATAATTTTGGACCATACAACCTTACTTAGATTGAGATCACCCAAAACGCAGAAATGACTATCAACATTGTTTTCGTAAAGGTCAAATATGTTATTGACATGAGCACTGTACAGCGAATCTGCGCTGCAAGGCGGAATGTAAGAGACACAAATAAATAACTTGCCAGGCGACCCCATAATACAAACACAGAGCTGATCCAAAAGAGAGTCACTATTAGGGAGTGGAACAAGGGAAGAGAGAAGGGAACGCCTTACAGCAATTAATACTCCACCACCTCTAAGACGTCCCGTTTTGATGGGATCTCTATCCTTACGATAGGTGTGGAACAACCTTTGATCAAAAAATTCTGAGTCTGATATCATGATCACACCGTGAAGTGGCTAGAAATACTTCTTTAGACTTCGTTCTCAATCCCGATATATTTTGATAATAAATAGTTATACTTTTATTAACTTTGCGATTATCACACTTAGCTAAAGCTTTGCAGTTGAGCCCTTTGCTTTTTGAAAAAAACGAAAAGGTTTAATTTTGACATCTGATGGCCATAACGAGGAGTCCAGCAGCTTATTATATATTGAAGCCGAGACTCCAAGTTTGAAATTACATCTAGATAATAATTTGGGATCAGCGTCTTTCTTAACCAATTTGAAAAAATGAATTATTGAGGGTGAAATGTTTGCATTTTTCAAACGACGTAGTCAACAATATCACTTGCGTTTACGGTTGGTTTAAACGACGACAAATGCAACCATTTCAGACGAACAGCTAAATTAAGGTTAGCATTAGAGTTACTACCTACCACAATAGTGGGCGATTTGCTAAGAATATTTTTATTATTGTCACTAGATTTTGTAGCGACTGATACCTGATGTCCAGAATGGGCAATATTGGAATACATAGGTATGTTAGTAACAGGTGTAGCAGAATTTTTGCAAGCTATACTAGTTGATTCAGCAGCAGCATTCCCAGACGTCGGCAGCAGATTCGGGTCGCGTTCGGAAACGTTAATCGAATTCATTTTTTTTTTTTTTTGAAAAAAGTGATTTCGATGCATCATTACATGAACTAAATGTAGACAAATCCACAGTAGCACGCTGAATAGATGATACAGTCAGGCTTTTATTCCCAATATCATCTGTTGTCGTTATAGTTATTGGAGCCGTGTCATCTATGGAACTAGTTTTGCTTGATGACATTTCTTCATTGTTCCTACCATTGTTAAATTTTTTTAAAGAAGTTTCTCGCCAAGCTCAAATGAGCTAAAAAAATTGTCAATTGTAACATTGTGACCTTTCAATCCAGTTAAAAGGCCCAGTACAACAGGCTGTCTTTGATTCCTCTCCGGCTGATTTTCTGGCAGTTTGTCCAAGTATAGTTGAATGTTCCATACATAGCAAGATTTTGAACATGCTAGCATCCAAAATTTGATGCCATACCTTTCCCGCTTGCTCGGCATATACTGACGAAAACTGCATCTTCCATGGAATCCTATTCGCTGGGATTATAATACATTGGCAGCAACTCCACCCATTTGTCCCACAAGTTGCGAATTGGCGTAAATTTTTCATAGTTTTCAGAGTGATTTCGACGGGGAGTTGGGTCATCAAACTGTATGATTCTTGTAATTGTTTGAAATGATTCCTTGGACATTATAAATCGAACTATAGGTCTTCTATAGGTTGGACAAAAAATGTCTTCGACGCTCTCATTTTTTGATCTGAAAATAACAGAAAATAGGAATTAGTACTATGAAGAGGGGAAAAGTGGCTGCGTATTCATTACTTATACACTCCCGCCAAGAGAATAACTGCAAAGTAAGCATTCAACAAGTCGCGATTGATTTCTTTGTGGTCTTGACAAAATAGATGTTTTCCATAAGCGTCGGTATTTTTTAAAATTATGTTTTCAATTGTAGTTGGAAAGAAAAGCAAAAATGCATCTTTGATTGAATCCACACGAGCACTGGCGTATCTTGTTACCCTGGGTCGCAAGTTCAAAACGTTGCAACTTCATCCTCTTCCAGCTATGTGCAAGTATACTCATTCAGTTAGGAAAGTAGACAAAAATACTTTACCTTCAGTTGGGGGTGTTGTACTCCAATATGTTCCATCTTTCGATATCAGCAAATCAGCAGATTCTCTTCTGATATATCCTCGCTGTCGCTTTCAGAAGACTCGGTCAGTCCAACATTGGGATTACCTTCTTCAGGGTTATACTCTGTATTACTTTGACTAAATACCTCATCATTATCGCTTTGATTATTTTCCTTATTTTGAAAACTCGCAATTTGTTCCTCAGTAAGACGCGACATTTTTATACTCAGTTGAGCAGAGCTCACAGAGTATATTAAATTTGATTGGATAACGTTTGGTTGTACAGGTATAAAGGAATCGAGATAGATATAGACTTCCATATATCAAAATCATCAGTATCGAAAAAAAATTTGATTGGGCCACGTCCGTCCGTCTGTCCGTTAACACAATAACTAAAGGCAACAAAATACAAAAATAAAAGAAAATTTCAAAATGGGCGTGTCTCCGCCCATTTTCATTTAGTTTGTCTAGAATACTTTTAATGCCATAAGTCGAACAAAAATTTACCAATCCTTCTGATATTTGGTAGGGGCATAGATTCTATGACGGTAACTGTTTTCTGTGCCTTCACACATACATCTAAGGGCCAATCGCTTTTAAAACCCTCATTAATACCTTTAGTTTGATACCCATATCGCACAAACACATTATAGAAACACCCCCGCTCCACCTTTATGGCGATATCTGGAAAAGGCGTCCACAATATAGAAATAAGGCCCACTCCCTTTTAAAATACTCATTACCACCTTTCATTTGATACCCACATCGTACAAACACATTCTAGAGTCACCCCTGGCCCACCTTAATGTCGATATCTCGAAAAGGTATCCACCTATAGACCTAAGGCCCACTCCTTCTCAAAATACTCAGTAACACCTTTCGTTTGATACCCATATCGTACAAACATTCTAGAGTCACCCTTGGTCCACATTTATGGGGATATCTCGAAAAAGCCTCCACATATACACCGAAGGCCCACTCGCTTTTAAAATACTCATTAACAACTTTCATTTGATCCCCATATCGTACAAACATATTCTAGAGTCACCCCTGGTCCACCTTTATGGCGATATCTCGAAACGGCGTCCACCTATGGAACTAAGGATCAATCCCTTTTAAAATACTCATTAAAACCTTTCATTTGATACCCATATCGTACAATCATATTCGAAAGTCACCCCTGGTGCACCTTTATGGCGATATCTCGAAAAGGCGTTCACCTATAGAACTAAAGCCCATTTCCTTTTAAAATACTCATTAACACCTTTCATTTGATGCCTATATCGTACAAACACATTCTAGAGTCACGCCTGGCCCACCTTAATGTCGATATCTCGAAAAGGTATCCACCTATAGACCTATAGCCCACTCCCTCTTAAAATGCTCAGTAACACCTTCCATTTGATACCCATATCGTACAAACACATTCTAGAGTCACCCTGGTCCACCTTTATGGCGATATCTCGAAAACGCCATCACATATACAACTAAGGCACACTCCCTTTTAAAATACTCATTAACACCTTTCATTTGATACCTATATCGTACAAACAAATTCTAGAGTCAGCCTTGGTCCACCTTTATGGCGACATCCCTAAATTTTACAACGTATTGAGTTATAGCCAGGTAAAGCAGCGTTTCGGGTCGTTTTCGACCCGAACGTAGGTCTACGGTTAAGCAGATCCTTCTGGTCCTTGCTCAATGTTTAAAATAAAACGCAACATTTTAAATTTATTCTTTATTTCACACGCTTGATTGCGTCTTCAAATTAAAACTAAATTACTTGACTTAATACTACTGCCTTAAATACCTTCCTTAACGCTAGGAAGCCCATGGAAAAGGGGTTGCGGTTGTAGGTGCATATTGTCCTTACCGCCAGCCTGTGCCTGTGCCATATTGCTTAACAACATACGGTGACGAATATTAGTGACACTAAGAGATACTCACATCACTAGTCTGATGCTGAGTAAATGAAGCCACAACAACAATAAGGCAGACAGTCACTTGTATCTACATAAACGAATCAATCATTATGTCTACACATATGTACGTACACGCAGCGGAGAGAAAACGCACAAACACATGCATATATTTTATTTGAGATGCGCTCAAAAGTTGGCATTAATTTGTGCAAGTAACACTCACATAAACACGCGCATATGAGAAGCTATAAACGTAGTTATAGTTGGTAATTTTATAGCTGCTAGCTAACTAATAAATTCTAGAATAGAACCGCCTAGAAATATGTCAACGAGGAAACCGAACACTATAAAAGCAGCTATCTTTCGAGCAATAGAAGTGTTATTTTGAAAGTAGTCTAATAAAGACCATTTTGCTTTAACGAATATTGGAGTTATTTATTCAACAGTTTAGTGATTCAAACGTTAGCAGATGGTTGCAAATAAGAGAAATTGCAGTTATAATACGCATATCATTTACCCTAATTTGTTGCTACGCTTTGCTCTAATGCTTTGGTGATGGTTATGAGCTTAACTCCTTCCATCACGCAGTTGTTGGGAGTACCGTACTGCTGACGCAAAACATGGTAGTGGTTGCTAGGCGGTGGTCAAATCACGCTTACAACGAGTTTTGCAGCGACGCTATTGCTAGGTCAGAAGTAGACCCCTGCATGAATGCACAAAAATATGCCTAAGAATACATTCACACAAATTTTGTACAAGCGCTCATTAAATTCACTGGCATGAGTACTGATGTATATGCGTACAAAAGGCTGTGAGTAGCAAAATATACAAGTACTTGCACGGTCTCGTCTCATACAGCACAACTACAACCATTTGCGTCAACGCGTGTGTGTAGTACAACTTGTATATTCAGTATATTCAGTGGTACTACTTGTATCGCGGGTATACTTGTGTATACAACTACAGTTTGGTGAACTTAAGGAATTATAAAAATGTACACTAGTTGCCCGCGTAAAACCCATTTATTATAACAAAATAAAGGGCATAAATGTGCCATTTTAAGATTTTATTTATTTTTCATATTAATGCGTTTTCTTATGTTAGATCTCAATATCTTTTTAACTAAGAAGATTTAACTTACATTATTTAAGCAAACAAGTTTTTTTTTTATGATATGTTATAAATATTTTTCATATTGATATGTAAAGCATAATTTTTTCAACGCATGTCGGGTTAAACCCTAGGGAATTACGCTTATCTGAAAGTAATTTTATTTCTTATTAAAAAATTTTGCATTCGCCACTTAAAAATACCCATATTTTTTGTTACGTTTTTCATAGTTTCGACGCAAACATTTAACTTTTCATAAATGCGCACATCATTTTAGAGCGGAAACAGGTATATAGGTACTTAGTACTCATAGTATATTCGTTGGTACAACTTGTACAACGTTTATCTCACTGTGCTTCTCGATGAGATATGTGTATGTTTGAATTTCTTTTGGTATTGATATGAATGCGCACATGGACAACGCAGACAAAATGCGGGTACATACAACTTCTCTTTGCATACGATTACTAATACAATACAAACTCATTGGCGTGTAGTACAATGGATACTGGGACAGTATCAGTATGTCTCATTGTACATTCACGTGTGAATGCATCCATGCAGGACTCTAGTAGACCCCTGCATGAATGCACAAAAATATGCCTAAGAATACATTCACACACATTTTGTACAAGCGCTCATTCAATTCACTGGCATGAGTACTGATGTGTATGCGTACAAAAGGCTGTTAGTAGCAAAATATACAAGTACTTGCACGGTCTCGTCTCATGCAGCACAACTACAACCAATGGCGTCAACGCGTGTGTGTAGTACAACTTGTATATTCAGTATATTCAGTGGTACTCTTGTATCGCGGGTATACTTTTGTATACAACTACAGTTTGGTGAATTTTAAGGAATTATAAAAATGCACACTAGTTGCCCGTGTAAAACCCATTTATTATAACAAAATAAAGGGCATAAATGTGCCATTTTATGATTTTATTTATTTTTCATATTAATGCGCTTTCTTATGTTAGATTTCAATATCTATTTAACTAAGAAGATTTAACTTACATTATTTAAGCAAACGAGTTTTTTTTTATATGATATGTTATAAATATTTTTCATATTGATATATAAAGCATAATTTTTTCAACGCATGTCGGGTTAAACCCTAAGGAACTACGCTTATCTGAAAGTAATTTTGTTTCTTATTAAAAAATGTTGCATTCGCCACTTAAAAATACCCATATTTTTTGTTACGTTTTTCATAGTTTCAACGCAAACATTTCACTTTTCATAAATGCGCACATCATTTTAGAGCGGAAACAGGTAGGTACTTAGTACTCATGGTATATTCATTGGTACAACTTGTACAACGTTTATCTCATTGTGCTTCTCGATGAGACATGTGTATGTATGAATTTCTTTGGTATTGATATGAATGCGCACATATACAACGCAGACAAAATGCGGGTTCATACAACTTCTCTTTGCATACCATTACTCATACAATACAAACTCATTGCCGTGTAGTACAATGGATACTGGGACAGTATCAGTATTTCTCATTGTACATTAACGTGTGAGTGCATCCATGCAGGACTCTAGTCAGAAGTAACACGCTATTTTATGCTGCTTAGCCAAACTTGTGCAAGCAAACAGGTTATGCCTTGTCGCTGTTGCCATATGGATGGTGATAAAGAAAGCGTTTGTAGTCACATGTTGTTGTTGTTGTAGCGATAAGGTTGCTCCCCGAAGGCTTTTTGGAGTGTTATTGATGTGATGGTCCTTTGCCGGATACAGATCCGGTACGCTCCGGTAACACAGCACCATTAAGGCCCTAGCCCGACCATCTCGGGAACGATTTATATGGCCACATTAAACTTTCAGGCCATCCCTCCCTCCCCACCCTCAAGTTCCATGAGGAGCTTGGGATCTCCAGAGCCTCGTCTGTTAGTGAAACAGGATTCGACGCGGATAGGTGAGGTTGACAATTGGGTTTGGATAAGCTGTATATTGCGCTGAAAACCTGAAGGGTTGCGCTACACAGCCCCTTGAATCTGGTACTTTAGTCGACTCTTGCGACAAGCATACCTACCGCGGGTATATTCTGACCCCCTAACCCGCTTGGATGTTGCTAGGTAGCAATCAATCCATACTTAGCGCCTGTTACATTCCACGCATGATAAGCGCAAACAGGTTTTTAGTTGTTTATAAGATAACTAAAGCGAAGCAAGATTTTGGTGTTGCTTAGTTGTGACCAGGAGCGAAGCTTACTCCTGTTATATGTAATTATAAAATAAATTATATAAAATTGTTGGTAAGTGGTGGCAGGATTATTGCAAATGTCTCTTGCTGATATATTCAGGCACAGTGGACCTAATGTAATAACTGACACAGTGGGGCTAATGTGATAACTCCTCCCCCTCTTAAGTTCGGAACGTCCCTTATCCGACGGTCTTCTTTTAATTATATTAATTAAGTTTTTTCTTAGCCTATTAGTTTTGTGCTATAATTTAAGTCTTCAAGTTTTAATATAGAATTTCATTTTCAGTTCATTTGTAGTTTTTCTACAAAATTTAGAAATTCCTATAGTAATATTGTTTAAAAATGCTTTCTTACTTTTAAGTATATACCTTGACGAATATTAGCAACACTAAGGGATACTACTTGGCGGCCACCGTGGTGTGATGGTAGCGTGCTCCGCCTATCACACCGTATGCCCTGGGTTCAACTCCCGGGCAAAGCAACATCAAAATTTTAGAAATAAGATTTTTCAATTAGAAGAAAATTTTTCTAAGCGGTGTCGCCCCTCGGCAGTGTCTGGCAAGCGCTCCGATTGTATTTCTGCCATGAAAAGCTCTCAGTGAAAACTCATCTGCCTTGCAGATGCCGTTCGGAGTCGGCATAAAACATGTAGGTCCCGTCCGGCCAATTTGTAGGGAAAAATCAAGAGGAGCACGACGCAAATTGGAAGAGAAGCTCGGCCTTAGATCTCTTCGGAGGTTATCGCGCCTTACATTTATTTTTTTATTTATTTAAGGGATACTACTTTTTCTTTTTTTTTTTAAGGGATACTATCATCTCAAAGACGATACTGAGCAGTGACTTGTATGTACATAAACAAATCAATCATTATGTCTACACATATGTACATGCCAGCAGCGGAGAGATACTCACAAAAGTACGCAATCATCAGCAAAGTATTTCTCACACATACATATGCATATGATGCACACACATATGCATGAGATGCTCACAAAAGTAGGCAAACATTTGTGCAAATATCACTTACATATACACGCGCATATGAGAAGCTATACACATGCATCTGTAGTTTATAGCTGGTGAGTTTATAGCTGGTAAACAAGTAGTAAATTCTAGAAGAAGAAACGCCTAGAAGAATGAGAACGAGACATAACAGAGTATAAAAGGAGTAATCAGTAATGCTGAGTAAGCAGTAATCAGTTTGATTTAAGCAAGCTATTGGTTGTGAAGTATCAGTATTATTGTGAAGTACTTAAATAAAGGCCATTTCGCATTATTGAATATTGGAGTTATTTATTCAACAGATTAGCGATACGAACGTTAGCAGAAGGTTGCAAATAAGAGGCATACCACTAAAATTCGTTACAATTGGTTTCAGAAAAGGAATTTTTGATTAAATTCCGAAGATTGCAAATACAACTTGGACATGGCAAAGTTGAGGGAATTGTGGATCCAGCAACTGAAGAAGTAGTTGGAGAGCCGTGGATTGAATACAACCGGCAATAAACTTGAACTTCAGGCACGACTACGAGACGCTATGGAGTCGGAAGGAATTAATGTGGACGATGATGTCTTTCATCCTGATGGCGTCGAGACAACAACAAAAATTGTGGAGAAAAACGAAACATCGCAGGCAGTCACGAGTACAGACTTGAACATGCTTTTAGCTGCAATATCCGCTCAAACATCGACAATGGAATCTCAACTGGCACAACAGAAGACAAGTATAGCATCCCAACTGGAATCACAGGAGACACGTATAACATCCAAGATGGAAACACAACTAAAATCCCAGGAGAACCGTATAACAACAAAAATGGAAACTCAACTGGAAGAACAACAGGCAAATTTAACATCTCAACTGGTAGAACAGAAGTCATATATGGTATCCCAAATGGAATGACAGGAGACACGTATATCCGAAATGTGGTCACAAATAACATCCAAGATTGAAACACAGGAGGCATCTCTATCTCGCAAATTGGAAGAAGGTCAAACAATCTTACTGTCGGAGGACATGTGGATGGAAAGGAAAGTTTACTGACTGGAGATACGGGTGCATCTCAGTCCATCATTCGAGCGGATTTAGTCAACAAGAAGATAAGACCACTACATGGAGCAATATTGCGTACAGCCACTGGAGAAGACGCCACGGTTCTAGGAGAAGTAGCATGTGAATTCGCATTCCATCCAAGATGGACGTATTCCGGTAAGAGTACTCAATGAGTTCAAGTCACCACTCAAACTGACCAAAGGAGCTATTTTGGAAAGATGACAAGAAGCTGAAGTAGTTATTAACTGTGAACAGCTCCAGGAACACGTTTCATCTAGTAATACTGATCTTTCAAATGACATCATGGCATGGACGGAGGGACTTGAGGAAGCCTATCAGAGTAAGAAAACAACTGCTCCTAAAGTAAGCCAACATATTTGACCAAGATGGCTCCAAAACAGGCCGCACCAACGTTGTGAAACATCAAATTGACACTGGAGATGCGACGCCGGTCCATCAAGCTCCACGTAGTGTTCCACTGGCGAAGTGGGAAGTTGTGAGTCAAATCGTACAATAAATTAGCGACAGCGGCGTTATCGAACCATCAGCTAGTCCATGGAGCTCTTGTGAAGAAGAAGGATGGAAAAATGAGGTTTTGCGTGGACTATCGAAAGTTGAACGACGTTACTAAAAAGTATAGCTACCCATTACCAAGAATTAACGATACTCTGGACTCGCTATATGGTACGAAATGGTTTTCCACACTGGACTTAAAAATCGGCTACTGGCAAGTGGAAGTAAAGGAGGAAGACAAAGAGAAAACAGTCTTCAGTGTCGGTGATGGTCTTTGGAAATTTACAGTAATTCCCTTTGGACTACGAAATGCACCAGGTACTTTCGAGAAACTCATGGATCAGGTATTGAAAGGAATACATTGGAAAACATGCTTGGTGTACTGGACGACATCATCGTATTAGGCAAAAACTTTGTTGAACATCTCAAAAACTTAGAGGAAGTTTTTCAGAGCGCTGGTCTAAAACTAAGTCCCAAAAAGTGTTCGCTGTTTAAAAAAGAAGTAAATTATTTGGGTCACAAGGTAACAACAGAGGGCATCTGCACTGGGAATGAAAAGATAGAAGCTGTAAAGGATTGGCCAAGACCACAGAACTTTCATGAACTAAGAAGTTTCCTTGGGCTATGCTCATATTTCCGCCGGTTTGTACAAAATTTTTCCAGCGTAGCACATAGCCGCCATGAGCTTACAAGAAAAAATAGCGCTTTTGTATGGAAGAAGGGGCAAGAAGTGGTTTTCCAAACATTGAAGGAGCGTTTGTGCACTGCCCCAATGTTAGCATATACGATTCCAGGAGCAATATTTATTCTAGATACAGATGCGAGTGGATATGCTATAGGAGGTGTTTTATCACAACTGGTCGATGGACAGGGGAAGGTAGTTGCATATTACAGCCGTTTGATTGGAAAACCAGGGAGGAACTATTGCGTTACACGGATGGAAATGTTGGCATTGGTAGAGTGCATTAAACATTTTCACAAGTACCTCTAGTAGATATTGGCCTATAATTCTTTACATCATTGCCTAACTTCAAGATTGAGGTGATGGACGCCAGCTTCCAGCGATCAATAAAAACTCCGGTCGAAAGCGAAGTATTGAAAATATGGCGCAATGGAACACAAAGAGAACTACTACACTTTTTAAATAAAGAACAGGACAAACCATCTATATCATTTTTCAGTGGGGACTGTAAGGAGGAGATACCCTTGATAATGTCCATTTCAGATACAGACAGGGACCCAAAGTTTAAAGGTTTGGTGTATCAAAGGAATACCTGTTGTTAATATCATCCGCATCAACAACAAATGTAGATTTGAAAAAATCAACAAAAAGGTTTACTGTAACAGCCAGGCTTTCTGAACTGGTACCGTTAAATTTCACACAGGTTGGGATATTGGTACAAACTTTCTTAGACCGAACATAGTTCCAAAAAGATTTAGGATTTGCTTTTAACTCATCCTCAAATCGGGATATGTATTTACTGTATAAGAACTTATCCAGAACATTGAACTGAGTCATATAATAGGTATACTGATCTTTAAAAGAAATGTCGAGAGTCGCTTTATATAATTTATGGTACTTATTTCTTTGATTTTTCAGTTTTTTTAACCTAGTAGTGTACCAGGGTAGCTTCTGAACTTTAACCGGAAGTAAAGCGAGATTCGTACAGAAAATGTCTGACAACACAATCAGGAAGGCATCGAAGCATTCAGCAGGGTTTTTAGCAAAGAAAATAGAGTTCCAATCAGTTTCAGATATGAGTGAGTTAAGAGTATCATAATTTGCTTGAAATTATAGGAGCGGACAGTATTATTAATGCTGTTATTCGGCACCAGGTCGAAGAATTCTATAGATGCATATCAGACATATAAATAGGAAACGTACATTCGGTCAAGTGAGTAATTAGATTCTCATCAACAAAAATAAGGTCCCCCAGGATATTATTTAACTGGTTAACGAAGTGGTTAATGTGAACAAAGTTAGCCCCAAAAAGGGTTCCAAGAAATTGATCTCATGAGGATGATGGATATTAGTAGGCGTTAGGACGTTATCATTAATAATTTTGGACCATACAACCTTACTTAGATTGAGATTACCCAAAACGCAGAAATGACTATCAACATTGTTTTCGTAAAGGTCAAATATGTTATTGACATGAGCACTGTACAGCGAATCTGCGCTGCAAGGCGGAATGTAAGAGACACAAATAAATAACTTGCCAGGCGACCCCATAATACAAACACAGAGCTGATCCAAAAGAGAGTCACTATTAGGGAGTGGAACAAGGGAAGAGAGAAGGGAACGCCTTACAGCAATTAATACTCCACCACCTCTAAGACGTCCCGTTTTGATGGGATCTCTATCCTTACGATAGGTGTGGAACAACCTTTGATCAAAAAATTCTGAGTCTGATATCATGATCACACCGTGAAGTGGCTAGAAATACTTCTTTAGACTTCGTTCTCAATCCCGATATATTTTGATAATAAATAGTTATACTTTTATTAACTTTGCGATTATCACACTTAGCTAAGGCTTTGCAGTTGAGCCCTTTGCTTTTTGAAAAAAACGAAAAGGTTTAATTTTGACATCTGATGGCCATAACGAGGAGTCCAGCAGCTTATTATATATTGAAGCCGAGACTCCAAGTTTGAAATTACATCTAGATAACAATTTGGGATCAGCGTCTTTCTTAACCAATTTGAAAAAATGAATTATTGAGGGTGAAATGTTTGCATTTTTCAAACGACGTAGTCAACAATATCACTTGCGTTTACGGTTGGTTTAAACGACGACAAATGCAACCATTTCAGACGAACAGCTAAATTAAGGTTAGCATTAGAGTTACTACCTACCACAATAGTGGGCGATTTGCTAAGAATATTTTTATTATTGTCACTAGATTTTGTAGCGACTGATACCTGATGTCCAGAATGGGCAATATTGGAATACATAGGTATGTTAGTAACAGGTGTAGCAGAATTTTTGCAAGCTATACTAGTTGATTCAGCAGCAGCATTCCCAGACGTCGGCAGCAGATTCGGGTCGCGTTCGGAAACGTTAATCGAATTCGTTTTTTTTTTTTTTTGAAAAAAGTGATTTCGATGCATCATTACATGAACTAAATGTAGACAAATCCACAGTAGCACGCTGAATAGATGATACAGTCAGGCTTTTATTCCCAATATCATCTGTTGTCGTTATAGTTATTGGAGCCGTGTCATCTATGGAACTAGTTTTGCTTGATGACATTTCTTCATTGTTCCTACCATTGTTAAATTTTTTTAAAGAAGTTTCTCGCCAAGCTCAAATGAGCTAAAAAAATTGTCAATTGTAACATTGTGACCTTTCAATCCAGTTAAAAGGCCCAGTACAACAGGCTGTCTTTGATTCCTCTCCGGCTGATTTTCTGGCAGTTTGTCCAAGTATAGTTGAATGTTCCATACATAGCAAGATTTTGAACATGCTAGCATCCAAAATTTGATGCCATACCTTTCCCGCTTGCTCGGCATATACTGACGAAAACTGCATCTTCCATGGAATCCTATTCGCTGGGATTATAATACATTGGCAGCAACTCCACCCATTTGTCCCACAAGTTGCGAATTGGCGTAAATTTTTCATAGTTTTCAGAGTGATTTCGACGGGGAGTTGGGTCATCAAACCGTATGATTCTTGTAATTGTTTGAAATGATTCCTTGGACATTATAAATCGAACTATAGGTCTTCTATAGGTTGGACAAAAAATGTCTTCGACGCTCTCATTTTTTGATCTGAAAATAACAGAAAATAGGAATTAGTACTATGAAGAGGGGAAAAGTGGCTGCGTATTCATTACTTATACACTCCCGCCAAGAGAATAACTGCAAAGTAAGCATTCAACAAGTCGCGATTGATTTCTTTGTGGTCTTGACAAAATAGATGTTTTCCATAAGCGTCGGTATTTTTTAAAATTATGTTTTCAATTGTAGTTGGAAAGAAAAGCAAAAATGCATCTTTGATTGAATCCACACGAGCACTGGCGTATCTTGTTACCCTGGGTCGCAAGTTCAAAACGTTGCAACTTCATCCTCTTCCAGCTATGTGCAAGTATACTCATTCAGTTAGGAAAGTAGACAAAAATACTTTACCTTCAGTTGGGGGTGTTGTACTCCAATATGTTCCATCTTTCGATATCAGCAAATCAGCAGATTCTCTTCTGATATATCCTCGCTGTCGCTTTCAGAAGACTCGGTCAGTCCAACATTGGGATTACCTTCTTCAGGGTTATACTCTGTATTACTTTGACTAAATACCTCATCATTATCGCTTTGATTATTTTCCTTATTTTGAAAACTCGCAATTTGTTATAGGTAAGACGCGACATTTTTATACTCAGTTGAGCAGAGCTCACAGAGTATATTAACTTTGATTGGATAACGTTTGGTTGTACAGGTATAAAGGAATCGAGATAGATATAGACTTCCATTTATCAAAATCATCAGTATCGAAAAAAAATTTGATTGGGCCATGTCCGTCCGTCTGTCCGTTAACACAATAACTAAAGGCAACAAAATACAAAAATAAAAGAAAATTTCAAAATGGGCGTGTCTCCGCCCATTTTCATTTAGTTTGTCTAGAATACTTTTAATGCCATAAGTCGAACAAAAATTTACCAATCCTTCTGATATTTGGTAGGGGCATAGATTCTATGACGGTAACTGTTTTCTGTGCCTTCACACATGCATCTAAGGGCCAATCGCTTTTAAAACCCTCATTAATACCTTTAGTTTGATACCCATATCGCACAAACACATTATAGAAACACCCCTGCTCCACCTTTATGGCGATATCTGGAAAAGGCGTCCACAATATAGAAATAAGGCCCACTCCCTTTTAAAATACTCATTACCACCTTTCATTTGATACCCACATCGTACAAACACATTCTAGAGTCACCCCTGGCCCACCTTAATGTCGATATCTCGAAAAGGTATCCACCTATAGACCTAAGGCCCACTCCTTCTCAAAATACTCAGTAACACCTTTCGTTTGATACCCATATCGTACAAACATTCTAGAGTCACCCTTGGTCCACATTTATGGGGATATCTCGAAAAAGCCTCCACATATACACCGAAGGCCCACTCGCTTTTAAAATACTCATTAACAACTTTCATTTGATCCCCATATCGTACAAACATATTCTAGAGTCACCCCTGGTCCACCTTTATGGCGATATCTCGAAACGGCGTCCACCTATGGAACTAAGGATCAATCCCTTTTAAAATACTCATTAACACCTTTCATTTGATACCCATATCGTACAATCATATTCGAAAGTCACCCCTGGTGCACCTTTATGGCGATATCTCGAAAAGGCGTTCACCTATAGAACTAAAGCCCATTTCCTTTTAAAATACTCATTACCACCTTTCATTTGATGCCTATATCGTACAAACACATTCTAGAGTCACCTCTGGCCCACCTTAATGTCGATATCTCGAAAAGGTATCCACCTATAGACCTATAGCCCACTCCCTCTTAAAATGCTCAGTAACACCTTCCATTTGATACCCATATCGTACAAACACATTCTAGAGTCACCCTGGTCCACCTTTATGGCGATATCTCGAAAACGCCATCACATATACAACTAAGGCACACTCCCTTTTAAAATACTCATTAACACCTTTCATTTGATACCTATATCGTACAAACAAATTCTAGAGTCAGCCTTGGTCCACCTTTATGGCGACATCCCTAAATTTTACAACGTATTGAGTTATAGCCAGGTAAAACAGCGTTTCGGGTCGTTTTCGACCCGAACGTAGGTCTACGGTTAAGCAGATCCTTCTGGTCCTTGCTCAATGTTTAAAATAAAACGCAACATTTTAAATTTATTCTTTATTTCACACGCTTGATTGCGTCTTCAAATTAAAACTAAATTACTTGACTTAATACTACTGCCTTAAATACCTTCCTTAACGCTAGGAAGCCCATGGAAAAGGGGTTGCGGTTGTAGGTGCATATTGTCCTTACCGCCAGCCTGTGCCTGTGCCATATTGCTTAACAACATACGGTGACGAATATTAGTGACACTAAGAGATACTCACATCACTAGTCTGATGCTGAGTAAATGAAGCCACAACAACAATAAGGCAGACAGTCACTTGTATCTACATAAACGAATCAATCATTATGTCTACACATATGTACGTACACGCAGCGGAGAGAAAACGCACAAACACATGCATATATTTTATTTGAGATGCGCTCAAAAGTTGGCATTAATTTGTGCAAGTAACACTCACATAAACACGCGCATATGAGAAGCTATAAACGTAGTTATAGTTGGTAATTTTATAGCTGCTAGCTAACTAATAAATTCTAGAATAGAACCGCCTAGAAATATGTCAACGAGGAAACCGAACACTATAAAAGCAGCTATCTTTCGAGCAATAGAAGTGTTATTTTGAAAGTAGTCTAATAAAGACCATTTTGCTTTAACGAATATTGGAGTTATTTATTCAACAGTTTAGTGATTCAAACGTTAGCAGATGGTTGCAAATAAGAGAAATTGCAGTTATAATACGCATATCATTTACCCTAATTTGTTGCTACGCTTTGCTCTAATGCTTTGGTGATGGTTATGAGCTTAACTCCTTCCATCACGCAGTTGTTGGGAGTACCGTACTGCTGACGCAAAACATGGTAGTGGTTGCTAGGCGGTAGTCAAATCACGCTTACAACGAGTTTTGCAGCGACGCTATTGCTAGGTCAGAAGTAGACCCCTGCATGAATGCACAAAAATATGCCTAAGAATACATTCACACAAATTTTGTACAAGCGCTCATTAAATTCACTGGCATGAGTACTGATGTATATGCGTACAAAAGGCTGTGAGTAGCAAAATATACAAGTACTTGCACGGTCTCGTCTCATACAGCACAACTACAACCATTTGCGTCAACGCGTGTGTGTAGTACAACTTGTATATTCAGTATATTCAGTGGTACTACTTGTATCGCGGGTATACTTGTGTATACAACTACAGTTTGGTGAACTTAAGGAATTATAAAAATGTACACTAGTTGCCCGCGTAAAACCCATTTATTATAACAAAATAAAGGGCATAAATGTGCCATTTTAAGATTTTATTTATTTTTCATATTAATGCGTTTTCTTATGTTAGATCTCAATATCTTTTTAACTAAGAAGATTTAACTTACATTATTTAAGCAAACAAGTTTTTTTTTATGATATGTTATAAATATTTTTCATATTGATATGTAAAGCATAATTTTTTCAACGCATGTCGGGTTAAACCCTAGGGAATTACGCTTATCTGAAAGTAATTTTATTTCTTATTAAAAAATTTTGCATTCGCCACTTAAAAATACCCATATTTTTTGTTACGTTTTTCATAGTTTCGACGCAAACATTTAACTTTTCATAAATGCGCACATCATTTTAGAGCGGAAACAGGTATATAGGTACTTAGTACTCATAGTATATTCGTTGGTACAACTTGTACAACGTTTATCTCACTGTGCTTCTCGATGAGATATGTGTATGTTTGAATTTCTTTTGGTATTGATATGAATGCGCACATGGACAACGCAGACAAAATGCGGGTACATACAACTTCTCTTTGCATACGATTACTAATACAATACAAACTCATTGGCGTGTAGTACAATGGATACTGGGACAGTATCAGTATGTCTCATTGTACATTCACGTGTGAATGCATCCATGCAGGACTCTAGTAGACCCCTGCATGAATGCACAAAAATATGCCTAAGAATACATTCACACACATTTTGTACAAGCGCTCATTCAATTCACTGGCATGAGTACTGATGTGTATGCGTACAAAAGGCTGTTAGTAGCAAAATATACAAGTACTTGCACGGTCTCGTCTCATGCAGCACAACTACAACCAATGGCGTCAACGCGTGTGTGTAGTACAACTTGTATATTCAGTATATTCAGTGGTACTCTTGTATCGCGGGTATACTTTTGTATACAACTACAGTTTGGTGAATTTTAAGGAATTATAAAAATGCACACTAGTTGCCCGTGTAAAACCCATTTATTATAACAAAATAAAGGGCATAAATGTGCCATTTTATGATTTTATTTATTTTTCATATTAATGCGCTTTCTTATGTTAGATTTCAATATCTATTTAACTAAGAAGATTTAACTTACATTATTTAAGCAAACGAGTTTTTTTTTATATGATATGTTATAAATATTTTTCATATTGATATATAAAGCATAATTTTTTCAACGCATGTCGGGTTAAACCCTAAGGAACTACGCTTATCTGAAAGTAATTTTATTTCTTATTAAAAAATGTTGCAGTCGCCACTTAAAAATACCCATATTTTTTGTTACGTTTTTCATAGTTTCAACGCAAACATTTCACTTTTCATAAATGCGCACATCATTTTAGAGCGGAAACAGGTAGGTACTTAGTACTCATGGTATATTCATTGGTACAACTTGTACAACGTTTATCTCATTGTGCTTCTCGATGAGACATGTGTATGTATGAATTTCTTTGGTATTGATATGAATGCGCACATATACAACGCAGACAAAATGCGGGTTCATACAACTTCTCTTTGCATACCATTACTCATACAATACAAACTCATTGCCGTGTAGTACAATGGATACTGGGACAGTATCAGTATTTCTCATTGTACATTCACGTGTGAGTGCATCCATGCAGGACTCTAGTCAGAAGTAACACGCTATTTTATGCTGCTTAGCCAAACTTGTGCAAGCAAACAGGTTATGCCTTGTCGCTGTTGCCATATGGATGGTGATAAAGAAAGCGTTTGTAGTCACATGTTGTTGTTGTTGTGGTTAATGTGAACAAAGTTAGCCCCAAAAAGGGTTCCAAGAAATTGATCTCATGAGGATGATGGATATTAGTAGGCGTTAGGACGTTATCATTAATAATTTTGGACCATACAACCTTACTTAGATTGAGATCACCCAAAACGCAGAAATGACTATCAACATTGTTTTCGTAAAGGTCAAATATGTTATTGACATGAGCACTGTACAGCGAATCTGCGCTGCAAGGCGGAATGTAAGAGACACAAATAAATAACTTGCCAGGCGACCCCATAATACAAACACAGAGCTGATCCAAAAGAGAGTCACTATTAGGGAGTGGAACAAGGGAAGAGAGAAGGGAACGCCTTACAGCAATTAATACTCCACCACCTCTAAGACGTCCCGTTTTGATGGGATCTCTATCCTTACGATAGGTGTGGAACAACCTTTGATCAAAAAATTCTGAGTCTGATATCATGATCACACCGTGAAGTGGCTAGAAATACTTCTTTAGACTTCGTTCTCAATCCCGATATATTTTGATAATAAATAGTTATACTTTTATTAACTTTGCGATTATCACACTTAGCTAAAGCTTTGCAGTTGAGCCCTTTGCTTTTTGAAAAAAACGAAAAGGTTTAATTTTGACATCTGATGGCCATAACGAGGAGTCCAGCAGCTTATTATATATTGAAGCCGAGACTCCAAGTTTGAAATTACATCTAGATAATAATTTGGGATCAGCGTCTTTCTTAACCAATTTGAAAAAATGAATTATTGAGGGTGAAATGTTTGCATTTTTCAAACGACGTAGTCAACAATATCACTTGCGTTTACGGTTGGTTTAAACGACGACAAATGCAACCATTTCAGACGAACAGCTAAATTAAGGTTAGCATTAGAGTTACTACCTACCACAATAGTGGGCGATTTGCTAAGAATATTTTTATTATTGTCACTAGATTTTGTAGCGACTGATACCTGATGTCCAGAATGGGCAATATTGGAATACATAGGTATGTTAGTAACAGGTGTAGCAGAATTTTTGCAAGCTATACTAGTTGATTCAGCAGCAGCATTCCCAGACGTCGGCAGCAGATTCGGGTCGCGTTCGGAAACGTTAATCGAATTCATTTTTTTTTTTTTTTGAAAAAAGTGATTTCGATGCATCATTACATGAACTAAATGTAGACAAATCCACAGTAGCACGCTGAATAGATGATACAGTCAGGCTTTTATTCCCAATATCATCTGTTGTCGTTATAGTTATTGGAGCCGTGTCATCTATGGAACTAGTTTTGCTTGATGACATTTCTTCATTGTTCCTACCATTGTTAAATTTTTTTAAAGAAGTTTCTCGCCAAGCTCAAATGAGCTAAAAAAATTGTCAATTGTAACATTGTGACCTTTCAATCCAGTTAAAAGGCCCAGTACAACAGGCTGTCTTTGATTCCTCTCCGGCTGATTTTCTGGCAGTTTGTCCAAGTATAGTTGAATGTTCCATACATAGCAAGATTTTGAACATGCTAGCATCCAAAATTTGATGCCATACCTTTCCCGCTTGCTCGGCATATACTGACGAAAACTGCATCTTCCATGGAATCCTATTCGCTGGGATTATAATACATTGGCAGCAACTCCACCCATTTGTCCCACAAGTTGCGAATTGGCGTAAATTTTTCATAGTTTTCAGAGTGATTTCGACGGGGAGTTGGGTCATCAAACTGTATGATTCTTGTAATTGTTTGAAATGATTCCTTGGACATTATAAATCGAACTATAGGTCTTCTATAGGTTGGACAAAAAATGTCTTCGACGCTCTCATTTTTTGATCTGAAAATAACAGAAAATAGGAATTAGTACTATGAAGAGGGGAAAAGTGGCTGCGTATTCATTACTTATACACTCCCGCCAAGAGAATAACTGCAAAGTAAGCATTCAACAAGTCGCGATTGATTTCTTTGTGGTCTTGACAAAATAGATGTTTTCCATAAGCGTCGGTATTTTTTAAAATTATGTTTTCAATTGTAGTTGGAAAGAAAAGCAAAAATGCATCTTTGATTGAATCCACACGAGCACTGGCGTATCTTGTTACCCTGGGTCGCAAGTTCAAAACGTTGCAACTTCATCCTCTTCCAGCTATGTGCAAGTATACTCATTCAGTTAGGAAAGTAGACAAAAATACTTTACCTTCAGTTGGGGGTGTTGTACTCCAATATGTTCCATCTTTCGATATCAGCAAATCAGCAGATTCTCTTCTGATATATCCTCGCTGTCGCTTTCAGAAGACTCGGTCAGTCCAACATTGGGATTACCTTCTTCAGGGTTATACTCTGTATTACTTTGACTAAATACCTCATCATTATCGCTTTGATTATTTTCCTTATTTTGAAAACTCGCAATTTGTTCCTCAGTAAGACGCGACATTTTTATACTCAGTTGAGCTGAGCTCACAGAGTATATTAAATTTGATTGGATAACGTTTGGTTGTACAGGTATAAAGGAATCGAGATAGATATAGACTTCCATATATCAAAATCATCAGTATCGAAAAAAAATTTGATTGGGCCACGTCCGTCCGTCTGTCCGTTAACACAATAACTAAAGGCAACAAAATACAAAAATAAAAGAAAATTTCAAAATGGGCGTGTCTCCGCCCATTTTCATTTAGTTTGTCTAGAATACTTTTAATGCCATAAGTCGAACAAAAATTTACCAATCCTTCTGATATTTGGTAGGGGCATAGATTCTATGACGGTAACTGTTTTCTGTGCCTTCACACATACATCTAAGGGCCAATCGCTTTTAAAACCCTCATTAATACCTTTAGTTTGATACCCATATCGCACAAACACATTATAGAAACACCCCCGCTCCACCTTTATGGCGATATCTGGAAAAGGCGTCCACAATATAGAAATAAGGCCCACTCCCTTTTAAAATACTCATTACCACCTTTCATTTGATACCCACATCGTACAAACACATTCTAGAGTCACCCCTGGCCCACCTTAATGTCGATATCTCGAAAAGGTATCCACCTATAGACCTAAGGCCCACTCCTTCTCAAAATACTCAGTAACACCTTTCGTTTGATACCCATATCGTACAAACATTCTAGAGTCACCCTTGGTCCACATTTATGGGGATATCTCGAAAAAGCCTCCACATATACACCGAAGGCCCACTCGCTTTTAAAATACTCATTAACAACTTTCATTTGATCCCCATATCGTACAAACATATTCTAGAGTCACCCCTGGTCCACCTTTATGGCGATATCTCGAAACGGCGTCCACCTATGGAACTAAGGATCAATCCCTTTTAAAATACTCATTAACACCTTTCATTTGATACCCATATCGTACAATCATATTCGAAAGTCACCCCTGGTGCACCTTTATGGCGATATCTCGAAAAGGCGTTCACCTATAGAACTAAAGCCCATTTCCTTTTAAAATACTCATTAACACCTTTCATTTGATGCCTATATCGTACAAACACATTCTAGAGTCACGCCTGGCCCACCTTAATGTCGATATCTCGAAAAGGTATCCACCTATAGACCTATAGCCCACTCCCTCTTAAAATGCTCAGTAACACCTTCCATTTGATACCCATATCGTACAAACACATTCTAGAGTCACCCTGGTCCACCTTTATGGCGATATCTCGAAAACGCCATCACATATACAACTAAGGCACACTCCCTTTTAAAATACTCATTAACACCTTTCATTTGATACCTATATCGTACAAACAAATTCTAGAGTCAGCCTTGGTCCACCTTTATGGCGACATCCCTAAATTTTACAACGTATTGAGTTATAGCCAGGTAAAGCAGCGTTTCGGGTCGTTTTCGACCCGAACGTAGGTCTACGGTTAAGCAGATCCTTCTGGTCCTTGCTCAATGTTTAAAATAAAACGCAACATTTTAAATTTATTCTTTATTTCACACGCTTGATTGCGTCTTCAAATTAAAACTAAATTACTTGACTTAATACTACTGCCTTAAATACCTTCCTTAACGCTAGGAAGCCCATGGAAAAGGGGTTGCGGTTGTAGGTGCATATTGTCCTTACCGCCAGCCTGTGCCTGTGCCATATTGCTTAACAACATACGGTGACGAATATTAGTGACACTAAGAGATACTCACATCACTAGTCTGATGCTGAGTAAATGAAGCCACAACAACAATAAGGCAGACAGTCACTTGTATCTACATAAACGAATCAATCATTATGTCTACACATATGTACGTACACGCAGCGGAGAGAAAACGCACAAACACATGCATATATTTTATTTGAGATGCGCTCAAAAGTTGGCATTAATTTGTGCAAGTAACACTCACATAAACACGCGCATATGAGAAGCTATAAACGTAGTTATAGTTGGTAATTTTATAGCTGCTAGCTAACTAATAAATTCTAGAATAGAACCGCCTAGAAATATGTCAACGAGGAAACCGAACACTATAAAAGCAGCTATCTTTCGAGCAATAGAAGTGTTATTTTGAAAGTAGTCTAATAAAGACCATTTTGCTTTAACGAATATTGGAGTTATTTATTCAACAGTTTAGTGATTCAAACGTTAGCAGATGGTTGCAAATAAGAGGAATTGCAGTTATAATACGCATATCATTTACCCTAATTTGTTGCTACGCTTTGCTCTAATGCTTTGGTGATGGTTATGAGCTTAACTCCTTCCATCACGCAGTTGTTGGGAGTACCGTACTGCTGACGCAAAACATGGTAGTGGTTGCTAGGCGGTGGTCAAATCACGCTTACAACGAGTTTTGCAGCGACGCTATTGCTAGGTCAGAAGTAGACCCCTGCATGAATGCACAAAAATATGCCTAAGAATACATTCACACAAATTTTGTACAAGCGCTCATTAAATTCACTGGCATGAGTACTGATGTATATGCGTACAAAAGGCTGTGAGTAGCAAAATATACAAGTACTTGCACGGTCTCGTCTCATACAGCACAACTACAACCATTTGCGTCAACGCGTGTGTGTAGTACAACTTGTATATTCAGTATATTCAGTGGTACTACTTGTATCGCGGGTATACTTGTGTATACAACTACAGTTTGGTGAACTTAAGGAATTATAAAAATGTACACTAGTTGCCCGCGTAAAACCCATTTATTATAACAAAATAAAGGGCATAAATGTGCCATTTTAAGATTTTATTTATTTTTCATATTAATGCGTTTTCTTATGTTAGATCTCAATATCTTTTTAACTAAGAAGATTTAACTTACATTATTTAAGCAAACAAGTTTTTTTTTTATGATATGTTATAAATATTTTTCATATTGATATGTAAAGCATAATTTTTTCAACGCATGTCGGGTTAAACCCTAGGGAATTACGCTTATCTGAAAGTAATTTTATTTCTTATTAAAAAATTTTGCATTCGCCACTTAAAAATACCCATATTTTTTGTTACGTTTTTCATAGTTTCGACGCAAACATTTAACTTTTCATAAATGCGCACATCATTTTAGAGCGGAAACAGGTATATAGGTACTTAGTACTCATAGTATATTCGTTGGTACAACTTGTACAACGTTTATCTCACTGTGCTTCTCGATGAGATATGTGTATGTTTGAATTTCTTTTGGTATTGATATGAATGCGCACATGGACAACGCAGACAAAATGCGGGTACATACAACTTCTCTTTGCATACGATTACTAATACAATACAAACTCATTGGCGTGTAGTACAATGGATACTGGGACAGTATCAGTATGTCTCATTGTACATTCACGTGTGAATGCATCCATGCAGGACTCTAGTAGACCCCTGCATGAATGCACAAAAATATGCCTAAGAATACATTCACACACATTTTGTACAAGCGCTCATTCAATTCACTGGCATGAGTACTGATGTGTATGCGTACAAAAGGCTGTTAGTAGCAAAATATACAAGTACTTGCACGGTCTCGTCTCATGCAGCACAACTACAACCAATGGCGTCAACGCGTGTGTGTAGTACAACTTGTATATTCAGTATATTCAGTGGTACTCTTGTATCGCGGGTATACTTTTGTATACAACTACAGTTTGGTGAATTTTAAGGAATTATAAAAATGCACACTAGTTGCCCGTGTAAAACCCATTTATTATAACAAAATAAAGGGCATAAATGTGCCATTTTATGATTTTATTTATTTTTCATATTAATGCGCTTTCTTATGTTAGATTTCAATATCTATTTAACTAAGAAGATTTAACTTACATTATTTAAGCAAACGAGTTTTTTTTTATATGATATGTTATAAATATTTTTCATATTGATATATAAAGCATAATTTTTTCAACGCATGTCGGGTTAAACCCTAAGGAACTACGCTTATCTGAAAGTAATTTTGTTTCTTATTAAAAAATGTTGCATTCGCCACTTAAAAATACCCATATTTTTTGTTACGTTTTTCATAGTTTCAACGCAAACATTTCACTTTTCATAAATGCGCACATCATTTTAGAGCGGAAACAGGTAGGTACTTAGTACTCATGGTATATTCATTGGTACAACTTGTACAACGTTTATCTCATTGTGCTTCTCGATGAGACATGTGTATGTATGAATTTCTTTGGTATTGATATGAATGCGCACATATACAACGCAGACAAAATGCGGGTTCATACAACTTCTCTTTGCATACCATTACTCATACAATACAAACTCATTGCCGTGTAGTACAATGGATACTGGGACAGTATCAGTATTTCTCATTGTACATTAACGTGTGAGTGCATCCATGCAGGACTCTAGTCAGAAGTAACACGCTATTTTATGCTGCTTAGCCAAACTTGTGCAAGCAAACAGGTTATGCCTTGTCGCTGTTGCCATATGGATGGTGATAAAGAAAGCGTTTGTAGTCACATGTTGTTGTTGTTGTAGCGATAAGGTTGCTCCCCGAAGGCTTTTTGGAGTGTTATTGATGTGATGGTCCTTTGCCGGATACAGATCCGGTACGCTCCGGTAACACAGCACCATTAAGGCCCTAGCCCGACCATCTCGGGAACGATTTATATGGCCACATTAAACTTTCAGGCCATCCCTCCCTCCCCACCCTCAAGTTCCATGAGGAGCTTGGGATCTCCAGAGCCTCGTCTGTTAGTGAAACAGGATTCGACGCGGATAGGTGAGGTTGACAATTGGGTTTGGATAAGCTGTATATTGCGCTGAAAACCTGAAGGGTTGCGCTACACAGCCCCTTGAATCTGGTACTTTAGTCGACTCTTGCGACAAGCATACCTACCGCGGGTATATTCTGACCCCCTAACCCGCTTGGATGTTGCTAGGTAGCAATCAATCCATACTTAGCGCCTGTTACATTCCACGCATGATAAGCGCAAACAGGTTTTTAGTTGTTTATAAGATAACTAAAGCGAAGCAAGATTTTGGTGTTGCTTAGTTGTGACCAGGAGCGAAGCTTACTCCTGTTATATGTAATTATAAAATAAATTATATAAAATTGTTGGTAAGTGGTGGCAGGATTATTGCAAATGTCTCTTGCTGATATATTCAGGCACAGTGGACCTAATGTAATAACTGACACAGTGGGGCTAATGTGATAACTCCTCCCCCTCTTAAGTTCGGAACGTCCCTTATCCGACGGTCTTCTTTTAATTATATTAATTAAGTTTTTTCTTAGCCTATTAGTTTTGTGCTATAATTTAAGTCTTCAAGTTTTAATATAGAATTTCATTTTCAGTTCATTTGTAGTTTTTCTACAAAATTTAGAAATTCCTATAGTAATATTGTTTAAAAATGCTTTCTTACTTTTAAGTATATACCTTGACGAATATTAGCAACACTAAGGGATACTACTTGGCGGCCACCGTGGTGTGATGGTAGCGTGCTCCGCCTATCACACCGTATGCCCTGGGTTCAACTCCCGGGCAAAGCAACATCAAAATTTTAGAAATAAGATTTTTCAATTAGAAGAAAATTTTTCTAAGCGGTGTCGCCCCTCGGCAGTGTCTGGCAAGCGCTCCGATTGTATTTCTGCCATGAAAAGCTCTCAGTGAAAACTCATCTGCCTTGCAGATGCCGTTCGGAGTCGGCATAAAACATGTAGGTCCCGTCCGGCCAATTTGTAGGGAAAAATCAAGAGGAGCACGACGCAAATTGGAAGAGAAGCTCGGCCTTAGATCTCTTCGGAGGTTATCGCGCCTTACATTTATTTTTTTATTTATTTAAGGGATACTACTTTTTCTTTTTTTTTTTAAGGGATACTATCATCTCAAAGACGATACTGAGCAGTGACTTGTATGTACATAAACAAATCAATCATTATGTCTACACATATGTACATGCCAGCAGCGGAGAGATACTCACAAAAGTACGCAATCATCAGCAAAGTATTTCTCACACATACATATGCATATGATGCACACACATATGCATGAGATGCTCACAAAAGTAGGCAAACATTTGTGCAAATATCACTTACATATACACGCGCATATGAGAAGCTATACACATGCATCTGTAGTTTATAGCTGGTGAGTTTATAGCTGGTAAACAAGTAGTAAATTCTAGAAGAAGAAACGCCTAGAAGAATGAGAACGAGACATAACAGAGTATAAAAGGAGTAATCAGTAATGCTGAGTAAGCAGTAATCAGTTTGATTTAAGCAAGCTATTGGTTGTGAAGTATCAGTATTATTGTGAAGTACTTAAATAAAGGCCATTTCGCATTATTGAATATTGGAGTTATTTATTCAACAGATTAGCGATACGAACGTTAGCAGAAGGTTGCAAATAAGAGGCATACCACTAAAATTCGTTACAATTGGTTTCAGAAAAGGAATTTTTGATTAAATTCCGAAGATTGCAAATACAACTTGGACATGGCAAAGTTGAGGGAATTGTGGATCCAGCAACTGAAGAAGTAGTTGGAGAGCCGTGGATTGAATACAACCGGCAATAAACTTGAACTTCAGGCACGACTACGAGACGCTATGGAGTCGGAAGGAATTAATGTGGACGATGATGTCTTTCATCCTGATGGCGTCGAGACAACAACAAAAATTGTGGAGAAAAACGAAACATCGCAGGCAGTCACGAGTACAGACTTGAACATGCTTTTAGCTGCAATATCCGCTCAAACATCGACAATGGAATCTCAACTGGCACAACAGAAGACAAGTATAGCATCCCAACTGGAATCACAGGAGACACGTATAACATCCAAGATGGAAACACAACTAAAATCCCAGGAGAACCGTATAACAACAAAAATGGAAACTCAACTGGAAGAACAACAGGCAAATTTAACATCTCAACTGGTAGAACAGAAGTCATATATGGTATCCCAAATGGAATGACAGGAGACACGTATATCCGAAATGTGGTCACAAATAACATCCAAGATTGAAACACAGGAGGCATTTCTATCTCGCAAATTGGAAGAAGGTCAAACAATCTTACTGTCGGAGGACATGTGGATGGAAAGGAAAGTTTACTGACTGGAGATACGGGTGCATCTCAGTCCATCATTCGAGCGGATTTAGTCAACAAGAAGATAAGACCACTACATGGAGCAATATTGCGTACAGCCACTGGAGAAGACGCCACGGTTCTAGGAGAAGTAGCATGTGAATTCGCATTCCATCCAAGATGGACGTATTCCGGTAAGAGTACTCAATGAGTTCAAGTCACCACTCAAACTGACCAAAGGAGCTATTTTGGAAAGATGACAAGAAGCTGAAGTAGTTATTAACTGTGAACAGCTCCAGGAACACGTTTCATCTAGTAATACTGATCTTTCAAATGACATCATGGCATGGACGGAGGGACTTGAGGAAGCCTATCAGAGTAAGAAAACAACTGCTCCTAAAGTAAGCCAACATATTTGACCAAGATGGCTCCAAAACAGGCCGCACCAACGTTGTGAAACATCAAATTGACACTGGAGATGCGACGCCGGTCCATCAAGCTCCACGTAGTGTTCCACTGGCGAAGTGGGAAGTTGTGAGTCAAATCGTACAATAAATTAGCGACAGCGGCGTTATCGAACCATCAGCTAGTCCATGGAGCTCTTGTGAAGAAGAAGGATGGAAAAATGAGGTTTTGCGTGGACTATCGAAAGTTGAACGACGTTACTAAAAAGTATAGCTACCCATTACCAAGAATTAACGATACTCTGGACTCGCTATATGGTACGAAATGGTTTTCCACACTGGACTTAAAAATCGGCTACTGGCAAGTGGAAGTAAAGGAGGAAGACAAAGAGAAAACAGTCTTCAGTGTCGGTGATGGTCTTTGGAAATTTACAGTAATTCCCTTTGGACTACGAAATGCACCAGGTACTTTCGAGAAACTCATGGATCAGGTATTGAAAGGAATACATTGGAAAACATGCTTGGTGTACTGGACGACATCATCGTATTAGGCAAAAACTTTGTTGAACATCTCAAAAACTTAGAGGAAGTTTTTCAGAGCGCTGGTCTAAAACTAAGTCCCAAAAAGTGTTCGCTGTTTAAAAAAGAAGTAAATTATTTGGGTCACAAGGTAACAACAGAGGGCATCTGCACTGGGAATGAAAAGATAGAAGCTGTAAAGGATTGGCCAAGACCACAGAACTTTCATGAACTAAGAAGTTTCCTTGGGCTATGCTCATATTTCCGCCGGTTTGTACAAAATTTTTCCAGCGTAGCACATAGCCGCCATGAGCTTACAAGAAAAAATAGCGCTTTTGTATGGAAGAAGGGGCAAGAAGTGGTTTTCCAAACATTGAAGGAGCGTTTGTGCACTGCCCCAATGTTAGCATATACGATTCCAGGAGCAATATTTATTCTAGATACAGATGCGAGTGGATATGCTATAGGAGGTGTTTTATCACAACTGGTCGATGGACAGGGGAAGGTAGTTGCATATTACAGCCGTTTGATTGGAAAACCAGGGAGGAACTATTGCGTTACACGGATGGAAATGTTGGCATTGGTAGAGTGCATTAAACATTTTCACAAGTACCTCTACGGCCAATGATTCCGCGTCAGGACAGATCACGCAGCATTGAAATGGCTCCTGCAGTTCCGTAATCCAGAAGGACAATTGGCACGGTGGATCTAGTGACTTTTCCATTGAGCATCGAAAAGGTAGTACCCATGGAAATGCTGATGCAATGTCACGAAACCATGTAGTTTGGAATGCAAGCACTGCTCAAAGGCCGAGGCTAAAGAAGACATTATAGATGTCCTGCTATTGAGTATAACATGTGAATGGGACAAGCAACAACTAAGGAAGTGTCAGCTAGAAGATACAGATCTGTCATATGTTATGCAAGGGTCCGAATGAAACGAAAGACCAAATAGAGTGGAGATGTCATATGGATTGGGCACAGTGGAACAGTTTAGAGTTGATATCCGGTTGCTTGCATCAAGTATGGGAGAGTGAGGATGGTCAAAGTAAGAGGAAACTGATAATTGTTACAAGGAAAAGGATTCCCGAAGATCTCAGTGAACTACATAACGGTCCAAGTGGAGGTCATCTTGGAATCACGAAGACGCTTGAGAAAATTAAGCAGAGATTCTATTGGTTTGGTTGCCGTCAGTCGGTCACCGATTGGATTGCCAACTGCGAGGTTTGCAACAGAGCGAAAGGGCCCAAAGCACGAAGTCATGGCCAGATGAAGCAGTATATTTCAGGTGCACCATTGAGAAGGATCGACATGGATGTCGCAGGTCCATTTCCTACTAGCAACCGCGGAAACAAATACGTACTGGTGGTTATGGATTATTTCAGTAAATGGCCAGAGGTATACCCAATCCCAAACCAAGAAGCGGAAACAGTAGAAGAAGTGGTTACAAAAGATTGGGTTGCCAGGTATGGTGTACCAATGGAGTTACATTCTGACCAAGGCAGGAATTTTGAATCAGCTGTGTTCCAAGAAATGTGTAAGAAGTTGGGCATTCGAAAAACACAGACAACTGCATTGCATCATCAGTCCAATGGTATGGTGGTACGTTTCAATAGAACCTTGGAGGAGCATTAAAGGAAAGTAGTAGACAAGGGATTCAAGGGGTTGTGTAGCGCAATATATAGCTTCTCCAACCCAATTGTCAACCTCACCTTCGAGCGGCGAATTCCGTTTCACTAACAGACGAGGCTCTGGCGACCCAAGCTCCATGAGGAGCTTGGGGGTGGGGAGGGAGGGATGGCCTGAAGGTTTAATGTGGCCATATAAATCGTTCCCGAGATGGTCGGGGCAGCACCTTAATGGTGCTGTGTTACCGGAGCGTATCGGATCTGTATCCGACAAAGGACCATCACATCGATAACACTCCCCAAAGCCTTCGGTGATTAACTAATCGCTACAACAACAACAACAACAACAACAGTAGACAAGTGCCATAAGGAGTGGGATACACACTAGGCCGGGTCGATTTGTGGGGAGACAAAAAAAATCGCCCATTGCTCTATGAAAATCATATTCTAAGGATCAAAATAAGAAACTTTGCCGAAGGAACCATACCTCTAAAACGAATTCTGACCGTAAGGGCCAAATTTTGAAAAATCCCACTTTGAAATGCCTATGTTTTTTCTTTTTGGAGTTTATTTTTCTCTTTAGAAATTTATTTAGTCAGAACATATGTAAATGAAAAAATTAATGTAACTTAGTAATAGAAAAGAAATTAAAAAAATTATTAGAAAATAGCGTTTTTGCAACCCCCTTTTAAAACCAAGGCATCACTGTGATGCATTTGCATGTCGTAAACATAGTTGTGTGGGTTTTTTATTCAACCGTTTTAAAAAATGAAGGTATCACTGTGACACAATTGTAGATCGTAAAATTGCTTGTGTTGTTTTTTTAAGCCACCACAAGACACAACAGGTAGAATTGAAATTGCTCCTACCCAAAAGCTCGACCCAAAGGGGGGACATCAGAATTCGTTTTAGAGGTTCGGTTCCTTCGGCTTCCTTCTTATTTTGATCCCTAGAATACGATTTTCAAAGAGCAATGAGCGATTTTTAAATCGACACGCCCTAATACACACATATCATTATTCTTGACGGCTTACCGATCGGCAGTGTATGAGACAACGGGCCAAACTCCCGCAAAGGTAATTTTTGGCAATGACATTCGACTGCCAGCTGATTTGAAGTTTAGGATAGATCCCGATGCGGAGAGAAATGTCAATAAATCCACTGTTGTCTTCGAAGAAGAGCTGAGAGGTACACGATCTTGTAAGGTAACGAACAAAGATTATGAGCGACAAGATGAAACCCGGAGACGATAAATCAATTAACTCGGAAGGTTTTCAGGAAGGAGATTTGATGTTGTTATAAAACTCACAACGAAAAAAAGGCGTTTCCCCGAAATTGCAGTGTAATTGGGAAGGTCCATACAAAGTTGTAAAACGGAGCAACGTTGTAGTGTACCGCATACAAAGCATTGGCAAACCACGAACCAAAATTAAGGTGGTTCATTTGTAAAGGCTGGCAGCGTTTAGATCGCGGCCACCAAGACAGAATCGTCGTGCCTTTTATGAAGAATTATTTTTATTTTTTACCGGGATTGTCACCTGCACAACCTCTTCGGTTATTACCATTATTTAATCTTAGAGAACGTGGGTACCATTTTATTACAATTAAATTTGCCTACTGCAGTAAATATTTCATTATTTTTCACCAATTTGTCCATCAGGACAACTGTGTTTTTCCTTATTTTCAAGTCCTCGATTGCCGGCTTATTTCAGCCTGGTCGAATATTGTGCTAAGTAAATAACTTCCTCAACAATCAAGTTGCTTGAAAATTTTTTACGCTACCATTTTTCTATCCTAAGATGAAAATGAGCGCGACTAGTCTTTTGTTGCAAATTTATATAGCGCTTTATATATTTATGCGTTCTCTTGTAACTTTTCTTCATTTTTGCTGTTGTTGGTAATATTGTTATTTTATTTTTTAATTTTGCATACTTCCACCGACACGGAGTTTCTTTTCAAATATAATTTGAAAGAATTGTTATTTTTGGTATAAATTTTCTACCGGGTTAGCCTTTGTGGTTGGTTTTTCCATATGAACTACTATGGATTTTTGCTATTGCTTCTTGGTTTTCTTTGTCTTTAAAGTATCAGGAGCATTCAAAGAAATTGTGCAAATTTTGATTTGCTATTAAAATTTGGCAGGGTTAATGAGTCTGCCTTTACTGTTGATTGCGACATTTTAAGAATTATTATTTAAATTATTTGTGGCTCTTCCTCAGCTTTGGGTTTGGTTTTAAAATAGTAGGGTGTAAGTTTAAGTAATAGGGTACTTGTAGGGTTTGTTTATAATTTTAACTTTACAATATTTTACTTTATAATTTTGTTATTTTTTAAATGTATTCATGTATTTTTAATTTTAAATTTTTTTGAATTTTGTTTACTTCAAAAATTTTCATTCTTGTGAAAATTCGATTTATGTACAACCGATTTTTAAGCGTTAATAAAATATATTAATTTTTATATTAAAATAGTTCCTTTATTTATATCAATATTGGAACTACAATTGGCGATCCCGCCTTTGTCGAGTGCAGTAATTGTTTTTGAATGTGGGATAATCATATCCATATCGGTCATCGTATATAATTTCTTGGCATTATAACGGTTTAACATACGACTAATATTACAACAGATGCAGTTGCAGATACACAGAAGAGCTAATATTACAGCAAAATTCTAGATGCAGTTGCAGATACATAGAAGAGCTAATATTACAGCAAAATTCTAGATGCAGGTAGGTAGGTAGGTTGAACTGGCCGGTCCATGAGGACCTCACATAGACTGATTGAGTCCGTAGTGTTACCAGAAGTTTGTTTTAACGACCAAACTGAAAAACCCTATCAAAAACCAGGACCTATGTTATAAAATAACTCCGTCCTCTTGGCAAATACTAGAAGCTTCCTAGGACTTAAGCCACTTGCTGCTTCTAGATCTGACAGCTGTATCACTCCTAATAGCTGGAGTCTTAGCCTGGCAAGTGCAGGGCACGAGCACAGAACGTGCTCGATCGTTTCCTCCTCCAACCCGCACTTCCTACACCTGCTATCACTGACCAAGCCTAATTTAAAGGCATGTGACGCCAGAAGGCAGTGTCCAGTCAGAATACCCGTCATGAGTCTACAGTCCTCTCTTTTTAATGATAGAAGCAACTGTGTTAGTCTAAGGTTGTAAGACCTACACATAATCTTCGACACTTTACAGCCCCGCGCTTGAACCCACGCCTTTTCTGCTTGGTGGATCATGTGCACCTCTCGCCTTCGCTTAATCTCGCCCAATCTAATTGGGACGTCTACGGAGCAAGCTTCAAGGGATGCGCCCTTTTTAGCTAATTCGTCCGCTTTTTCATTCCCATCTATTCCCATATGCCCTGGGACCCAATATAGATGTATGCTTCTCCCTGTCCCGATTCTCTCCAGAGACTGCTTACACTCTAACACGCATTTAGATGCTGTGCTATGCGAGATTATTGCCTTAATTGCTGCTTGACTGTCAATATAAAAGTTAACACGGTTACAGCTTAAGCTATTCTCTTCCAGGGTTTCTACTGCTTTGGTTACGGCTAATATTTCCGCTTGGAAAACGCTACAGTAATCCGGCAGCCTGTAGGATCTGCTTAATTCCGGATCAGCGCAGTATACCGCAGACCCTACTCCTTCCACTATTTTGGAACCATCGGTGTACACATGTATCGCCTCGTCCGCCATTTGCGCACCCTTGCGCCAACCGTCCACCTCTATTGTGGCCTTGAGATCTCCCTCAAAGTGCAGGTAGGGAATCATGTAGTCTGTTCGTCTTGTGACTGAGGACGCTATACTACTATGGCCATATGGTCGGCGCTCAAGCTGCCCCGAAGCATCGAGCCTGGTTGCGGTCGTTAACGCTTTGTTCTTTGCTACCAGGTCTACAGGTGGAATGTGCAGAATGGCATACAGTGCAGCCGTCGGGGTTGTTTTCAGGGCTCCCGTAATGCAAAGCATCGATAGTCTGCATACCCCCTCTAATTTTTTGAGGTATGTTGTTTTTTGTGTGGCTTTCCACCAAACAAGAACTCCATAGTATAGAATAGGGCTTACAATCGCTGTAAAAACCCAATGAGAAAGAGAGGGCGATAGGCCCCACGTACACCCCAGCATTCTTTTACATGCATAGAGTGCCGTTGAGGCCTTCTTGACCTTCTCTTCCACGTTGAGCTTCCATGACAGCTTACTGTCTAGGATGATTCCTAGATATTTTGTGCAAGGTTTCTCCTGTAAGGTCACCGCTCCTAACTTAGGCCTGGTCCAATTTGGAACCTTGTACCTCTTTGTAAACAAGACCATATCCGTCTTCTCCGCATTGACTTTCAGCCCGACATTAGATGCCCAGGTATGAATATCCCGAAGCGCCCGATCCATCAAAGAACTAATCGTTGGAAGGCATTTTCCACTTATGACAATTGCAACGTCATCTGCGTAAGCCGTAAGTTTTACGGGTCCCTCATCGAATTGCCTGAGCAGTTGGTTGATGACCAGTGTCCACAGCAGAGGTGATAGCACCCCTCCCTGCGGCGTGCCCCTGTCCACTGATTTCGTGGCCTCGTACAATCCCCATTGTGATGTAATCTTTCTGCAATTTAACATGCAGCCGATCCATCTGATTAAGGCAGGATGTACTTTAATGTAATTAAGACCATCCATAATCGCCCATTTTGCAACATTATTGAACGCCCCGGCAATGTCCAAGAAGACTCCTAGAGCATACTCCTTATATTCCAGGGATTTCTCTATGCTTATTACCACCCTATGCAATGCGGTGTCTACCGACTTGCCTTTGGTGTACGCATGCTGTGTTGTGGAGAGCAGCTTTTCATCCACGTTGGACTTTATGTACACATCTATCAGCCTCTCAAAGGTTTTGAGCAGAAATGATGTTAAGCTAATGGGTCTATAGTCTTTGGGATACACGTGACCGATCTTCCCCGCCTTTGGTAGAAAAGCTACACGAGCAGTTCTCCAAGAGTGCGGTACATGATTCAGTCTTATGCACCCATCGAATATTATTTTAAGCCATTCCACGACCGCCCTACTTGAGACTTGTAGCATGGCCGGGAATATACCATCTGGGCCCGGCGATTTAAACTTAGAAAACGTCTTCACTGCCCACTCGATCTTGGTATCGGTCACCAAGCCCGGCACCACTAGCTCCGTGATCGAAGTGTGAGTGATGTCTGCTGGTTCTTCTAAACCGTCTCCCGATGGGAAATGTGTATCGAGAAGCACCTCAAGGGATTCCTCACTATCACGTGACCATTCCCCATTCTCTTTCTTTATTAGTCCCTGGACTATGTTTCCCTTTGCTAGGACTTTTTTCAACCGTGCTGTTTCACTGGAGCACTCTATGTCCGTACAGAAACTTTTCCATGAGTTTCTCTTCGCCCTGGTAATTTCACGCTTGTAGATCCTCAGTAGATCCCTGTACTCGTCCCGACACGCTTCGCTTTCCGCGGTCTTTGCGAGTTTAAACATTTCTTTTACCTGACTTCTTAGAAGACTCAGCTCATTGCTCCACCATGGCGGCTTTGCTTTTCCTCTGAATCTTCTTAGAAGGCAAGCTTTGTTATACGCAGTCATAAGCGTCCTTGTTAGGAATTCATTCGACTCCTCCAGTTCCTCTACATTAGCAACCTCTTTGGGTTGTCCCAGTTTCGTTTATACATGTTTCTGGAATTTAGTCCAATTCGTTGCCCTAGGGTTTCTAAAGGTTCCTCCCTTCTCTACCCTCTTTAGTGGGATGCTGAAGCTTATATACGCATGGTCGGAGAAGGATGGTCTATCGAGAACCATCCAATCATACCTTGATATATCACGCTCGGAGCTCAATGTAATATCCAGAACATTGCTGGATGTTGAACCAATGTATGTAGGAACATTTCCCCTGTTGGCTATCTGCAAATTGGTTTGCAGGATGTAACAAAATAGAGATTCGCCTCTCTCGTTCGTATCTGCTCCTCCCCACGCATTGTGGTGCGCATTTGCATCTGCGCCTATGACCAACCGCCCTTTGCGCCCTTCCTCCTGTACTAGCCTTTTGCACTCCATCGGTGGAACCTCCGCAGCATGGGCCATGTAGCAGGACGCCAGGATAAATGCCTGCTTATTCTTTTGCTCAACGGCCACCGCTGCGAGATCCTCGGTGGTGTAATTAGGCAGCATATATGAATGCAGCTGTTTCCTTACCATTACTACAGCTCGCACCCGTCCTTCCGTTTGTGCGTAGTAAACGCCAAACCCACGCGCGCTAAGTCCAGAAACCTTTCCTCCCGATGAGAGCCACGGCTCCTGGATCAGCGCCACGTCAAACGAACCCTCCTCAGGGGTTAGGAGGAGTTCGCTCGACGCCACTTTACTGTGTTGGAGGTTTATCTGTAGGACTCGCAGCACCATTGGGCTGTTTGTCCCCCTCCAGCACCTTCGTCTTGACGTCGTCGTCCTCCTCTTGCCCTTTTGGTTTAGAGTATTCGAGGCCCCCTTCAGCCCCTCGTGAATGTTGTGCCGTGTGTTCCTCTGTGCGAGTCACAGCACCATTTAGCGGTTGGTCCTCTTCTAGCACGTTCGTGGTGACGTCGGGGACCTCCACCTGTCTTTTTTCCCTTAGGCTTCTGAGGTCCTTTTCGACTTCGCCCACTTCCAGCGTGTTAGGATTTTTATCCTCGGGACTTCTTCGCTGCGTGTACAAAATATCCTCCGCCTGCTTGTTTATTTGGAAGATGTAGAACTGACCATCCTCGGTAGGCCGAGATACAGTAAGTACCTTCCAATCCTGTGTCGGTATGTTCGGATTCTGATTCTGCAGAAGTCGCAGTGTATCCTCCGACTTCATCACGCATGGTATCCATACCTTAACTTTTGGTACCGTGGGGATTTGCGCTTTATCCACCACCTCAAACCGCGCGTTCGTGCCTTGCCTTTGGAGGTTTGGAACGACTTCCTCCAGCCACCGCAAGCTCGCGATGTTGTCGCACGCTATCATCTTCACACCATTATACCATCCCCCCGAATCAAAGGTTGGAAGGGGCTTACTTGGTTGTTCCCGCATCATCTTAAGCATTAAGCTAATAAGCTCCCTTTCCACAGATCTCCACCTTTCAGTAGTCATTTGTCCGAACGGACTGCTACGATCAACTAGCGCCACAGTCAGTGACTGCTTTGCCACATCACTCATCTTCTCGGGAAAAGCAGGAGTCTTAGTGTTATCTCCCTTTGGAACCTCCGAGAACACCGGAGTCTTCGCGTTAACTCCCTTTAGCGCCTCCGAGAAAGCCGGAGTCTTAGCGTTATCTCCCTTTGGCTTATCTCCTACTTCCGTAGTTGGAACTTCCCTCTGACTGGCAGCTTTCGAGGTAGTTGCTACCTCGCTATTGGAACCCATCTGTCTTACAGCTTTGGGCCTACTTGTCTTGTCTATGCGACTGCCCTGCTTCGCGGCTCTAGGACTGGGTCCTTTCTGCCTCTTGAAAGCAGGCTTGTCGCCTTCTGCCGAACGTTGCCTCTTCATTCTGCCATTCGACGCTTCTTCCTCCTCGTACCGGTTGCAGAACCGAGGGTTTCTCGCAGCAAACCTTTTGAACTGCCTTCGACCTACTTCTACCGCTTCATGGGCCCATTCCAAGCGCTCGATCTCCACTTCTGTTGGGTCGACCACTGCTCCCAAGCGTTGTATAATTCTTAGTGCTCCACGGTACTGCGAGAGAGCTCTTTTACTTCCTCTGCTCCGTACCCTTCTCCACTCTTCTACTCCGTTTTCATTTGTGTGCTTCTCCAACACGGAGTTCATTGAATTAGCACTACTCTCGCTCCCCGAGTCCGACGCATCGCTTAATTCGTATTTGTCGTCCTTGGATTGCGACTCAGTCCTCCTCTTTACATCCTCCTTATTACATTCAGGTAATGAGTTGTTCATCTTGGTCGTACGACCACCTGCCCGACAAGGCGGGCTCAGCGGTCCAGTATTATATACGGGGAAAGAACCGTCCGCCACAGCAGCGCCCCTTACTGCGGTAAGGCCATAAATACTTCCCTAGATGGCCCGGTATCGGGAAGGCTCCGTTCGAATACAGCCGGCTGCAAATCGTCCAATAGGCACGGTCCGCATAACACCCAGGATTAGGGGGTTGGCAGTTCTTGGTCACCGACATCCCGCCGCCCTCCTATGAGGCGAAACGGCGTAGATGTCAGTCCTAAACAGCTCCGCCTCATAGTCGGGCGCTATGGAGTTCGGCTAAGCCCTCACACCAACGACAAGGTGCCTACCCTAGTGAGGGAATTCTAGATGCAGTTGCAGATATATTGAGGAGCTTATATTACAACAAATTTTATGACGATATACAAACATTTCATTCACAAGATGTCACTACGATTATTGTTTTAACGCTATTAGCTGTGTGCGTCTTCGTACATACCGTCTATGTTGCTGCGCCTAGAACTGAGATAGAGCTGGTTTAATAGCAATAACGACCATTGATTATATCAACCTTAACAACCTCTGATGTTATCAATGACACTTCCGTCACTTTCGCCACCGTTATTGTTAATAAAGTAAGAATTACACAACATAAATGATACTTCTGATACACTACTAGCAACAATTTCATCTTCCTGCATCTCAAAAACAATTTCATATTGGTGAGATCAATTCTTGATATTTACATATATATTTGTTTAACTATTAAATATACTATTTTTGTGTTTGGTTTGGAATCTTGTTATTTTTGAATTGTTCTTTTCTGGTTAAGATACAAAATCTCGAGTAATTAAGTCAATTTATTTACATTCAATTGGTAACTTATATAGGACCATTTACATTCCATAAGGTAGTAGCAAAATTTAAAAATTTTAAATTGTGAACTCTTCCTTCAATTCAGTATAGTATTTATTTAATATAAATTATATAACTGTTTTACTGATTTAGATTAATTTTGTTTTATTGATTTTTTAATGGGAACGATTTTTTGTCATCCCTTGTCAAATTTGCTATTTTATTCTCTAACTTTCTTTTTCAAAACGGTTAATATGTTTCACTCCACACACAACAATACACACAACATACAAATTACACTCACAAACAATTTAAATGACTCACTAATTGATTTACCGAATGAGAATTTTTCTGATCATATTTCGAATCCCTACGAAAATATAAGATCAAATGAAATTTCCGCAACATCAATTAAACTTCCACAGTTTTGGACTAGTTGTCCAGAAGCTTGGTTTATCCATGCAGAAACACAATTTAGTACTAAAAATATAACGCAAGAAAACACAAAATATGAACATATATATTATTACCGCGCTTCCACAGGAAGTAATTTTAACGGTTTTAGATTTTATTCAAAATCCCCCCAAGTTAATAAGTTTTCTGAACTTAAGAAAATCTTAATAGAAAGGCATTCATTAAGTGAAAGTTCAAAGCTAGATAAAATTTTTAGTGTTTCTGAGATGGGAGATCGTAAACCCTCAGAATTTTATCGATCATTGATTTTACTTGCCGGTTCAAATTTCAGTGAAAATATTCTTAAAAAGATTTGGATAAGAAAACTTCCCAAAAATTTAAGTGCGATTTTAGCTAGTTCCAATTCAACTAATATAAATGAATTGTCAAAACTCGCTGATAATATTTGGGAAGTCATAAATAAAAATGAAGTATATTCGGTTAACGCGGTTTCGAATTCAGTAGCGCAAAATTCTGTTGTTGAAAATTTGGTAAAAACTACTTCTTTGTTGTTTGAAAATTTTCAAAAACTTTCTTTAGAATTATCTGAAATAAAAACTCAAGTTTATCAAAATCAATCTAGATCACGGTCGAATTCCAGAAATTATTTTAGAAATTCATTTAGACGTCGTTCCAATTCGCGTAATAATCCAAATTAGCTGTGTAGATTTCACTACAAATTTGGAAGTAATGCCCGAAATTGTGAACAACCGTGTTCTTATAATACAAATAATGATTCAACAAACTAAATTCAACCGTTGTTGCAGCGACGAACAACGGTAATTTGGAATTTTCAACTCGTCGCTTCTTCATTTTTGATAAAGATAATAAACTACATTTTTTGATCGATAGTGGAGCAGAAATTTCAGTGTTACCATTGTGTAAATTTCCACATACGAAACGTACAGATATAATTCTTACAGCAGCTAATGGTTCAACAATTTCCACATACGGGAAAAGGCTTTTAAACGTAAATTTAGGTTTAAGACGTGAATTTCCCTTTACATTTTTGATAGCGGATATAGCTAAGCCAATAATTGGAGCAGACTTTCTTTGTAAATATGGTATCCTTATTGATATGAAACATAACCGCTTAGTAGATCCCTTAACAAATCTTTCGGTCAATACCATTTCTTCTTTTTGTGACATTCCTTTACCAAAGTTATTTGCGGTTGATAATAAATTTACGAAATTATTAAGAGAGTTTTCGTCACTTATTGCAGAACCAGATTATACGAAACCTGTTAAACATACAACGGTACATCGACTTGTAACGGAAGGTAGTCTTCCATTTTCTAGACCCAGGCGCTTAGATCCGATAAAATACAAAGTCGCTAAAACGGAATTTGATTTTTTAGTTAAAACAGGCATTTGTCGGCCTTCAAATTCTTCAGTAGCATCTCCACTTCACTTAGTATCTACCTAAAAAAGAGTTGAATGATTGGCGTCCTTGCGGTAATTTTAGGATTTTAAATATTGTAACTGTGCCGGATCGTTATCCTTTACCACACATACAAGATTTTAATATGAATCTTCGTAATAAAAATATATTTTCGAAATTAGACTTAGTTAGAGCATATCACCAAATTCCTATGGCTGAGGAAGACATTTATAAAACTGCGATTACAACTCCTTTCGGTATGTTTGAATTCATGCGAATGCCCTTCGGACTTAGAAATTCTGCACAAACTTTCCAAAGATTCATTAACGAAATAGTCAGTGACTTAGATTTTGTATATTCTTATATCGACGACTTACTTATTGCAAGTAAAGACGAAGAACAACATTTAAAACATTTGCGTATACTTTTTCAACGCCTTTCAGAGTACGGTTTAAACATTAAACCAAGTAAATGTACTTTTGGCGTATCAAATATAGACTTTTTAGGACATAATATTTCTGGTACAGGTATTCGACCTTCTGACGAAAAGGTAGCAGCTATTCGCAATTTCGAACGTCCGAAATCAGTTAAGCAAGCCCAAAAATGTATAGGCATGGTAAACTATTACCATAGATATATTCCAAAATTAGCAGAATTTACGAACAAAATTTATGATCTAATTAACAGAACAAGTAAGAAACGTGACAAAACTTTAATATGGGACGATATATCGAGTAAAGCTTTTGAATGAATTAAGGATAAATTTGCATCTACGATATTGTTAAATCATTTTAGCAAAGATGCCAAATTATCTTTAACAGTAGATGCATCTAATACGTCTATTGGTGGTGTTATACAACAAACGTATAATAAAAAAATTGAACCTCTTGCATTCTTTTCTAAAAAACTTTCTCCAACTGAAATTAAGTACAGCGCATTTGATAGGGAATTATTGGCAATTTATTTAAATATGAAACATTTTCGATATCTTTTGGAAGGACGACAATTTACAGTTTTTACGGACCACAAACCTTTAACTACAGCTTTAAATTCAAAAACAGAACGGAGTCCCAGAAAAACTAGACATTTGGAGTTTATAGCACAATTTACTGATGACATACAATACATTAAAGGAGAATCCAATGTTGTAGCAGATACGCTATCTAGAGCTTTCGAGGTTAATGCAATACACAATACAGAGCTGAATTTCAAAATTCTACAAAGCGAACAACAAAATGACAGTGATTTAAACGAACTGATATCTAAAATACAATTTTTAAATTTGAAGTTAATTAATATACCTATATTAAATTTCAATATTTGGAGTGAAGTTTCTGGAGATACACCTAGACCATTTGTACCGAGTAAATTACGGAAGACGGTATTTGACATGCTGCATGGAATTGCACATCCTGGTACAAGAGCTACACGACGACTCATAATTAAAAAATATTTTTGGCCTAACATGACTAAAGATATTAATAGTTGGTCAAAAGAGTGTCTAAACTGTCAAAAATCCAAAGTTTATCGTCACACAAAGTCTCCTGTTGTCAAAATTCCCATTCCTAAGAATAGATTTGAGCATATACATCTAGATATAGTTGGACCGTTACCTACTTCGAAAGGACATCGTTTTATTTTAACAATAGTTGATAGATTTACTCGTTGGCCAGAGGCATATGCTCTAAAAGATATTTCAGCGTCAACAATTGCGAACAAATTTTTCAAAGAATATATATCTCGTTTTGGAGTTCCATTGAAAATAACCACCGACCAAGGTAGCCAATTCACATCAAAATTGTTTTTAGAGTTAACCAAATTACTCGGTAGTCATCATATTACTACTTCGGCTTATCACCCTCAAGGAAATGGTATGGTTGAAAGGTTTCATAGACAGCTAAAAGTTACTATAATGGCTAGAGATGGATCAAAAAATTGGTATGACGAGTTACCTGTCATACTACTTGGGTTGCGATCTATTTACAAAGAGGATATTTCAGCTGCACCGGCGGAAATGGTTTTTGGTCAAAATGTACGTTTACCGGGGGAACTTGTTGTTCCATCAGCTGAGAATAGTTCATCAACTGAAATTTTAAGTAGTTTACGTAAACATTTTCGGAATTTAAATCAAATTTAAGTCATCATAGAAATTGTGATACAGGAATTTATGTTCCAAAAGATCTTCAAACTTGTAAATTTGCATTTGTTCGAGTTATAGATAAACGCTCATTACAGCAACCATATTAGTATGTTTTTTAAAATAATTTTACAAAAATATCTAAAACTTTATTCCTAGGCGATTTTGTTTCATTTTTATTTATTCATAAATAGAATTTTTTTTCAGAGATATTATAATTTTAATATTGATCCCTATCGGGGAAAGTTATCTTTGTTATCCTAGCTATTTCTTCCTCTTTGGTCGTAGGGTTTTTAATATCTTCTATTGTAGGTTCCCTTTCCATTCCTATTTTCTTATAAAAAAACTTTAACCATTGAAGTTTTTTTTTCATAATCTACTTTTCCTGAATCTAAAATTACTTTATCTTGCCATTTAATGGGGTGTTCCCAATATTTCCCTGGCATTCCAATTTACGTACTTAAATTTTGACTTTTAATTAATTTTTCTTTTACATTTAATTAATTCGTTTTTTTTCTTAACTTGTTGTTTTCAATTTTTCTTTAAATTTTTACATTTATTCTTTTCATTCTACTTACATTATTTTCTAAAGTCTCCTAGTACTAAAAAAATCTTAGGCAAAAATGAAATTTGTGCTAATGGGTAAGCGTCTCAAGGCCGCTCAATTTATTCTAATTTTAACGATATTTAACGTTATTAATTATGCTGCCAGTCTAAATTGTAGTGCAAAGTTGTATACCGTCAGTGGATTTGAAATATTATTCCACTTCTTCTATGCGCATCCAACTGCATCCAAATTGGTATATCGCCAGTTTGGTTGAAATGTTATTCCACTTCTTCTATGCGCAATCAGCTGCGTCCAGTTGATATGTTTTAAAAAATGTAATATCCGTTTATGCTCCCCGTCCAAGTAAAATATTCGCCAGTGTTCCTCATCCAATATTCGCCAGTGCTCTTCAGTAGTGTTAAAAAATATTTTGCTAGTACTTTTTTGTTAGTCCTCTTTGGCTCTAATGTATGTCCATTAACTTTTCACTAATATATTTAATTTAATATTTTAATATTTACCTAAAAGACTTGGCTGGATCTCTGTTCAGCAAGATCTAGCGAATTTTACTTATGAGCAAATTTTCAGCTAATTGAATTCTTCCAACTAGATTTTTTATAGTTTTGCCAATTTTAATCTAGTTTGGCAGGATCGCCATGTAATAAGTTACAGGCGAATCCTGCTTGGTATATTATCGCGAGCTGACAGGCGCTTCTGACCAGCTAGATCTTTAGCAGTTTTGCTAATTCTTGATCTAGACTGGCAGGACCGCCATGTAATAATTTCGTCGGTAATTAAAATAAAATATATTCGATGAGCTCTTAAGTTCAGCGCAGCAATCCGATTGTTCTTTATTCAGAAACACTTTCTCTTTTATAGTAAAATTTCTTACAATACTGTTGGATCACCCTAATAGCATTTATAGCAAATATTAAAAACACTTATTAAGTAGCTGCTAACTACTCTCAATTTATACTAAACGCACTCTTTGTAAACATGTTCATACACACACACACCTAACATTAAGCATTAACTATTGCACTCATTCTCAATCTCACTTATGCTTTTGGTTGTACCTACACAATTTGTTTTCCAATAAATCATTGCAAATCATCATCTTAACGTGAACGGTTCGTCGTTGTAATTTTAGTCGCTGTATATTTATATTCGCGGGCAAGTATATATATACCCACTGGTCAACAGTCGCACACCCCCACTACCTAAGTTTCATGTAACCCAGGAAAATCCTCCTTGGTTCAACATTTTGGCGCCCAAACGTGGAGCTTGTGTGCAACTTCATAGTCCAGATTGGGAGTTATCAACCGTCGAACATAACAACAACAACCGCCGATCCCGCAGTCAGCAGTCCATCGGCCGTAATTGTGCTGTACATTTCCCGTGGACAATCGGCAGCACTGTATACAAATAATCATCTGTACATGTAAACCGTTTGCCGCTATCAACTGCCCTTTGGAAATCGTATGTATGCATAAAATTATTATTTTTGTCACAGCCACCTTTTTGCATTATTTGAGTTTGCATTCATATTCGCTGTTGCGGTTCATTGCAAATAATTTTTTTGTTGATTGCTGCGCCGCTAGCGTATACACCTACGTCTAAGCTGACGTTGCTCTGCTCGTTTCGTCATTTTCGCTTGCCCTGCCTACGTCATCACTTGACTAGCAGCATTTTTCTTCGCAACCAATATTAGCACAACCCAGCAGACAAGTGAACAATCATTCAGGTCGTATACCACGACGCAAGTCACCATGTCCCTAGAAGAATGTAAACGCAAGCGCTCCAATATTAAACGAAATATTTCACGTATAAAATCCATTGTAGAGGCAATTAAAGATACGGATGAAAAGCCGGCGCACGCCGAACTCCAATGTCGACTAGGGATTTTGGAGTCCTACTTCAAACAAGCACTTTCCGTGCAAGCAGATATAGAAGATTTAGACCCTTCCGATAACGGTCGAGCTGACTTAGAAGACAGCTACGTGGCTGTAAAGCTCAGCATACAGGCACGACTTGGGGATGATGGTAATACCACAGTAAATTATACTGATACGGGTACACCTGCACCTGTCGTTACGTCGTCGCATCTCCCAAGGTTGTCGCTGCCTACCTTCAGTGGAGACTACGCTGAGTATAAGAACTTTATAACGTCTTTCACTCAAATTATCTCACGTGAGTCTAGACTATCAAATATAGAGCGTTTTAACTACCTTTTATCCTGCTTGAAAGGCTCAGCCCTAGAAACAGTGAAGGCTTTTCAAGTAACCAGTGAGAATTATCCCAAGGCATTAGACAGACTCAAAGAACGATTTGACAATCCGATTTTGATATTTTTAGAAGGAATCGCCTCACTTTTTACGCTGCAGCCAGCAGACAAGTCGAACGCTCAGTAGTTGAGAAGTCTCGTAGACAAAGCATCCGCTATCTACAGCTCGCTGGAATCACGGGGTACAAGCTCCGAAATTGCGCAAGCCATGTTGATTTATATAGTTATGGAGAAATATGACCAGCAGACTCGCAATAAATGGAACGAGTCCCTCGACTACAAATCCCTTCCGACTTGGTCAAAATGCTCGCAGGTCTTAGAACGCCACAGCCAGTTTTTGCATTCATCTGATTCGTCAGTCAAACGCAAGTCAGAATCTGGCAAGCATAATCGTGGGACGAATAGCAACCAGCAATCATCGTTTGCTGTATCCAGTTCCAATTGTGTTCTCTGTGCCAGCTCCAAACATAGACTCACTGGTTGCCCTACATTCAAGGAGATGACTTCAAATCAGCGCTTCGATACAATGAAAACGCATGACTTATGTATCAACTGCCTTGGCAATGGGCATAGATTAGCTCAATGTCCATCAAAAAGTCGCTGTCGAATATGCAAAAAAGCCCATCACACGATGTTACATCATGGCAATTCATCGCAAGCCACGTCATCGACACAGCAACCAACACCCATCACGCATATTTCGCAGTCTGCTGCACCAACTTGGCAATCAACAAACGCTACTTTTAGACCTCAATCTTATGCCGAACCGCATTCTTCGCAAGCTGCAACACATTCACATATGGGAACGTCGGAAAGCGGGCAAGTAATACTAGCAACGGCAATGGTTCTAGTCAAGCACGCAACCGGTGAGTACATACTCGGCAGGGCTTTGCTTGATTCGTGTTCGCAAGTGAATTTCATCACGGACGACTTCGTCCAAAAACTTCGTCTTGGTCGTGAAAAACACCACGTTGGAATACGTAGCATCGGAAACTCACTTACAAACCTGAAGGCACGCACAACTACAACCGTCAAGTCACGGACATCGGACTTTAATTTGTCCCTACAATTCGGCCTTACAACGCACATCGCCTACCAACCGGATGCTGAAATCGATACTTCGAGATGGAACCTTCCACGCAACACAACTTTGGCAGACGAAGAATTCTTCAAACCGCGCCGCATTGATCTCCTGCTTGGGACAGAGGCATTTTTCGAAGCGCTTGCAGTTGGCCAAATCCGGTTAGGAGCTAATTTACCAACATTACAAAAAACGTTGTTCGGGTGGATCGTGTCTGGCCGATATCAGCAAGAGTGTCAAGCGAATACATCAACTTGTTTGATGTCATGCGAAGACTCCATCGACGACCAATTACAGCAGCTTTGGAAACTCGAAGCTGTCAACGCACCACACAAGCAAATTCAACCGGAACACAGCATTTGCGAAGACCACTTTTTAGCCAACACTTATCATGATGCCACTGGACGCATAACCGTAAGTCTGCCTTTCAAAGATAGTCCTACTTGTCTGGGGAACTCTTTCGAAACAGCGCGTCGTCGATTTATGTCGGTCGAGAGACGGTTATTAAAATCGCCTGAGATTAGATCGCAATACATATCATTTATGGCCGAATACGAAACTCTCGGCCACATGTCCATTGTTACAAACCCGATTCTAGATGAATCTCATTTTTTCATACCACATCATTGTGTCTTTAAGCCCAACAGCGAATCAACAAAACTTCGTGTTGTGTTCGATGCTTCATGTAAGACGACATCGCAAAAATCATTAAATGATTTACTACTAGTTGGACCAACAATTCAAACAGAGCTGTACATACTTTTGCTACGTTTTCGCTTGTTTCGATACGCCATATCCGCAGACGTCACAAAGATGTATAGGCAAGTACTTTTGAATAATAATGATCGTAAATACCATTATATTCTTTGGCGAGCTTCGCCAGATGTAGAACTCCATACGTATAAGCTAAATACCGTCACATATGGAACAGCTTCAGCGCCATACCTTGCAGTGTGCAGCCTACACTATTTGGCAGACAAATACATGCACGAGTTCCCAGTTGGTGCTCATGTGGTAAAGTCGTCTTTCTATGTGGACGATATGTTGTGTGGAGCTGACGACGTTGACGCCTTGAACACAGTAAAAACTGAAGTAATTTCTGTACTCAAGCGAGGCAAATTTCCTTTATCCAAATGGCACTCCAACCACCCAGACTTCAGAGAATGCCAAACTTCAAAGGAGCTCAACTTTACAGAAGACTTCGTTACCAGCACACTTGGTGTAACATGGGATCAACACAGTGATATGTTTTTATTCGCTTTCTTACCAAAGCAAGTCCATACTGCGGTTACAAAACGTACGATCCTTTCGACTGCATCGTCACTCTTCGACCCCTTCGGATTGCTGTCACCACTTCTGATCACATCCAAAATCATATTGCAAGAATTGTGGCCGTTCCACAAAACCTGCAGCAAGCTTGGAACAAATGTCTGTTATCACTCGGTTTGCTAACAACGCTTGCGGTGCCTCGTTATTGCCTGCAGCCGAACACATGCAATCTTCAACTCCACGGCTTTTGCGACGCATCAATTCGAGCATATGGTTGCGCATTGTATTTGCGCACCGAAGATGCCGATGGGAATATTGCTGTTCACTTACTTACATCAAAGTCACGTGTGGCTCCAGTCAAAAAACAATCGCTTCCGAAACTCGAGCTCTGCGGTGCGCATCTTCTCGCTCAACTGTACAATAAGGTAAAAAACATTTTTTCAAAGAAACCAATTTTCGCATTCTTTTGGACTGATTCGCAACTAGTGCTTCATTGGCTGCAACAACACTCGGTGACATTGTCAACGTTTGTAGGCAACAGAGTCTCTGACATACAGGAGTTAACAGCGAAGGGCCATTGGCGATTCGTGCCAACTCAACAAAATCCCGCAGACTTGGTATCTCGCGGCTGCACTGTCGAAGACTTGAAAACATCGAACTGGTTTTCAGGTCCACGGTTCCTGCGTGAAGACGTGGCAAAATGGCCTGCTAAGGGAGAAAAATTTGACGTAGATATTAACATAGTCAACGCTGAAAAGCGAAAAAGCTTGTTTGCTGCCATTGTAGAAACAAATGACATCCTAAAAACCATCGAGGAAGTTAGCTCATACATACGCTGTCTTCGACTCGTTGCTTGGATGTTTAGGTTCAGTGACATATGCAGAAAAAGGTCCAGAAAGGTCTTCGCCAACACCTCAAGAGCTGCGGCATGCATTATATTCTATCGTTTGGATGATTCAACAGCAGCACTTCGCCGACGACATCCGTTTGATCAGAAAAAATCTGCCATTGAAAGGCACCTTAAAATATTTAACACCATTTTTAGAAAATTCAAGCGGCTTTGAACTTATTAAGATTGGTGGCCGATTGGACAGCGCAGATCTACCGAACGATCAAAAGCATCCAATCTTACTACCCAGCAACTCGCAATTTGTAACAAAATACGTTCGCTACTTACATACGCAAAATTATCATGCAGGCCCCAAGGCATTGGTAGCCTTAATTCGACTCCAATTCTGGATAGTTAACGCTAGAGACGTCGCTCGCCGCATTGTTCGCTCGTGTGTCTATTGCGTCCGCTACAGACCAAAGCTGTTGCAACAGATTATGAGACCGCTGCCACCTGCACGTCTCACACCTTCTCGTCCATTTGAACGCTGTGGGGTTGACTTCTGTGGACCAATCAACACATACTTGCGGATTCGTGGAAAGCCACCCAACAAGTCGTATCTGGCCGTATTCGTGTGCTTGGTCACCAAAGCAGTTCATATTGAGGTAGTATCGGACCTGTCAACGAAGGCATTTTTAAATGCACTTAAACGTATGGGTAGTCGTCGAAAAATGCCATGCGATATATATTGCGATAACGCTACGAATTTCGTCGGAGCAGCCAATCACCTAAAGGAGCTTAAGCAATTTCTGTTTAATCCTGATATACAAAAAGAAGTTTTCAAATTTTGTTCATCAGACTTCATTAATTTTCATTTTATTCCTCCCAGGTCACCTCATTTTGGCGGGCTCTGGGAAGCAGCCGTAAAAAGCGCAAAGGGTTTGCTAAATCGCACGTTAGCAAACACCAAATTAACATTTGAAGAGCTAAGTACTGTCGCTGCTGAAATTGAAGCTATACTCAACTCTCGTCCACTATCGCCGTTGTCTTCAGACCCGAACGATTTCGGAGCTCTTACTGCTGGACACTTCTTAGTTGGTGAGTCCCTACGTGGTTTACCTGAGCGCTGCCTGGAACATAAAAATCTATCTAATTTGGATCATTTCGAGATGATCTCCTCAATTAAACAATGATTTTGGCGTCGTTGGTCCAAAGACTACATTAATGAACTCCGCTCACGGGTCAAGTGGACGACTCCTGAACCGAATCTCAATGTTGGAGCCCTAGTAATAATTCACGACGACAATTTGCCACCCTTGCGCTGGAAACTTGGTCGCGTCGAATCTACAGTACCTGGTAAAGATGGTCATGTTCGTGTTGCGCACCTCTTTACTTGCTAATGGGTCTTGTTGCCGCCCGATACACAAATTAGCTATCCTACCTGTAACTTGAAGAGGGTTCCTTCAACGGGGCCGGGATGTTGGATCACCCTAATAGCATTTATAGCAAATATTAAAAACACTTATTAAGTAGCTGCTAACTACTCTCAATTTATACTAAACGCACTCTTTGTAAACATGTTCATACACACACACACACACACCTAACATTAAGCATTAACTATTGCACTCATTCTCAATCTCACTTATGCTTTTGGTTGTACCTACACAATTTGTTTTCCAATAAATCATTGCAAAATCATCATCTTAACGTGAACGGTTCGTCGTTGTAATTTTAGTCGCTATATATTTATATTCGCGGGCAAGTATATATATACCCACTGGTCAACATTCGCACACCCCCACTACCTAAGTTTCATGTAACCCAGGAAAATCCTCCTTGGTTCAACAAATACTATTACAATATTTACATACAATACTTACGCACAAAGAATAACTACATTCTATTTTTATATACCTAGTCAGCAGAATATTCTTATTACCAAACTATGTAATAATATTTGGTCAGTCTCACTGACAAACCGACGCTGTCGATCACGCATGCTGATCGATACGTGAGCTGGTCAGTGTGACGCATATGGGTTAAACAACTGTAAACGGATACGGCTCCCCGCTGGGTTCAATATATTTTATCTATGCCGCTATGAATATGTCGCTATGAGTTATTTGCGCGTGGTCGAAAGTGAAATTCATTTGGTTGTGCATTACAAGCTAGACTTATTCTGGCATTTACATAAATACCAATATCTTGTATTGTGGTAATGCCAAATATGTACAAAAAAAATATCAATCATTATGTCTACACATATGTACATGGCAGCAGCGGAGAAATGCTCACAAAAGTATGCAATCATCAGCAAAGTATTTCTCACACATACATATGCATATATCTGAGATGCTCACAAAAGTAGGCAATCATTCGTGCAAGTACCACTTACATATACACACGCATATGAGAAGCTATAAACGTACATCTGTAGATTATAGCTGCTAAACAAGTAGTAAATTCTAGAAGAAGAAACGCCTAGAAGTATGCGAACGAGACATAACAGAGTATAAAAGGAGTTAAAGCTGAGTAAGCAGTAATCAGTTTGATTTAACAAGCTATTGGTTGTGAAGTATCAGTGTCATTGTGAAGTACTTAAATAAAGGCCATTTTGCATTATTGAATATTGGTGTTATTTATTCAACAATTTAGCGATACGAACGTTAGTAGAAGGTTGCAAATAAGAGGAATACCACTAAAATTCGTTACAATACGTTTACGGTGAAGATTCTGTCTTTTTTATAAATTTATACAAAATATAGTATTTTAAACAAAATTTATTACGATTTTTGTGTTACAAATGGTATGGATATTGAATAAGATATAACATCATTTTTACAAAAAATTAAGTTCTTCTAAACAAAATTTGTAAAGTAGATTAAGCATTACATTCTAATTTAGACACGGCAAAATCAATCAATTTAACGATAACTTTTCCTTCTTTGTAATGTTGTATTTTTTGTTTTACATGGCATTGTATTTATTTTAAAAATGTTAAAGTCATTGGTAGGAGTATACTTTTCTCCTTTCTTAAATGTTCAACACAAAAGACGCATTTGCTAATTGTTGCTGACAGAGCAATTCACACGATTTAATATATGTGTGTACAACGCATGACTAAACCAAATTTGCATTCAGGCAAATTTGCTGACATTGCGTTTCCCACAGACGTCACAGCTCAACGCAAATGTGTAGGTACATATTTGCGTCGAGTTGTATGTAGGTATGTAAGTATGAATGCTTAAAGTAAATATGTATGTTAGAATATTGTTGTAATAAGAATCAACACTTGGTGTATGCGGTTCCCGAGACTGTTTTTATTAATTACAAATTGTGATGTCGTTTAACAACTAACTCAGTATATGACAAAAGTGGTCTTTTATAGACAAATCAAAATAAAAAGTATTCCGTTATCCTCGCATTCCAATCGGTGTTTTGCATTCTTGCTGTTGTACTATAGGTAATTTTTCTGCTTGGCTTTGCCGCTGTTCTGCTTGCGTCACTATTGTTTTTCAACCTCTCTCTGACTGCGTGTGCAAAGTTACTGTTATATGCATAATCAGGGTCGTCGCAAATTGTGTAATTGAATGGGGATAGTAGTAGGGTGGTATACTTTCATAACAATATGTTTAGAAAAATTTAGTATAAATAAGCTAACAATATTTAAATAAAGATGCATTCACTCATTCGCACTTACACTTCACAAACCAGAATATTTATTTTCCACCTTTTATACAGCGTTCACTCTCTTCGCTTGAAAATGCCTCTCTTACGGTGACCGGTATTGTAACACAATGCTTGTTGGCAAAATTAACGACAATACTCTTTACGCGGACGACCGGGATTACCAGTATACACAATTGTTGGCCTTCCCTTTCCCCTTTTTTCAACAACACGCTAATTATCGCTAACTTCATCATCTTCCGCTTCATTATAAGCTTTATTTAGTTTCACTTTTGTTGTCTGTAATGGAATCTTGCAAGTTAAATTTGATACACTTCCCGGTGTCCGATTGAGCTGAAATTTTGCACACATGTATAACTCCGATGACAATGCAATATTACTTTGTTAGAATTCGATAAATTAACACAGTTATCGGTAAAGATTTGTATTTACTTTGGCATAACAGCCTAAGTCCCATACAAACCCGCCGGTACCTATCCGTGGATTGTGATATTTGGACGTGGTGAATCACGCGTGTTACGCGTGGTGAATCTCAACGCTTGCGAAAAGCGGAGACACAACCCTCTGTTGTATTTCTGTGTATAATCAACATAGCTGAATTTTTAAGGCTGTTTAACTCTGTAATCTTTTCTGTAATTTATTTTGCTTTTGGAAAAATTACCTATTTGAAAAAAACTGGCAGAAAAATATTGGCATAACAGCTTAAGTTAAATCAAGAATGGAAAAACTTGGAAAATTTTAGCAGATGTGGCAATTACGCGTGCCCGTTGAACGAAATATTGACAATCTATTGATAATCGCTAGGAAATTAGCGACATTCCATCAACTTAGCAGCACTTTAGCAATACTACTGTTATTATTTGGCCGCTCAAACACACCCATATTAATTGTGCATTAAATTTAAAATATACAACTCAAAAATGACTCCGGTTGTTATATCCGCAGCATTTATTTGGTGCAAATACAACATAATAATTTACACGGCCAAAGCCATAATAATTTGCACGGGTCGTCAATTCTTTCTCTGATTCAAAAGCTGAACTACCAGCGCTACCGCCATCAGCTTAGTGTCATCATTGCCAGTAGCGCCAATAATACCAAACTCGTGCCTGACACACAAAAGTCGTTTCACTCAATAGCGCAAGTGAAATGTACTACGCACTCACTACTAAGTAACGTCAAATATTCGATTGGAGTCATTTCGTCAATGAGCTACCATTGAGCTGGCACCGCATTGGCGCTGGCGCCATACAATTTACATCACTAAAATTGCACGAATGTCCAGGCTCATGACTTTGTTAATCCAGATGGTGAAAACGAAGACTCAAAGGAATGCAACCTTGCAAACAACAGCCGCCATTTTCAAAGTGTACAAATTTGGTGATACAACGTACGCTAACGCCGTTAGGCTGTTATCGGTAAGTGTTGCATACTTTTCTGCGCACTTGATTTTGTTTTACAGAATTTTGGCGATGGAATTTTAGCTAAGCGAAAGTAGAATTTTATTTTAAAACAGATTTAACCCACAGATGAGAGATCTGCAATCAGTAGTTGTAAACTGAACGCGGCATAGGCAGAGTTAAGTTATTTAACACTGTTTGACATAATTTTATATGTGCTCCCTGTCAAAAATGCTTCAACTAACTTAGTCACATTTTATTTCGATTATGAATATGCCCCAATATATTCGGATTATGATATAATAAAATTAAAGAAAAAAATAAAATTAAAGAAAAAAAACTTTTTTAAAAATAAGCTTTTATTATTGGCTAATAAAATTAACTAAAAAGTAAGTTGGTGCATTAAAAGAAATTGATAGAATGAGAAACGTTACAAATAGCTAAATAAAGATTACATAACTAATTTAAACAATATTTTACCCTACTAAAAATTTAAAAAAATTCCTATTTAAATTAAATTTAAGAAAAAGGCTTTTCTAAGAACAAGCTTCTATTACTTGTTAATAAAACGAACTAAAAAGTAAAAAATAAAATTAAAGAAAAAAAAACTTTTTTAAAAATAAGCTTTTATTATTGGTTAATAAAATTAACTAAAAAGTAAACAATAAATTGACTCTAAAGAAATATAACACTTTATAAGTTCATTGTAAGCTTTAACGATAATTAGGCTTTTTCGTCTGCGACAAAAGAATTCTATATTGTACATAATTATATATTTTTAACATTAAAACTTTACACCTAAATTATTAAACCTTACAGTTTATATCACAGTCCTAATTGTTCTAATAAAAGCGTGTTACATTGCGATAGCAAGAAAAGGAGATCCTAAATGTTCTTAATTATACCATCAAAATTCAACACGTTTTTATTAGAACAATTAGAACTGTGATATAAACTGTAAGGTTTAATAATTTAGGTGTAAAGTTTTAATGTTAAAAATATATAATTATGTACAATATAGAATTCTTTTGTCGCAGACGAAAAGGCCTAATTATCGTTAAAGCTTACAATGAACTTATAAAGTGTTATATTTCTTTAGAGTCAATTTATTGTGTACTTTTTAGTTAATTTTATTAACCAATGATAAAAGCTTATTTTTAAAAAAGTTTTTTTTTCTTTAATTTTATTTTCTTCATTTGTTTCGTGCTTTCAGCATCTGATGCGGTCTCATATTGCTCCTCCTCAATACGAACTTCGTTGTCGATTTGTCGCGTTGATTCTCTCTGTTGCAAATTGTTTCGAATTTCATTTGTGTCGATTGTTACAGTTTCTGTTGCTGTCTCTTTCATTTTCATTTTACCTAATTCGTTCTCGTCGAACATCACATCGCGCTTCTCAACATTTCTTTTTTCTTTGCAGTCATACAGTGTATATGCTTTCGATGTTGAAGAGTATCTTACAAAAATATATTCTATACCCCTCTCTCTAAATTTATTGTGTTGACCAGGGATGCACCTTAACGTTAAGCTAATCGTTTATCAAAAAATTTCCACCGTTTCCGTTGAAACACTTCGAAATATTATCGATAAAGAAATTATCAAGATAAATTGTATCTCGTTTTTAACCGAAACGAAAAGCTTTCGTTAACGTTAAAAACGTGATACTTTATGTTTGAATTGTGCTGGCAATGCTATAGCCATGGTGAAGCCGTAAGGTGGTAACAGCGAGCGGACATACACACACAAACTCCAAGTAGTTTGTTGGTGTAATTCGTCGGTGGTAATGTCAAAAATACTCTGAGAAATGTTCGTACTGTCAAAATTCATGAGAAAAGTTGCAATCAGCTAGGCTAATGCTTTCACCTTTAACGACTCCGCCATCAATCAGCTTTGGCAGCAAGTTTGAAATTAATAATGAACATAAAAAATTTGATTTCGTTTTGATATGGCAGAAAACGAAACTAAATCATTTCGTTATTTTGACGTTCTTAACGTTAATAAACGAAACGAAATGACTTTGTTTCGTTTAGTAACGTTAATTATCGTAACGAAATGATATCGGTTCGTTGCTTAAGCATGCCTGGTGTTGACTCATATCTATCCAAACTGCTGTTGAGCCGAACACTCTTAAGTGACAAACGTTCGGCTTGTTGCCTGTCCACACTTTGTAGGGAGTTTTATCTACAAGTTGCTTAATTGCCGATCGATTTCGTAAATACACTGCAGTAGCAACAGCTTCTGTCCACAAATTTTCGTTAAGACCTGCTTGAACCAACATACTCTGAGCCATCTCTACCAGAAACAATATAATAGAGAGACATTGCATAGACGAAAAATAGTGTGAGGCAAGCTTCACAAAATTCTAGTAGGTCACATTCACCACTTACCACAGCAGAATTTGTTAAACTACCACTGTCTGTATTTGTTATTTAATAATTATTTGTACACTTTTTATTCAGCTAATATGTTCAGAATTTTAACTTTTACTCACTAAAACTCCAATCAGTGTATTTCTGTGCTTAAATTATGTTAAAAATTTTGTTAAAGTTTTTGGTGTGGTGAAAGTGGCCTACTAGAATTTTGTTACGCTCCGCTGCTTTCCACCGAAGTTCGCGCATGCAATATCTTTATATTCCAAAATTTTTGTCTCTACTATTGTTCGGTTAGTTCGCACTGCGACTCCGTTTTGCTGAGGCGTATAAGGAATAGTCAATTGCCTCTGTATGCCGCATTCATTAAGAAAGCAATAAAATTCACGACTCACATGCTCTTTGCCATTATCAGCTCTTAGCACTTTTATCTTTCTTTCTGTTTGGCTTAGTTAAAAACTTTTAAACATTTTAAATTTTTGAAACACTTCATCTTCCGTCTTCAAAAAATATACATATATTAGCCTGGATTTGTTATCTATAAATGTCGCGAAGTAACGCGCCCCACCAAGTGACACTTTTGGCATTGGCCCACACACATCTGAGTGTAATAAATCAAGCAAACTCTGTGATTTATTTTCGCTAGCCTTGAGAAACGGTTTCACGCATATTTTTGCCTTCATACACACATTACAATTTATGTCTTTTGGTAGTGTTTTTAAATCTATGCCATTAACAATTTTCTTAGTAGATAGATGACCATAACTTTTATGCCACATCATTACATTTTCTTCAACTGCACTGAAGTACCTTTGTACAAGTTAAGTTATATCTTTGTTAGTTGACATTGATTTAGATAAATAGCAATACTGCATTCTTAAAAAGAATACTAACATATATTAGATATTAGAAAAACTACTGTATTACATGATCACTGTTGTTTGAAGAAATGAAATAATTGATTTTTGAATGAATATGAAATGTAAAATTTTCACAAGAAGTTTTCAGAATAAAATTTGTGACGATCATGAAAAGATCATAAGATTGAAAATATTTTAAATTTGAACAAATTTTTAATTGGCGACCGAGCAGGGACCACCGCGAAAAGTTTTTAAAAGGATAATATAAATCCTAACGGAAATCGGGAATCAAACTAAAAAAATTGTGGTGGTTTCATATACAAGAAGATTTTATTAATTTTAATTAAATAAAATGCCAATTCTAAAATTGTGATTTTTGAAAAGTTAAAAAAGGATTAAATCAATCCGTATTTAGTGATTTTTGTTTGAAAAGTTGTTCGACCCAAATATGTAAAAAAGAGCTATATTCACCCTTATTGTCATTGTCGTCGTCTTCACTGAACGACGACGACTCACGAAGACGTGTTAAATTTGGTATTGTCATTGTCGTTTTCGATAACTATTGACGACTATCGACACATATTTGGTATTGGCTAAGAAAATCTGCTGTCGTCGTCGCCATCACATGACGCCATTTTTCTCGACGCTGTTTTTACTGACGACAGAAGGAAAATTTGTAAGTAAAACTTTTTTTTTTAATTAACTCAATATACAAGCATGTAATGTGCATTGTTTTTTTAGACATTCAAAATGAAAAAAACGAGTGCGCAACAATTTGAGGTTCTTGTAGCTGAGCTAGAAAAAAATCCTTGCCTAGCAAAAGGCTTCCAAAGAGGTATGGCACCAGCAAATTTTAAACAACAGTGGGAAGCGATCAGCATAAAATTAAATTCTTTGGGACCACCTTTAAGAGACAGCGACGGTTGGCAAAAACTAATTAAAGTAATTCAATTAATAGAGCATAGTTTTTAATGAAAATATAATCTGCAAGTATAGCGAGATTTAAAATTTAAGGTGAGAAAAAACTGGTGAAAAATAGGGAAGGAAGTAATGCAACAGGTGGTGGCATGAATAAATAATTTACGCTAAGTCCAGTCGAAGAGGCAGTAGCCAACTTGCTGCAAATCGACAAGCAGCTGAGCCCGGAAGGGATTGTACAAGGTGTGCAGGTGCTGGTTGAGTAAACGTAAATTGTGTTGTCGAGGATGATCCTTAAATAATTTCAGATGTTCAACTGCATCTACCGGATTTTCCTTCCGAAAATGGCCCGAGTACTTCAGCGGTCGGAAGAAGCAGATCCCAAACTCCCGCTGCTACTAGGGTATACAAATCAAAAAAAAAGGCAGAGACGATCTCTTAGAGAAACACAGTAACATGTAAGAGAGGGTCCTTACCGATACCACGAGAAGGCTAAATTCAATTAAGTACCCTTTACGAGATACGGCACGGTACTAAAAAAAAATGCTCGCGAATGAGGAGGAAAAGCTAAAGATGCTAAAGAAAAAAGAATGTAGGGAAGTAGAACTTCATAAAATGAATATGGTTTTAAAAGCCATAAAAATTAAAATAGCAAAAACTAAACTTAAGAACTTAGAAAAAAAGAAGAAGACTGATTTTATATAATTTATTTATAAGAAAATGATTTTTTTCCGTTTGTTTGATGTACATAGTTATTTTATTTTAAGTACCTGAATTACTTTTTATTTCTAAAGAACTGAATAATTTTTGTTTTGTGATATTAGTTATTAAGACGACTGAATTTAATGCATATATGTACACAATTAAAAATGAACTGAAATTTTCAGTCTGAAACTATACAAAGCTGGTTTTGATTTCCTCTCTTATTTGTGATGCTTCCATATTCACGATATTTTCTACATCATCAATATTTTCACTATTCTCTAAGTTATGCTCTTGACTGTGTACATCCTCGTTTGCAGAGCGAGAACTAAAATCAATGCATATGTTGTGAAGTGCTGCACATACATTAGCAATTTGCGTGGCTTTAGATGGCGTATAATGAAGTTGACGTGCAGCTAGCAAACAGCGAAAATGGATTTTTAGTAAACCAATAGTACGTTCAATTATGTTTCTAGCTTTGGCGTGCTTGGTATTGTAAATAGCCTCGGGACTTCCTTCTGTTGTGCTTCGATACGGTGTCATAATAAATTGTTCTAGAGGATAGCCCGCATCGCCTACAAATATAAAAAAGTATATATTTCTTTTACATGATTTAAATTGTCTAGTTGGTTTTTACCTAAAATCCAGAAGTTACGCTATCCAGCATCGTATCGTTCTCGCAGAATTCTTCTAGCGTGGCTAATTTTCTATATGAAGGAATCATGGCCCGAGCCCACATGCCTAGCATCCATATACCTTATTCGCAACTTATGATCACAAATCTATTAAATTGTTTGTTAAAAAATTATTATTTAGCCGATTAAGAGTTTATCTGTTCTTACAATTATGGCGTTTAAACTAAAAAGTCCCTTTCTATTGTAGTATAGATGCTGGTCTTGTTTTCTAGGAGCCAAAATTATTATATGAGTTCCATCGACGCAGCCAATAACTCCTGGAAAGCAAGTTTTTTCGAAAAAATACTCTTTGCATTCTGTGTATTCAGCCTCTCTCATGTGAAATTTAATCCAAGGAGGACATATAACAGATTCCCAAACGTCGAGTGTTTCAGAAAGCACAGCATTGGATGGCTGGGAAAGTCCAAGATGGAAATCATTTCCCACACTTAGTTGATAGGAACCTTGCCCCTGTGTATTCAGCCTCCTTGCATTCTGTGTATTCAGCCTCTGTCATGTGAAATTTTATCCAAAGGGGACATATAACCGATTCCAAAACGTCGAGTGTTTCAGAAAGCACAGCAGTAACGGGTGGCTGGGAAAGTCCAAGATGGAAATCATTTCCCACACTTAGTTGATAGGAACCTTGCCCCAAAAATCGCAACGCTGCTGCCAATTTTATGGTTTTTTAAATCGCCGTTGTTCTGGTTTCATTTTTCATATGCGGCTGAATAGTTTCCAGAACATATCTGAAGGCAGATTTATTGAGACGAAAATAGTCTTCAACTCTGAAATAAAGTAATATATTTCCAGCTAAAACATTAATACATTCTAAACCCCCGAAAGTTGTTATACATACTTGTTGTCTGGCAAACGAAATACATCGGGGTTATTCCTTATCTTTTTTCTATTTAGTCTAAGCTCATCTTTATTATTTTCGTCACTAGAGCTCGTGCTAGGTTAGGTTAGGTTGAACTGGCCGGTCCATGAGGACCTCACATAGACTGATTGAGTCCGTAGTGTTACCAGAAGTTTGTTTTAACGACCAACAGAAAAACCCTATCAAAAATCAGGACCTATGTTATAAAATAACTCCGTCCTCTTGGCAAATACTAGAAGCTTCCTAGGACTTACTCCACTTGCTGCTTCTAGATCTGACAGCTGTATCACTCCTAATAGCTGGAGTCTTAGCTTGGCAAGTGCAGGGCACGAGCACAGAACGTGCTCGATCGTTTCCTCCTCCAACCCGCACTTCCTACATCTGCTATCACTGAGCAAGCCTAATTTAAAGGAATGTGACGCCAGAAAGCAGTGTCCAGTCAGAATACCCGCCATGAGTCTACAGTCCTCTCTTTTTAATGATAGAAGCAACTGTGTTAGTCTGAGGTTGTAAGACCTACACATAATCTTCGACACTTTACAGCCCCGCGCTTGAACACACGCCTTTCGCGCTTGGTCGATCATGTGCAATCTCGCCCATTCTAATTGGGACTTCTACGGAGCAAGCTTCAAGGGATGTGCCCTTTTTAGCTAGTTCGTCCGCTTTTTCATTCCCATCTATTCCCATATGCCCTGGAACCCAATACAGATGTATGCTTCTCCCTGTCCCGATTCTCTCCAGAGACTGCTTACACTCTAACACGCATTTAGATGCTGTGCTATGGGAGATTATTGCCTTAATTGCTACTTGGCTGTCAATATAAATGTTAACACGGTTGCAGCTTAAGCTATTCTCTTCCAGGGTTTCTACTGCTTTGGTTACGGCTAATATTTCCGCTAGGAAAACGCTACAGTAATCCGGCAGTCTGTAGGATCTGCTTATTTCCGGATCAGCGCAGTATACCGCAGACCCTACTCCTTCCACTACTTTGGAACCATCGGTGTACACATGTATTGCCTCGTCCGCCATTTGCGCACCCTTGCGCCAAACGTCCACCTCTATTGTGGCCTCAAGATCTCCCTCGGAGCGCCGATAGGGAATCAGGTAGTCTGTTCGTCTTGTGATTGATGACGCTATACTACTATGGCCATATGGTCGGCGCTCAAGCTGCCCCGAAGCACCGAGCCTGGTTTCGGCCGTTAATGCTTTCTTCTTTGCTACCAGGTCTACAGGTGGAATGGCATGCAGTACAGCCGTCGGGGTTGTTTTCAGGGCTCCCGTAATGCTAAGCATCGATAGTCTGCATACCCCTCTAATTTATTGAGGTATGTTGTTTTTTATGTGGACTTTATGTACACATCTATCAGCCTCTCACGTGACCGATCTTCCCCGCCTTTGGTAGAAAAGCTACACGAGCAGTTCTCCAAGAGTGCGGTACATGAGTCAGTCTTATGCACCCATCGAATATTATTTTAAGCCATTCCTCGACCGCCCTACTTGAGACTTGTAGCATGGCCGGGAATATACCATCTGGGCCCGGCGATTTAAACTTAGAAAACGTCTTCACTGCCCACTCCATCTTGGTATCGGTCACCAAGCCCGGCACTACTAGTCCGTGATCGAAATGTGAGTGATGTCTGCTGGCTCTTCTAAACCGTCTCCCGATGGGAAATGTGTATCGAGAAGCGCCTCAAGGGATTCCTCACTATTACGTGACCATTCCCTGTTCTCTTTCTTTATTAGTCCCTGGACTATGTTTCCCTTTGCTATGACTTTTTTCAGCGGTGCTGTTTCGATGGAGCACTCTATGTCCGTGCAGACACTTTTTCATGAGTTTCTCTTCGCCCTGGTAATTTCACGCTTGTAGATCCTCTGTAGATCCCTGTACTCGTTCCAACACCCTTCGCTTTCCGTGGTCTTTGCGAACTTAAACATTTCTTTTACCTGTCTTCTTAGAAGACTCAGCTCATTGCTCCACCATGGCGGCTTTTTTTCCTGTGAATCTTTCTAGAGGGCAAACTTTGTTATATTGCTGTTAGGAATTCATTCGACTCCCCCAGTTCCATTTCCCCTGTTGGCTATCTGTAAATTGGTTTGCAGGATGTAACAAAATAGAGATTCGCCTTTCTCGTTCGTATCCGCTTCTCCCCACGCATTGTGGTACGCATTTGCATCTGCGCCTATGACTAACCGCCCTTTGCGCCCGTCATCCTGTACTAGCCTTTTGCACTACATCGGTGGAACCTCCGCAGCTCCTGCTACTGTCATAAAAAAACATTTTTGTAAAATCTTGAAATAAAATATTTAAACAAAACTCAAATCGCGAAAAAAGATCCAGAAATAGTAAGAAAAATCGAACAGCTGATCCAGAAATGGCAGAGATGGTATATTTTCCTTTCATTTTATCAATAAACTATCGGCGTCGTCTCAACAAGCTTAGCCAATACCGATTTGGTGTCGAAGTGACGACGACGTCGATACGATGTGACATCGACTGAAAAACGGCGACGATATCAACGACGATGATGTCGACGACGACAATGACAATAAGGGTGATTAATCCTAACTCAAAGAAACAAAAACAAAATTTGTAAAAGAAAAGAAAAACTAAATTAAAAAAAGGATTATACAAATCCTAACAAACAAAATTTAAAAAGAATTTTGAAGTCATTACAAAAAAATTAAAAGGATTATAAAAGTTATAATAAAGGTTATGTTTGGGTTCTTCGATTGTGTAGTATGAACACAATCAGAATTATACTAAATGATTTCTCTCGCGAAGGAAGAAGAAGAAGAGAAAATTGTGTTTGAATGTTTATTTCAAAATATCAAGGTTTTACGTAGGTAATTAAACTAAATGGACAAAATATACAAAAATGTTATATTTACATTAAAAAGGGTTCACCGCTGTAACTAATTTACAAATATACAAAAGAATTCAAGTACCGTTCAAGTGACCAGTTTTACAATGTTGGCCTTGCCCCGTACAACAACAATAAAATATACATTGTAGTCTATTGCTATGTTCCAAGTGGCGGGCTTTGCGCCGTTCGCCTTGTAGTGGTAGCAATAGAACTATTATATTGCAGTCCATTGCTATTTTCCCAGTGACAGGCTTTGCGCCTACAACATATCAAATGGATATAGAAATTAACATGTATACACAACATATAACATACTTCCCGAGTGCACAATTCATCACAAAGTAAAACATTTACTGTGAAGATCGAGCTTTTATACTCTTGTCAATTTTATTGGAATGTATAGCGTTTCTTTATGTTACGATTTAAGCTTGCATGAAGTGCTTGCAAAAACATCTGTTTACTTGGAATGCTTGCACGAGGTGACCCTATGAATAATAATACTAAAAATATAATGGTGAATACACACTACAATGTTATTTGTTACAATGTTATAATGTATAGTGTTGCTACATCCTCCCCTTGATGTTGGGTGGATACACTGATCAAACATCATCAAATTTGCTTAGGATTTCCTGGGTCTTCCTCTCTTCCGAATTGGTTGTATTGGGTTTGAATCTGTATTCTCCCCATTGCCTCTATATAGCGTCAAGGCAGATGCGTGGTACGCTCCTAGTGGTACGCTTGGTTCGGATGTACTTGCAATTTCGTAAATTGATGTGCCTATCTTTCGGACAATAACATATGGACCATCACGTTTTGGTACGAATTTTGAAGTTATTCCTTTCTCTGCCTGACTCAGTACGTGTGTAGTTACTAGAATTTCAAATCCCACATCAATATCTTCTCGTGACCTTCTTCTCTTATCAACATAATTTTTGTTGCGATCCAGCATTTGTTGTTCGATTTCTTTTGCGTTTTGAAGGGCGTCAACCAATCTATTCAAATATGGCGTAATCTGCGGTATAAAATTCTCGCTTTCAATTACTGCTATGATGTCATGCTCTACATGGTCAAACGTTCTAAGTTCTCTTCCAAAAGTGAGGTATGCTGCGGAGTAACCAGTTGACTGGCACTTAGGTTAGGTTAGGTTAGGTTGGTGATGGACAACATGACGGTCCGTTGTGATACCACATATAATAAACTAAACTACCGGTGACGTAGAGATATAACTACTTAGAGAATCGTTGGGTAGCAACGATAAAGTTCCGAATGATCCCGATCTCAACCTTGGACAGCTCCTCGGGAGATCCAAGTGAGTCACGACCGAAATACTTTCGCCTAGTTCTGGCAAAAGCTGGGCAGTCAAGCATAAAGTGATTTGGTGATTCCACCTCATCATCCTCCATACAGCTGCAGCAGGATGGAGTTTCCAATATATTGAGACGTACCGCATGGATACCCATGGGACAGTGCCCTGTCAAAACCCCAATGACCATTGATAGGTGAGCCTTAGTGAACCCAATTATTTCAGCAGACCTCCTGCCATCCACTTTCGGCCAGAAAGATCTTGATATCCTGCAAGACGTAGTGTCCGCCCAACGTTTTCTGAGCTGACTCGAGGCCCACCTATGGAAGAGCAATCCACAGGTGGCTAGCGGAATCCCGAAATCCCTACAGCCATCTTCATCCGGTTCAGTTGCACCGATTCGGGCTAAGAGATCCGCTTGATAGTTACCCGGAATATCACTATGGCCCGGGACCCAGATAATCTTAATTGTATAATAATTCGATGCAATCGCAAGTGAGGTCAGGCACTCCCAGACCACCCTCGATCGCACTGTAGTTGAGCTCAAGGGTTTTATAGCCGCTTGGCTATCAGAGTAGATGTTAAATTCCCTAACCGTAGTAGCGCTGGATAGCATTTCATCCACCGCATCCTTAATCGCAGCAACTTCTGCAGTGATCAGCCAACTTAAACTTGCGGCTTACATTTAGCTCTTGACAAAAGACCCCCCGCCAACCTTTCCGTCCAACCTCGACCCATCCGTGAACAAGTTAACCGGTCCCATGCCCCAGATAATTCCTCTTCTCCACTCCTTCCTCGGGGGAATGACTCGGGTGAAGGTTGTATAGGGAGCGGCCACCGGCATGCAATAGTCCGTCCTGTCCGGGATAAAGTCGAAACTAGTAAGAAGGCTAGAGTGTCCGAAATCAGAAAGCATATAACCCATATCACGAAGCCTGACCAACGACCGGGCCGCGGCTGCCTTTCCCGCAATATCTACTGGATGTATATTCAGCATGACATTCAGTGCCAAGGTAGGTGTTGTTCTCATAGCGCCACTGATACCGATAAGCGCCGTCCGTTGCACTGACACTAACATTTTGGAGGTGCTCGCCGTGTCCAGTGCTTTCCACCAGCACCCCATAGAGCAGAATCGGTTTGACCACCATTTCATAAAGCCAGTGTACTACTCCTGGCAAGAGCCCCCATCTCTTTCCGATAGCCCCCCTGCAGCAGTACAAGGCAACCGCGGCCTTCCTGGCCTGGCCCTATCTTCCAAATTGGGCCTCCAGGACAGCTTCTTGTGCAGAACAATTCCCAAATATTTAACCCTGTCAGTAAGTACCAACGGTACCCCTCCAATCGAAGGAGTTCTGAAGTCGGGTATCTTATATCTCCTTGTAAAAAGAACAAATTCTGTTTTTCCCGGGTTGACCGCCAATCCACATGATTCAGCCCACCTAGCCACAGTATCCAGGTAGCCCTGCAGAACATCGCGTAGGGTGCCCAGAAATTTGCCCCTGACTAGGATAGCGAGGTCATCTGCATAGGCAACCACCCGACAACCATTGGCTTCCAGCTCCACAAGAAGCTCGTTGACTACCACAACCCAGAGCAGAGGAGATAGGACACCCCCCTGTGGCGTGCCCCTGCACACCTTCCTCCTAATTATGGCCCCTCCACACTCCGCTGCGACAATTCTGCCGCATAGAAGTTTGCTAATAAATTCAACCAGAGCCGCTTCGACTCCTAAACCCACCAGATCTCTTCCGATTGCCCCCGGTAATACATTGTTAAAAGCCCCCTCGATGTCTAGAAAGGCACCCAGAGCATACTCTTTATGTTCTAGAGACCCCTCTATTTGCTTTACAATCGAATGGAGAGCCGTTTCCGTCGACCTGCCTTTGCAGTACGCATGCTGTGAAGCCGACAGTAACCCCCCAGGTATCCTTTCCCGTAGGTACAGGTCAATCAACCGCTCAAACGTCTTAAGAAGAAACGACGAGAGACTTATTGGCCTGAAATCCTTAGGTGACACATGAGAGCTCCTGCCGGCCTTCGGAATGAAGATGACCCTAACCGTGTGCCACGACTTAGGGATATAGTTAAGCCTGAGGCAGTTAGTGTAGATGATGGCCAACCAGCGGCAGGAAATCCCTAAAGACCTTTGAAGTTGCGCAGGAATGATGCCATCCGGGTCGGGTGACTTATAGGGCTTGAACGAATTTATAGCCCAGGATATTTGACTTTCCCGTAGTGGGATGGCAGGCATTTCTGCATGGCCAGCAACCGCCGAACACGCAAGCGAAGACTGACTGGCACTTACTGGTGTTCAATGCGAAACGGATAGCGGATAAGTTGCTCTTCTAAGCTTTGTGTTCGTTTTGTACAAATATACTTAACTGGGCTTTAAGGTCCCTATTTTTCCTTTCAACTGGGTTTGCTTCAGGGTGATAAACAGGCGTGAAGAGCTGTTGTACTCCCATAACGTATGCTATGTTTTGCATGATTGACGAGACAAATTGTACACCATTGTCTCTCTTAAGTCGACTTGGTACACCGTATCGAAGAAAAATTTCATTAATTAGCGTTACTGCTATGGCTTCTTTCATTGGGAATAATTCAACCCACCTAGTGGCGACGTCTTCTATCACGAATATCCACTCATATCCATCATCTGTTTTTGGCAACGGACCGAAAAGATCGATAGAAACAACTTCAAATCTTTGTTTGCTACTCGTGGTTTGGAGTAAACCCATAGGTTTCATGTTTGTTGCTTTATAACGTTGACATTCAACACAGGTTCTCACATGCTTAGTTATTTCAGCACGCATCCCTGGCCAGGAGTAACGTTTAGCGATTCTGTCAATTGTTTTTCGGTTCCATAATGACCAGCAGTATTTTTTTTGTCATGATATTCTTCCAAGATATTTGCGCGTTCATGCGCAGGTATTACCATATGTGCCTCTTCGGAATCGTCATTTGCATAACGATATAATACTCCGTCGTTGAGGAGGTAACCGCGATTGCTCCATAAGGCAATATCTTCATCGCCTTTCTCTAAGGAATTTATGACTTTCATTAGGTAATCATTTTTTAACTGCTCATTTCGTAGTTCGCTAGATGTCTTATGAGGTAAATCTGTATAGAAAGCACATATCCAATTTAATGATTGGTGATCATCTGTATCACACGTCGGTCTCGGGAGCATATCAGCTAAGGAGTTGCTTTTGCCTGGGGTATACTCTATTTGAAAATTATACGATTGAATCTGTAACACCCATCTTGCAAGGCGACCAGTAGTTTATTTCATGCTCAATAACCATTTCAGAGGCTGGTGGTCCGTCTTTAAGCGAATCTCAGCACCTTCAATATATCCTCGAAGTTTTGAACAGGCCCATACGATAGCAAGAGCTTCGCGCTCCGTTGTGGAATAGCTCCGCTCAGCTGATGTTAACAATCGACCGGCGTACTCGATGAGGTGTTCGTTTTCTTTCTCTCCTTGAAGTAATACTGCACCTAATGCGTAAGCACTCGCATCGGTTTTTATTACAAAGGGAATATTATCTTCAGCTTGCTTTAAAATAGGAGGGTTTACCAGCAACTGTTTTAGCGGATTAAACGCTTCAATTTGTGGTGTACGCCATTGCCATACATGGTTCTTTTTCATTAGCTCTGTGAGTGGTTTAATGACTTCTGCAAAACGATCAATAAAACGGCGATACCAGGAACACGTTTGTATGAATGATATCAGTTCCTTTAAGGTGGCTCCTTTCTTAGCACAATAGCAGACGTTTTATCTGGATCGACTTTGACACCTTCTGTTGTGAGTACATGACCCAGATATTTTACTTCTGGGCAACAGAATCTACATTTATTAAGAATTACACGTAGCTTGAACTTTTCAAGCTTCTCAAGTACTGTATTCAAACCTTTCATATGATCCGAGAACGTGGATGAACTGATAATTATGTCATCCAGGTACGCAAGTATTTGCACATTTGGAACGGTGGTTTTGAAGCGATCTATGAGTCGTTGAAAGGTTGCGGCAGCATTTCGAAGGCCAAAAGGCATACGCTTAAATCTATATGGACCAAATAGCGTTATAAGACATGTCTTCTCTCTGTCCTTTTCAGCAAGAGCTATTTGAAAATATCTGCATTGAAGATCCAATGTTGGCATACATTTTGTACTTTTTGCGAAGTGGAGTAAGCCATCCATACGTGGTAAGGGGTAACGGTCTGGAGTAGTTATCGAATTAATTTTCCGGTAATCGACACATACGCGTGTACCTCCATCTTTTTTGGCTACCATTACAACCGGCGAAGACCATGGCGAATCCGCTTCCTCGACGATGTCGTTTTCAAGCATCTTCGTTATTTCGCATTTAATTCGCGTTATTTTGGAAAAGACAAACGATACGGTGGCGAAGCTATTGGTGCATGATCTCCAGTGTCTATGAAATGCTGTGCGTATGGCGTTGGCTCACACAATGTTCCAAATACATTTGAATGCGTACGCAAAAGCTTTTCCAGTTGCGTCTTCTCTGATAGCTTCAGTTCAGTTCCGTCCATTTATTTAACGAAACAAAATCAATGGAAAATAAATCAGTCTACTTGTAGACACCAGTAAACAGGTCACCACGTTTAGGTGTTTCAGGCGTAACCATTTCCGGCGGGATAGCATCTCTAAATATGTCTTGAATGACTCGTGGAGAGTAATCATTCGGCAACTCTGGCCCGTAGTATTCAAATTCAGACATATAAACTTTCGATGTGTCAATCTTGCAGGGAATTTTAGCTTCAGCTTTACGTTTACACGCTGTCGTGCTAACCTTGACTGTTTCTAATAGGTTTAGTTCCATTGGTTCGGAATCTGCGAAATCGAAATGGGTAGATGGATCACTTTCAAAGTACCAGTAACGCTGGCCCATGTTCAATACGATTCCAGCCTGTTCCACAAAGTCAGCGCCAATGAGAGTTCGATTACCTTTGGCATTGGGCAAGATAATAAATTGAATGTTCAAGTTTCTTCCACCTATAACAATTTTGCATACTGTAGATAGGCATTTCTGAAAAGATCTACTACCGTCGGCAAGTGTAATGCCACACTTAACGGATTCATATGCACATCCCTTGAAATCCATTATACGTTTCAGATTGGTCCTCGCTACGCTTGTTCGAGCGCCAGAATCAAAATATGCCTGTCCAGATACACCAAAAAGTTGGACGTTCGCGATCGGGATTTCAGTACCAATCGACGTGGACAAGGAGTTAAAGGTGACTGTGCTAGGCGTTGCTTTGGTTTTTTGTTTGCAATTCGTGCAATTGGCACGCGTTACACCAGGAGCATTGCATCCATAGCAAGCAAACTTGGGCTTTAAAGCTACAGATTGCGCCACGTTAGCAGCATGCGTTTCTTTCGCTTCCTCGTTTTTCCTTTTCATACATACATCCATGCTATGACCTTTCTTGCGGCAATAATTCCAACGTGCTGAGTTGTTTGAACTGGTGGCGTAGCTATCGTTTGATGTATTTTGCCTACGTTCTTGCGAGAATAACTCGGCTTCACGGGCTTCTTTTAGCAACTCATAAAAACTGTTTATTTTCATGGATTTTTACATGCAGTAACCCAAACAAAATATCTATTTGGTCAGCTTCGGCTGGCACATTATTTAATTGGGAGAAAAGTGCGCGTTTTTTCCTAATAAAGACATCCGCCGACTCATGTTTCTGCTGCTTGCTATCAAAAATTTCAACGTATATACGCCGCGATAACCTAGGAGGAGCGAATGCTTCACATTCGTATAACATCATCAAAAGCTTCGGCTTTCGATTTCACCCCCCGCCACCATTCTGCTGCATCACCAGACCCATGGGCATACCGCTAATCGCATCCGCATCGTTTATTTTTTCCACCAACTTAAATGTGGAGATGGCAGCAATAAATTCCTCTACTTTTGTGGAACTACGTTCGCCGCTAAAACGGGCGATACAATTAGAGAAAGAACCAGGACGAGAATTAAAATTACTGACGGCTTGCATAAGTCGTTCAATTTGTTCTGTAGTGAAGGTCGTCATATTGGAGTTTTTTGAAAATTTCGCAATTCGTTCGCTTCGGCGAATAGGAGTGAAGAAGCAACTCGAGAGGTTGGCCACGATTTAAAGGCAGTAAAAGAATGGAGTTTGCCACGCAAAATAATGGCCACGCGGTTGGGCGCCAATTTATAATAAAGGTTATGTTTGGGTTCTTTGATTGTGTAGTATGAACACAATCAGAATTATACCAAATGATTTCTCTCGCGATGGAAGAAGAAGAAGAGAAAATTGTGTTTGAATGTTTATTTCAAAATGTCAGGGTTTTACGTAGGTAATTAACCTAAATGGACAAAATATACAAAAATGTCATATTTAGCTTAAATTATGGTTCACCGCTGTAACTAATTTACAAATATACAAAATAATTCAAGTACCGTTCAAGTGACCAGTTTTACACTGTTCGCCTTTTCCCGTACAACAACAATAAAATATACATTGTAGTCTATTGCTATGTTCCAAGTGACCGACTTTGCGCCGTTCGTCTTGTAGTGGTAGCAAGGCGCCTACAACATATCAAATGGATATAGAAATTAACATGTATACACAACATATAACATACCTCCCGAGTGCACAGTTCATCACAAAGTAAAACATTTACTGTGAAGATCGAGCTTTTATACTCTTGTCAATTCTATTGGAATGTATAGCGTTTCTTTATGTTACGATTTAAGCTGGAGACATTGGTGCTTTATCGGTAACCGTATCGGTAACCTTATAACAGCTGATTTGACCAACCATATGAGAATCAATGCAATCGATTATTGGTGCCGCTAAGGTCGTAACCGTATTGTAGCCAACCAATTGGGTTTTGGTTTACCGTCGTAACGATAAACAGCTGATTACGTTAGGGATACGGATACAGCGATACGACATACGGCACCAATGACTCCGGCTTTATTAAGCTTGCATGAAGTGCTTGCAAAAACATCTGTTTACTTGGAATGCTTACACAGGGTGACCCTATGAATAATAATACTAAAAATATAATGGTGAATACACACTACAATTGTAGAGGATATTTTTTCATTCAGAGAAATATTGCGAGACAATATAAATTAGTTTGCAAGTATCATGAAATCCTATGAAATAGTAAAATAATGAAGTGAAAATAAAACTAAATACATTAGTCAACATTAAACCAAGGAACAACAACAATAAGACAACTAGAGAGCAAATGGAGAAAGATCACGTGGACGAAAAGAACATTAGAGAAGGCTACTAAAGAAGATTACAATCAACATCAATTTTTAGATTAAATTTAAACAATATTTAATTTTAATATTTCTCAACAGAATTGTTAGTATTAAGCAAAATTAATAAGAGCGATTTATTTTTAGTAAATTAATTGGTAAATTGGAAATATTCCTTTGAAATTTAGTTCACCTAAAGTACGTTTGACTTGAATTGTTACGAGTCCTTAACTGTGAATTAGATTTTGTTTTCATGCAAGTCTTATTTTAAAGGCATTTTAATTTTTCGTCAATAATATTTTAAGAATTATTTTGAAGTTTTTATACTTATTTTTTATCGTGGTTTTATCTAATTCGTTTGCTTTGTTTCACACGTGTTAATTAGAAACATTGCGCAGTGAAGAGTCCTATACTGATGTAATTAAGACAGTTAAAATTCTTGAAACCAATTTTAAAATCAGCTTGTTTTGTCAAAAGCACAATCATTAGATAAAACATTGAACAAGATTTTTAAAAATTTCTGTCGTCATACAATATTTTTTGATACCATTTAAAATTTATTACGATGTTTAAAAGATGTTATTAATCCGAAGGTTGCAAATGCGATACTGTGATCTGCGAACTTTAGCAGAAATTCAAAATCCTATTGTTTCTTCATTTCCCGGCATTAATTTTCGACATACTGAATTGTTAGTAATGTATTTATTTAACAAAAATGATCAGCTTGAAATTGCTACTACTAAACACAATCGCGCTCATCGTTGTTTATTAGAAAATTATAAACAAATTTCAAATGAGTATTTTTTTCCTGATATCAAAAAGATATTAAGATCGATTGTTGCAAATTGTAAAATTGGTTTATAGAATAAGTATCAGCGTAAGCCATCTAATTTAGAAATTGGAAAAACACCAATCCCAAATTATCCAGGAGAATTTCTACACCTGGACATTCTCATTACGGATAAATAGTATTTTTTAACATGAATTGATAAGTTTTCAAAATTTCCTATTGTTAAACCTTTTGCATCACGATCTATGTACATTGGATATTAAAGCAGCACTGCTGGAGGTATTATTAGTATTTCAAAATACAAAAATTATTGTGTCTGATAATGAAAAAGCATTTCAATCTAATACAATCAGTTATTAAGAGATAATTATTCAATAGAACAATTTTTTATACCTACATTACACAGGGAAACTAATGGGCAAATTGAACGACTTCACTCAACTATAATCGAGATATGTAGGTGTATTAAAGCTCAAAAATAGCTGAGTGAGACTGTAGATCTAGTATTGTTAGCAACGCATAAATATAACAATATTATTCATTCTACAATAAATGCTAAACCGATTAATGTTTTTCAAAAATTTTAAAATGAGAAGTTGAATTGTGTTAGAGAAATATTGGTCAAGTCACAGGAAACTTTATTACAAAGACTGAATAAGAATAAAAAAATTAGATTATATGAACCAGGAAAAACAGTTTTTATTAAATAAAATAAATAAATGATTGGGGAATGAATTTAATAAAGTTTTTAATGAAAATTTTGTTGAAAAAGACTTAGGTACCGCGGTTTTAATCGAAGGTAAAAAAGTTCATAAAAGCAACCCTAGATGAATTATATACTTGGTTTAAATGATACCTGTTTTCTTCTTTTTCTTGTGAATATTAAAATTTAACCATATCAATTTTGATTGTTTACAATTATTACATTTGTATTTGGATAAAAAATATCTTACTTTATTTTTGTTTTGTTTAATAATGACTTAAACGGGGACGTTTTAAATTTGAAAGGGGGAGTAGTTAAGTTATGTCTTTGTTAGTTGACATTGATTTAGATAAATAGCAATACTGCATTCTTAAAAATAATACTATCATATATTAGATATCAGAAAAACTACTGTATTTCATGATCACTGTTCTTTGAAGAAATGAAATAATTGATATTTGAATGAATATGAAATGTAAAATTTTCAAAAGAAGTTTTCAGAATAAAATTTGTGATTATCATGTAAAGATCATAAAATTGAAAATATTTTAAATTTGAACAAATTTTTAATTTACACAAGCGTCGCTTTCAAAGACGTACAAATTATTTCTCTTCTCCCCTCTTAACAGAATTTTGCCTTTTTCATTTCTTATGATCGCACATTTGTCAAAATTCACACTAACACCATTGCCTATGACTTTGCCGACTTGAATGAAATTGCCTACCATCGCTGGTACGAACAATACGTCTTTTAACAAAATCTCGCAATTTGCTTCTATCTCCACGCTTCCTATACCTGCGGCTTCTAAATAGTTGTACGACGCTAACATCACTTTCCCATTGACCTCTAAGAGATACAAACATATTTTTCTCACTGCATATGTGTGTTGATGCACCACTATCTAGAAACCACGACGTACGTTTAATGCAGGCATCGGCAAAATCAAAATGCAGATGTGTTAGTGAGAGCGCGATAATCGTGTCGGTTTACGTAGTTCATTCGCTTATTAGTAAGCAACAAGCAAAGATCGCTTGTTATTATATTTTTAATGCGCACAATGGCAAGCAAAGGGTTTATACATTAAATACATTATATTTGCGCAAAAGCGTTTGCCAACATTATATATTTTTCGCTTGTGCGTATTGAAAAAACTAACAAACGACCTTTGCTTTTTGCTTGATAATAACATTCGCCAACATAGCAAGCGACGAATATAATCGATGTTACTGCCCCAAATGCTCAGCGACAACTAAACTAAAGGGAATAAGAATACGTGTGAATTGAGTCTGCAAAATTGTGCCATTATTTGCCGATGTCTGGTTTAATGCTTGAGACGTAAGATTTTGGACAATGGGCGTGGCACCGCCCACTTTTAAAAGAAGGTAATTTAAAAGTTTTGCAAGCTGTAATTTGGCAGTCGTTGAAGATATCATGATGAAATTTGGCAGGAACGTTACTACTACTACTATATAAGTGCTAAAAAAAAAATTAGCAAAATCGGATGAAGAACACGCCCACTTTTTAAAAAAAAAATTTTTTTAAAGTCAAATTTTAACAAAAAATTTAATATCTTTACAGTATATAAGTAAATTATGTCAACATTCAACTCCAGTAATGATATGGTGCAACAAAATACAAAAATAAAATAAATTTTCAAAATGGGCGTGGCTCCGCCCTTTTTCATTAAATTTGTCTAGGATACTTTTAATGCCATAAGTCGAACAAAAATTTACCAATCCTTCTGAAATTTGGTAGGGGCATAGATTCTATAGCGGTAACTGTTTTCTGTGAAAAAGGGCGAAATCGGTTGAAGCCACGTCAGTTTTTATACACAGTCCACCGTCTGTCCTTCCGCTATTCCGTTAACACGATAACTTGAGCAAAAACCGATATATCTTTACTAAACTTAGTCCACGTACTTATCTGAACCCACTTTATCTTGGTATAGAAAATGGCTTTATATAACTTTAGAAAAAACTTTGTAAAATGGGTGTGGCACCTACCATGTTAAGTAGAAGAAAATGAAAAAGCGAAATCAACAGCCCTTGGAATCTTGGCAGGAATACTGTTCGTGGTATTGCATATATAAATAAATTAGCAGTACCCGACAGATGATTTTCTGGATCACCCTGGTCCACATTTTGGTCGATATCGCGAAAACGCCTTCACATATACATCCAAGGGCCACTCGCTTTTAAAATCCTCATTAATACCTTTAATTTGATACCCATATCGCACAAACACATTATAGAGTCACCCCTGGTCCACCTTTATGGCGATATCTGGAAAAGGCGTCCACATATAGAACTAAGGCCCACTCCCTTTTAAAATACTCATTACCACCTTTCATTTGATACCCATATCGTACAAACACATTCTAGAGTCACCCCTGGCCCACCTTAATGGCGATTTCTCGAAAAGGTGTCCACATATAGAACTAAGGCCCACTCCCTTTTAAAATACTCATTACCAACTTTCGTTTGATACCCATATCGTACAAACATTCCAGAGTCACCCTTGGTCCACATTTATGGCGATATCTCGAAAAGGCCTCCACCTATACACCGAAGACCCACTCGCTTTTAAAATAATCATTAACAACTTTCATTTGATTCCCATATCGTATAAACACATTCTAGAGTCACCCCTGGTCCACCTTTATGGCGATATCTCGAAACGGCGTCCACCTATGGAACTAAGGATCACTCCCTTTTAAAATACTCATTAACACCTTTCATTTGATACCCATATCGTACAAACATATTCTAGAGTCCCCCTGGTCCACCTTTATGGCGATATCTCGAAAAGGCGTTCACCTATAGAACTAAAGCCCATTTCCTTTTAAAATACTCATTAACACCTTTCATTTGATGCCCATATCGTACAAACACATTCTAGAGTCACCCCTGGCCCACCAAAATGTCGATGTCTCGAAAAGGTGTCCACATAGACCTAAGGCCCACTCCCTCTTAAAATGTTCAGTAACACCTTTCATTTGATACCTATATCATACAAACACATCCTATAGTCACCCTGGTCCACCTTTATGGCGTTATCTCGAAAACGCCTTCACATATACAACTAAGGCACACTCCCTTTTAAAATACTCATTAACACCTTTCATTTGATACCTATATCGTATAAGCAAATTCTAGAGTCAGCCCTGGTCCACCATTATAGCGATATCCCTAAATGGCGTCAATCCATAGAACTATGGCCTACTCTCTCTTAAAATACTCTTTAATACCTTCCATTTGAGACACATGTCATACAACCACATTCCAGGGTTACCCTAGGTTCATTTTCCTACATGGTGATTTTCCCTTATTTTGTCTCCATAGCTCTCAACAGAGTATGTAATGTTCGGTTACACCCTAACTTAACCTTCCTTACTTGTTATTTTTCACTTTGCTCTTTTTATATGCGACACATGCGATATTTTAAGTGCGTTTTTATATATTTTCCCCGACTAGGCTCTGGGCCCATAACCTGTTGCGCGTATACTTAGTACACGAAACTCGGAATATAATCTAATATCTAATATATATTATAAATGGGAAAGTTTGGATGTTAAGATGTTTGGATGTTTGGATGTTTGGATGTTTAGATGTTTGGATGTTTGGATGTTTGGATGTTTGGATGTTTGGATGTTTGGATGTTTGGATGTTTGTCCAGACGTTTGTCTTTGTGACTCAATAACGCAAGAACGGCTGGACCGATTTGGATGAAATTTTGCACACATATAGCCAATAGTCTAGAAGGATCTACTAGCTATATATTTTTCAAAAGGGGCGTGGTCCCCGCCCCCTAGGAACAGTTATAATTTAATTATTATATTTTTTCGTCTGCGATTGAATCACGCCAGAATGGCTACACGGATTTTGATGAAATTTGGGACACAGACAGTAGTCTACTAGCGAAATTTTTTTCGAACATGGAAAGAGGGGTGGGGGTCCCACGACCCTTCGAGAAATTATTTTTCATAATTTTTACACATTATAACTTTACGTATACTGGCCTTCACCAATATCACAGACTCAAGGGGTCAAATAAGTCGAGGGCTTACAAAGTAAGCAGTGACACCCTCCGCCCGCCCCCCTTTATCTCCCCCTCTGGTGTAAAATCCATAAATTGTTATAACTCAATCTAAATTTTCTCCTAAATCAATAGTTTTTGGTATCTGGTACATACAGAACGAGATCTAGACAATTTTGGAGGAACGATCAGTGGTCCTCTCCTCTACTCCCGCCATCCGCCCTCCATCAATTGTTTTTATTAGCACGCTTTTATTAGCTTTACCTGTATGTTTCTATGTAACTTTTTATTCGCTCAAATGCGCCTGCTGCCTTATTAACATGGCTTTATAATTAGCTTCACCTTATTTGTAATCCCGTAAGGGTCATATCGAGACCCTTCCGGGATCATTTCTGGATGGTTTTCGGGATCGGTCCGGGATTACGCCGGGGTAATTTCGGGACTTTTTCGGGACTATTACGGGATCATTTTGGGACCCTTCCGGGATCATTTCTGTATAGTTTACGGGATCCGTCCGGGATCCCGTCGGGGTTATTTTGGAACATTTTCGGGACTATTCCGGAATCATTTCGGGACTATTTCGCGATCATTTGGGGACCCTTCCGGCATCATTTCTGGATGGTTTTCGGGATCCGTGCGGGATCTCGTCGGGGTCATATGGGGACTTTTTCGGGATCATTTGAGGGCTCTTCCGGCATCATTTCTGGATGGTTTTCGGGATCCGTCCGGGATATCGTCGGGGTCATTTGGGGACTTTTTCGGGATCATTTGGGGGCTCTTCCGGAATCATTTCTGGATGATTTTCGGGATCCGTCCGGGATCTCGTCGGGGTCATTTGGGGACTTTTTCGGGATCATTTTGGGGCTCATCCGGCATCATTTCTGGATGGTTTTCGGGATCCGTCCGGGATCCCGTCGGGGTCATTTCGGGACTTTTTCGCGACTAATATGGGATCATTTGGGAACCCTTTCGGCATCATTTCTGGATGGTTTTCGGGATCCGTCCGGGATCCCGTCGGGGTCATTTCGGGACTTTTTCGCTACTAATACGGGATCATTTGGGAACCCTTTCGGCATCATTTCTGGATGGTTTTCGGGATCCGTCCGGGATCCCATTAGGGTAATTTCGGGACTATTAGGGGATCATTCGGGAACCTTTCCGGCATCATTTCTGGATAATTTTCGGGATCCGTCCGGGATGCCGACGAGGTCATTTCGGGACTATTTCGGGATCATTTGGGATACCTACCGGCATCATTTCTGGATGGTTTTTGGGATTCGTCCGGGATCCCGTCGTGGTCCTTTCGGGACTTTTTTTCGACTAATACGGGATCATTTGCGGACCCTTTCGGCATCATTTCTGGATAGTTGTCGGGATCCCGTCACGGTCATTTCGGGACTATTAGGGGATCATTTGAGGACCTTTCCGGCGTCATTTCTGTATTGTTTTCGGAATCCTTTCGGGATCCCGTCAGGGTCATTTTGGGACTTTTTTGGGGCTAATACGGGATCATTTGGGGATCCTCTAGGGGTCGTTTCGTGACTTTTTCTGTTTTATTTCGGGATCATTTGGGGACCCTTCAGGCATAATTTCTTGATGGTTTGCCGGATCCATCAGGGTAATTTCGGGACCATTTTGGGATCATTTGGGGACCCTTCCGAGATCATTTCTGGATCCGTCCGGGATGCCGTAGGAGCCATTTCGGGATTTTTTGTTACTTTTCCGGGATAGTTTTTGGACCCTTCCGGGATCATTTCTGGATCTGTGCGGGATCCCATCTGGTTCATTTCCGGACTATTTCGGGATCATTTTGGGATCCTTCCGGAATCATTTCTGTATGGTTTTCGCGATCCGTCGTTGATTCCCTCGGAGCCATTTCGGAACCTTTTCTGGAGTATGTCGGGGTCATTTGGGGACTTTTTCGGGATCATTTGGGGCTCTTCCGGCATCATTTCTGGATGGTTTTCGGGATCCGTGCGGGATCTCGTCGGGGTCATTTGGGGACTTTTTCGGGATCATTTGGGGGCTCTTCCGGCATCATTTCTGGATGGTTTTCGGGATCCGTGCGGGATCTCGTCGGGGTCATTTGGGGACTTTTTCGGGATCATTTGGGGGCTCTTCCGGCATCATTTCTGGATGGTTTTTGGGATTCGTCCGGGATCCCGTCGGGGTCATTTCGGGACTTTTTCTCGACTAATACGGGATCATTTGCGGACCCTTTCGGCATAATTTCTGGATTGTTGTCGGGATCCGTTCGGGATCCCGTCACGGTCATTTCGGAACTATTAGGGGATCATTTGAGGACCTTTCCGGCATCATTTCTGGATAGTTTTTGGAATCCTTTCGGGATCCCGTCAGGGTCATTTCGGCGCTTTTTCGGGATCATTTAAGGATGGCTTTCAGGATTCGGCCGGGAACCCGTCAGGGTAATTTCTGGACTTTTCCGAGACTATTTCTGGATCATTTTGGGACCTTCCCAAGATCATTTCTGGATGGATTTCGGGATTTGTCCAGGATGCCCTCAGGGTCATTTTGGGACTATTAGGTGAGCATTTGAGGACCGTTCCGGCATCACTTCTGGATGGTTTTCGGTACCCGTTCAGATTCCCGTCGGAATAATTGCGGGACTTTTTCGGGATCATTGGGGTCCCTTCCAAAATCATTTCTGGATGGTTTTTGGGATTCGTCCGGCATCCCGTCGGGGTCATTTCGGGACTTTTTCTCGACTAATACGGGATCATTTGCGGGCCCTTTCGGTATCATTTCTGGATAGTTGTCGGGATCCGTTCGGGATCCCGTCAGGGTCTTTTCGGAACTATTGGGAGATCATTTGAGGACCTTTCCGGCATCATTTCTGGTTAGTTTTCGGGATCCTTTCCGGGTCCCATCAGGGTCATTTCGGGACTTTTTCGGCATCATTTAAGATTAGTTTTCAGGATTCGTCCGGTATCCGTCAGGGTAATTTCTGGACTTTTCCCAGACTATTTCGGGATAATTTTGGGACCTTCCCAAGATCATTTCTGGATGGATGTTGGGATCAGTCCGGGATGCCGTCAGGGTCATTTTGGTATTAGGTGATCATTTGAGGACCTTTCCGGCATCACTTCTGGATGGTTATCGGTATCCGATCAGGATCCCCTCGGAATCATTGCGGGACTTGGCGGGATCATTTGGGGTCCCTCCCAAGATCATTTCTGGATGGATTTCGGGATCTGTCCGGGATCCCGTCAGGGTCATTTAGGGGTGCGTTCGAGATCTCGTCAGGGTCATTTCGGGACTTCTTCGGGAATATATCGGGATCATTTCTGGATGGTTTATGGGATCCGTCCATGACCCCTTAAGGGTCATTTCGGGACTATTAGGTGATCATTTGAGGACCTTTCCGGCATCACTTCTGGATGATTTTCGGTATCCGTTCGGGATCCCGTCGGAATCAATGCGGGACTTTTACGGAATCATTTGGGATTCCTTCCGGCATCATTTCTGGATGGTTTTCGGGATTTGTCCGGGATCTCGTCGGGGTTATTTCGGGACCTTTTCGGGGTTAATACGGGATCATTTGGGGATCCTCTAGGGGTCGTTTCGTGACTTTTTCTGTATTATTTCGGGATCATTTTGGGACCCTTTCGGCATAATTTCTTGATGGTTTGCCGGATCCATCAGGGTCATTTCGGGACCATTTTGGGATCATTTGGGGACCCTTCCGAGATCATTTCTGGATCCGTCCGGGATGCCGTAGGAGCCATTTCGGGATTTTTTGTTACTTTTCCGGGATAGTTTTTGCACCCTTCCGGGATCATTTCTGGATCTGTGCGGGATCCCATCTGGGTCAATTCCGGACTATTTCGGGATCATTTTGGAATCCTTCCGGAATCATTTCTGTATGGTTTTCGCGATCCATCGTGGATCCCCTCGGAGCCATTTCGGAACTTTTTCTGGAGTTAGTCGGGATAATTTAGGGACCCTTCCTGGATATTTTCTGGATGGTTTCTGAGATCCGTCCGGGAGCCCGTCAGGGTAATTTCGGAACTTTTTCGGGACTATTTCGGGATAAATTTGGTACCCTTCATGCATCATTTCTGTGTGGTTATCTGGATAGGTCTAGAATCGTGTCGTTGTCATTTCGGGTTTTTTTGGGACTACTTCGGGAACTTTTGGAAACACTTCCGGGGCGTTTCTGGATGGTTTTCGGGATCCGTCCGCGATAGCGTCGGGGTCATTTCGTGGCTTTTTCTGGATAATTTCGTTATCATTTTGGGATCCTATCAGGTTATCAGCTCATAAAGTTCTTTTTTTTACTCAATTACAAAAATAAAATGCATTAGACAGAAAAAAAATTTTAAACAGATAACTTTATAAGCAGGCTAACGTGAATAGCCCACATATTTCATTTTCTCCTTGCGGACGGGGCCGCGGGTAAAGGCTAGTATATTATAAATGGGAAAGTTTGGATGTTTGTATGTTTGTCCAGACGTTTGTCTTTGTGACTCAATCACGCAAGAACGTCTCAACCGATTTGGATGAAATTTGGCACGCATATAGCCAATAGTCTAGAAGGATCTACTAGCTATATTTTTATGAAAAGGGGGGCGGTCCCCGCCCCCTAGGAACAGTTATAATTTAATTATTGTATTTTTTCGTCTTTGTGACTGAATCACGCCAGAACGGCTACACGGATTTTGACGAAATTTGGGACACAGACAATAGTCTACTAGATAAATTTTTTTTGAACATGGACAGGGGGGTAGGGGACCCACGACCCCCTTCGAACAAATACTTTTTAATAATTTTTACACATTATAACTTTACCTATACGGGCCTTCACCAATATAACAGACTCAATGGGTCAAATAAGTCGAGGGCTTACATAATGAGCAGTGACACCCTCCGTCCCCCCTCCCCCTTCTCACCCGCTCTGATGTAAAATCTATAAACTGTTATAACTCAATATAAATGTTCTCCTAAATCAGTAATTTCAGTAAACAATTTTGGAAAAACGATCGGTGGTGCTCTCCGTCTCCTCCCGCCATCCGCCCTCCTTCAATTGTTTTTATTAGCACGCTTTTATTAGCTTTACCTGTATGTTTCTTTGTAACTTTTTATTCGCTCCAACGCACCTGCTGCCTTACTAACATGGTTTTATAAATAGCTTCAACTTATTTGTACTCCCATTAGGGTCATATCGAGAACCTTCCGGGATCATTTGTGGATGGCTTTCGGGATCCGTCCGAGATCCCTCGGGGTCATTTTGGGACCCTTCCAGGATAATTTCTGTATAGTATTCGGGATCCGCCGGGATCCCGTCGGGGTTATTTTGGGACTTTTTCGGGACTATTCGGGGATCATTTCGGGACTATTTCGCTATCATTTGGGGACCCTTCTGGCATCATTTCTGGATGGGTTTCGGGATCCGTCCGGCATCCCGTCGGGGTCATTTCGGGACATTTGCTCGACTAATACGGGATCATTTGGGGACCCTTTCGACATCATTTCTGGATGGTTTTAGGGATCCGTCCGGTATCCCGTCGGGGTAATTTCGGGACTTTTTCGGGATAATTTGGGTTCCCCGTCCGGCATCATTTCTGGATGGTTTTCGAGATTCGTCCGGGATCCCTTCAGGGTCATTTCGGGACTATTAAGGAATCATTTGAGGACTTTCCGGCATCATTTCTGGATTGTTTTCAGTATCCGTCGGGATCCCGTAGGGGTCATTTCGGGACTTTTTCTCGACATCATTTTTTGATGGTTTTCGGGATCCGTCCGCGATCCCGTCGGGGTCATTTCGGGACTTTTTCTCGACTAATACGGGATCATTTGGGGACTTTTCGGCATCATTTCTGGATGGTTTGCGTGATCCGTCCGGGATCCCGTACGGGTCATTTCGGGACTATTGGGTGATCATTTAGGACTTTTCCGGTATCATTTCTGGATGGTTTTCGGTATTCGTTCGGGATCCCGTCGGGGTCATTTCGGGACTTTTTCGGTATCATTTGGGTTCCCTTCCGGCATCATTTCTGGATGGTTTTCGGGATTCGTCCGGGATCCCGTCGGGGTCATTTCAGGACTTTTTCGGGATCATTTCGGGACTATTTCGCTATCATTTGGGGACCCTAGCGGCATCATTTCTGGATGGGTTTCGGGATTCGGCCGGCATCCCGTCGGGGTAATTTCGGGACTTTTGCTCGACTAATGCGGGATAATTTAGGGACCCTTCCGGCATCATTTCTGGATGGTTTTCGGGATCCGTCCGGGAACCCGTCAGGGTCATTTCGGCACTATTTGGGGATCATTTGGGAACCTTTCCGGCGTCATTTCTGGATAGTTTCCCGGATCCGTAGGGGATCCCTTCAGGGTCATTTCGGGACTATTAAGGGATCATTTGAGGACCTTTCCGGCATCATTTCTGGATAATTTTCGGCATCAGTCCCGGATCCCGTCGGGGTCATTTCGGAACTAATTCGGGATCATTTGGTGTACATTTTGGCATCATTTCTGGATGGTTTTCGGGATCCGTAAGGGACCCCGTCGGGGTCATTTCGGGACTTATTCTCGACTAATACGGGATTATTTGAGGACCTTTCCGGCATCAGTTCTGAATAGTTTGCGGGATCCGTCCGGGATCCCGACGGGGTTATTTCGGAACTATTTCGGGATCATTTTGGGGTACCTACCAGCATCATTTCTGGATGGTTTTCAGGATCCGTACGGGATCCCGTCAGGGTCATTTCAGGACTCTTTCGGGAGCATTTGGGTCCCTTCCGGCATCATTTCTGCATGGTTTTCGGGATCCGTAAGGGATCCCGTCGGGGTAATTTCGGGACAATTTCGGGATCATTTGGTGTACCTTTCGGCATCATTTCTGGATGGTTTTCGGTATCCGTCCGAAATCCCGTCGGGGCCATTTCAGGACTTTTTCGGAATCATTTTGGGTACCTTCCTTCATCATTTCTAGATAGTTTTGGGGATCCGTCCGAGATCCCATCGGGGTCATTTCGAGACTTTTAAGCATGGTTTTCAGGATTCGTCCGGGATCCCGTCAGGGTAATTTGTGGACTTCTCCGAAACTATTTCGGAATTATTTTGGGCCAAAATGATTCCTGGATGGATTTCGGGATCTGTCCGGGATCCCGTCGGTGTCATTTCTGGATGGTTTTCGGGATCCGTCCGGGATCCCGTCGGGGTCATTTCGGGACTTTTTCAGGGATACTACGGGATCATTTGGGGACCCTTCCGGCATCACTCCTGGATGGATTCCGGGAACTGTACGGGAATCCATCAGGGTAATTTCGGGACTTTTTCGGGACTATTTCGGGATCGTTTGGGGACCCTTTAGGGTTCATTCCATGACTTTATCTGTATTATCTCGGGATCATTTGAGGACCCTTCCGCCATCAATTCTTGATCGTTTGCCGGATCCATCAGGGTCATTTCGGGACCATGTTGGGATCATTTCTGGATCCGTCCAGGATGCCGTAAGATTCATTTTGAAATTTTTTTTGTTCCTTTTTCGGGATAGGTTTGAAACCCTTCCGGGATCACATCTGGATCCATGCGGGATTCCATCGGGGTCATTTGCGGACTATTTCGGGATCATTTTGGGACCCTTCCGGAATCATTTCTCTATGGTTTTAGCTATCCGTTGTGGATCCCTCGGGATCATTTCGGAACTTTTTCGTAGCTTTTTCTGGACTATGTCGGGATAATTTAGGAACCCTTCCTGGATGGTTTTTGAGATTACCCGTCAGGGTAATTTCGGAACTTTTTCGGGATAACTTTGGTACCCTTCAGGGATCATTTCGGTGTGGTTCTCTGGATAAGTATAGAATCGTGTCGTTGTCATTTCGGGTTTTTGGGACTATTTCGGGAACCTTTGGAGACCCTTCCGGGGCGTTTCTGTATGGGTTTCGTGATCCGTCCGCGATAGCGTCGGGGTCATTTCGTGGCTTTTTCTGGATAATTTCGGGATCATTTGGGGATCCTATCAGGTTATCAGCTGATATAGTTCTTTTTTTTACTCAATTACAAAAATAAATTGCACAGACAGACATTTTTAAACAGATAACTTGATAAGCAGGCTAACGTGAATAGCCCATATATTTAATTTTCTCATTGCGGACGGGGCCGCGGGTAAAGGCTAGTAAATATATAACAAGTTGTTACTCGTATGACGTTTTATTTAGAACTGAACTCAACGTTCAAATTTGAAAAACAATAAGTGTTGTATGCATTATACAGGAATGAATTTTAACAGCATTGCCAGATTTCCATAATTATTGGAGATATCATATTGGACAAAATATTAAACGAGGGCCTCGCTGAAATAAAAAACAAAAACATATATACGTATATGTAAAATGCATAACCAAATATGTAGATGACATAAACGCATTTGTTAAAACTAAGTACGAGGACGACATATTGAAAACAACCAACGCACAACATACAAAGATACAGTTCATAAAGGAGAGAAAAGACAACAAAATTACCTGCCCGGACGTAGAAATCCATTGTAGAAACAATAATTCAATCTTAAACTGGTACGCAAAAACTGTAGCACCAGGTAGAATCATTAACTATCACTAAAATTATCCATGGAAGCAGAAAATAAATACGGTAACGAGTTTTATTCCAAAAATATACATCTTAAGCGGTAAAAAATTTAATATGGTATTTGTTTAACCGGCTTTAGGTCCAATTTTTTTAGTATTAAAACACCAAACATTTTTTCTTCAGTTTACCAATATATTTCGGTTACAACCGGTAACCGACTTTAGGGCTTTGAACTATAAACAAATTACGGAAACTTGAAATAGAAATACAATTTACATAAAAATTAAACAAACATGAACATTTCTTTAAATACATTATTTTACACGTCTTCACTGTTTCACTTGGAGTTAGTCACTGTCCGATTCCATCGAATCCGGATGATCCAGAGGGAGTCCTTGAGGTCATAAGGACCTTCAACCCGGAGCTTTCTTGCTCTGGTTTGAGAGTTCTGAAGCCGGAGCATAGCACCAGGGCGACGCGTCAGGCGATACTCCTGCTCAATAAGGAGTCACACCCTTTTTTGGAGCGCGCGGATGGCGCTATTAAATTTGGTTTTGACACGGTGGAGGTCAAGGTGTACTCCAATGATTTAAAGGCGGCCTATGACACGGAGCTGGAGATAGAGCCTGAAAAAGCGGAGAGCGGGGAGGAAGAGGACGCAAAACCTAACAGAGTCAGTCCGACGGATGACACGTTGGGCGGGGACGCGTCTTCGCTCTCCTCGCAAACGCTGGACAGGCTTAGTGCTTATACTGGAGAGGAGCCAATGTCTGAAGAAGACGGTGATACAAGAGTGGTGGAGGTGGTCAGTGCTCGGCTTAGTGCGAGTCCTACAAATAAACCTCCACCACTGTAAAGCAGCATCTGCTGCGCTGCTGCTCCAGTTTTCAAGTGGAACGGCTGACATAGCCCTTCTCCAGGAGCCTTGGGTAGTAGGGCATAAGATATGCGGGCTGAAGGCAGCAGGATTGACGTTGGTAAGTGGTACCACACGCGGGAAACCGAGAGTTTCCATCTTGGTAAGATCTAATATAAATTTTCCTTTTCTTCTCCAGTTTAGCGACGAGGATGCTACAACTTTAATGTTGACGGTCAGTGGTACGGATGTTACACTGACGTGTTTCTACTTCCCCTATGAGTTGTCGGCTCCGACGGAGCTAGTCTCCAAGATAGCCCGGGATGCGAAGGATCCACTATTACTAGCGGGAGATGCCAATGCGTACCACGAAGCGTGGGGCAGCGGAGACACGAACGAGAGGGGTGAGTCACTCTTTGATTTTGTTATTATACTCAGTTGAGTAGAGCTCACAGAGTATATTAACATTGGTTGGATAACGGTTGGTTGTACAGGTATAAAGGAATCGAGATAGACATAGACTTCCATATATCAAAATCATCAGTATCGAAAAAAAATTCGATTGAGCCATGTCCGTCCGTCCGTCCGTTAACACGATAACTTGAGTAACTTTTGAGGTATCTTGATGAAATTTGGTATGTATGTTCCTGGGCACTCATCTCAGATCGCTATTTAAAATGAACGATAACGGACTATAACCACGCCCAATTTTTCGATATCGAAAGTTTCGAAAAATCGAAAAAGTGGGATAATTCATTACCAAATACGGATAAAGCAATGAAACTTCGTAAGTGGGTTGAACTTATGACGCAGAATAGAAAACTAGTAAAATTTTGGACAATGGGCATGGCACCGCCCACTTTTAAAAGAATGTAATTTAGAAGTTTTGCAAGCTGTAATTTGGCAGTCGTTGAAGATATCATGATGGAATTTGGCAGGAACGTTACTCTTATTACTATATGTATGCTTAAAAAAAATTAGCAAATTCGGAGAACGACCACGCCCACTTTTTAAAAAAAATTTTTTTAAGTCAAATTTTAAAAGAAAAGTTAATATCTTTACAGTATATAAGTAAATTATGTCAACATTCAACTCCAGTAATAATATGGTGCAACAAAATACAAAAATAAAATAAATTTTCAAAATGGGCGTGGCTCCGCCCTTTTTCATTTAATTTGTCTAGGATACTTTTAATGCCATATGTCGAACAAAACATTACCAACCCTTGTGAAATTTGGCAGAGGCTTAGATTCTAGGACGATAACTGGTTTCTGTGAAAAAGGGCGAAATCGGTTGAAGCCACGCCCAGTTTTTATACACAGTCGACCGTCTGTCCTTCCGCTCGGCCGTTAACACGATAACTTGAGCAAAAATCGATATATCTTTACTAAACTCAGTTCACGTACTTATCTGAACTCACTTTATATTGGTGTAAAAAATGGCCGAAATCCGACTATGACCACGCCCACTCTTTCGATATCGAAAATTACTAAAAATGAAAAAACTGCCATAACAATATACCAAATACTAATAAAGGGATGAAACATGGTAATTGGATTGGTCTATTGACGCAAAATATAACTTTAGAAAAAAACTTTATAAAATGGGTGTGACACCTACCATATTAAGTAGAAGAAAATGAAAAAGTTTTGCAGGGCGAAATCAAAAGCCCTTGGAATCTTGGAAGGATAACTGTTCGTATATAAATAAATTGGCGGTACCCGACAGATGATGTTCTGGGTCACCCTGGTCCACATTTTGGTTGATATCTCGAAAACGCCTCACATATACAAATACCACAACTCCCTTTTAAAACCCTCATTAATACCTTTAATTTAATACCCATATCGTACAAACAAATCTAGAGTCACCCCTGGTCCACCTTTATGGCGATATCTCGAAAAGGCGTCCACCTATAGAACTAAGGTCCACTCCCTTTTAAAATACTCATTAACACTTTTAATTTGATATCCATATTGTACAAACGAATTCTAGAGTCACCCCTGGTCCACGTTTATATTAATATCCCGAAAAAACGTCCACGAACAGAACTAACCCATTCCCTTTTAAAATACTTATTAACACCTTTCGTTTGATACCCGTATTGTACGAAAGCATTCTAGAGTCACCCCTGGTCCACATTTATGGCAATATCTCGAAAAGGCGTCCACCTATAGAACTAAGGCCCACGCCCTTTTAAAATACTCATTAACACCTTTCATTTGATACACATATTGTACAAACACATTTTAGAGTCACCCCTGGTCCACGTTTATGGCGATATCCCGAAAAGGCGTCCACTCATTGAACTAAGGCCCATTCCCTTTTAAAATACTCATTAACACTTTTCATTTGATACCCATATCGTACAAACAAATTCTAGAGTCACCCCTGGTCCACCTTTATGACGATATCTCGAAAAGGCATCCACCTATAGAACTAAGGCCCACGCCATTTTAAAATACTCATTAACACCTTTCATTTGATACCCATATCGTACAAACAAATTCTAGAGTCACCCCTGGTCCACCTTTATGGCGATATCTCGCCTTTTCCACCTATAGAACTAAGACCCACTCCCTTTTAAAATACTCATTAACACCTTTCATTTGATACCCATATCGTACAAACAAATTCTAGAGTCACCCCAGGTCCACGTTTATGGCGATATCTCGAATAGGCGTCCCCCATAGAACTAAGGCCCACTCCCTTTTAAAATACTCATTAACACCTTTCATTTGATACCCATATCGTACAAACAAATTCTAGAGTCACCTCCCGGAAACCTTCCTAATTACTATTCTTGTCTTGCCTGTGTTTCATCCTACTTCGCATTACCCTGGGTCGTTCCCTCAAACTCTGTTCTTTGGCCAATGCACTACTTTGCAGAGCTCGCGCTTGACGGATTGGCTTCGCATATTCAGTATCGTTCCCACTTTTCACAACAGTAGTGCGCCCTGGCTTGAAACTATCCTCGCATTCCTTCTGGGAAGTTCTTTCCTTCGTTTTTGTGCGTCCATTTGGTTTTGTCAATGCCAGTGTTTCTCTCGCAGATACTTTTGATTTCGCTTTATTTGGCCCATTCGATCCATCAATCTTTGCCCGATCTACTGCCTCTGACTTTGGTGGTCTTTGTCCAATCGCCTCCACCAGCACTCGCTTACTGCTGAACCCTTTCTCCAAACTGAAGTTAAGTGGCACATCCTTGTCCTTATAGCGCATAATCTTTCTCCGCATATCGATCCTGATGTCATGGTCAACTAAGAAGTCCACTCCCAATATGACTTCATCAACGATCTCTGCCACAACGAATTTGTGTAGAACCATGACCTCCCCAATTAAGACTTCACATACCACTTCTCGATCTTTACATCTGACTCGCTCTTGCTTATGACCTCCAGCGTTACGTTTATGACCAGCCAAGTTGGAACTACCAGGACCAAGATCGCAACGACGTGCAATGTGACCGGGCTTCCCGCATTTGAAGCATTTGATAAGTTTTTCACTCCACCTTTGCGATCCTTTCAGCGCGTCCAATATTGCATCTACTCACTCTGGCCTTTCTATTTCCACACGGCGTGGTTTGAAAACTGGCTTACACGGAAGTGAAGCTGTTTCCTGAATCAGAGCATGTGATACCGTTTATGTGAATGTAGGTTTTGAGTTTGCGTATGTCGCTCGCTTCGTTTCCACGCCCCGTATGCCATTTATAAAGCTCTGGATTTTTACACTTTCGTTGTATTCCACGGGTGCGTCCGCATTCGCTAAATGTGCCAGCCCTCCTAACATCCGACGCAAACTCTTTCAATGTTTCACCAGGCCTTTGGAAGCGGTGCAGTAACTCCATTTTGTATATCTGTCTCCTATGCTCAGTTCCGTATCGTCTCTCTAGAGCGCCCATCAATGCTTCATAACAGTTCCGTTCGCCGTCTGGAATGGTATGTAAAATCTCAGCTGCAGGCCCTTTCAATGCCATGAACAGTGCAGCAACTTTATCTTCCGCATTCCAGTTGTTCACTGCTGACGTCTTCTCAAATTGAAACTTAAATACCTGGAAAGGAACAAAGCTGTCAAAAGATGGAGTTTTTACCTTCGGATTGCTTGCTGAAACAGCTGGGCGATTTATTTGCAACTCCTGTATACAACCTCTCAAAGCTTCTATCTCGGCCTCAATTTTTTCCTGTCGGCCACTGAAACCTTCATGAAACTGGGTTAGTTTCTCTTTCATGCGCGCTTCCAGCTTAGATGATATACAGACTTCCTGCTCTTCAAGTTGTGTAGAGATCTGAGATGATATCTGCGCTGAAATTTGTGCCGACATTTCGGATATACATGCCTCCTGTGATTCCAGTTGGGATGTCATAAATGTTTTCTGTTTTTCCAGTTGAGTTTCCATCTTGGATGTATCCTGTGTCGACATTTCTGAAATACGTGTTTCTTGTGCTTCAATCTTGGACCTTATACGGTTCTCCTGGGATTCCAATTGTGATGACATTTGTGACGACATTTGGTCCATCATTTCTAGTATTGCGTTAGTGTCAAAACTTGCCAATGGATTCGGAGTCTCTATCTTCCCTTCCATTTTAGTCGCTGGCTCTTCCACATCAGGATAAAAGACATACTCGTCTAAATTAATTCCTTCCAACTCTAATACCTCTGGTAACCGTGCTTGAAGTTCGATCTTATTGCCGGTTGTATTCAATCCACGGTTCTCCAACTCCTTTTTCAGTTGCTGGATCCCTTATTCACTTAACTTCGCCATGTCCTTGTTGTACTCTGCAACTCTGGAATTTATTCAACAATTCCTCTTCTGGCACCAATTGCAACGAACTAATGCTATTTGTTCTACTAACGTTCGAATCACTAAACTGTTGAATAAATAACTCCACTATTCAATAATGCAAAATGGCTTTTATTAAAGTACTTCACAATAACACTTCTACTTCTCTACAGATAGCGTGCTTAAATCAAACTAATTACTGATTCTCGGCCTTACCTCCTTTTATACTCTGTGATTTCCTCGTTCGCATACTTCTAGGCGTTTCTAGAATTTAACTTAGTTACCAGCTATACAAATTCTCAGCTATAACTACAGCTTCTCATATGCGCGTGTATATGTGAGTGATACTTGCACAAATGATTGGTTACTTTTGGGAGTATCTCAGATATATGCATCTGTTTGTGCGTTTCTCTCCGCTGCTTGTATGGACATATGTCTAGACATAATGATTGATTCGTTTATGTAGATACAAGTGACTGCCTGCTTTATTGGTGTTGTGGCTTCATTTACTTAGCATTAGACTAGTGATGTGAGTATCACTTAGTGTCACTATTACTCGTCACAATATTATTGTACGATTCCATGTCATTTCCATTACATGGTATTTTTGTAATGGAAATTACATAGAATCGTGCAATAGTATATATGTGGGCACAACCAAAGCCAAATTAAAAACTCGACTAGCCAACATGAATCAGACTTTAAACATTGCCACGAAACAAGTCACCAAAGAAGAGCACTTATGACACACTGTACGATGAAAAACCACTCTCCGAACTTTAACCAAACAACAATACTTCAGGAAGAAAAACAATATAATAAGAGATTGACTTTAGAACAGGGCTATTCATTTCATAGCACAATTGTGCCTTCTCAATTCACACGCATATGATTCGCTCTGTCGTCGTTAATTGAGTTAGTCGTCGCTTGGCACTTGGCGTAGCAACATCGGTGGTGGGTATCGGCTGATTGCTATCAAAATATGTATGAAAAATTATGCGCGATACATATGCTCCTTGTTAGCTCGTTGCTTTCTAGTAAGCGACTAAATGAAAAATCAATTCACCCGCACGATCATCACTACGATTGCGCTCTCACTAATGCAGGTGCACTTTCAGTTTTGAATAGCCTGCTTAGACTTCATATTTTAAACCAGGCATCGGCATTTAGTGGCACAATTGCGCACACTCAATTCACACATATTCTTATTCTCTTTAGCTTAGTAGTCACTGAGCATTTGGCGCAGCAACCACTGATGACCTGATATGAAACTTCTCGCTCTCTGAGAGCGCGTTAAAATGTGCATTTTTTATAACATTTGCCATAGATGCCATCATGCTCAAAACCAAAATTGTGCATTTCAAAATAACTTTTGGGTATTTTACATGGTAAAGGTTTAATTTATGATTTTCACCGAAAATTTACTCAAGATTGTCAAATGGGATATCCAAAAACTCGAATTTTTGTCAGAATTACAAATCCGAAGAAAAAAATAACTCTTTTTCACCTGTGGAAAATTTATCAGTGACAATACCTTTCATCGAAGGGATGCACACGAAACGGGTTTTGGTAGCAACTTTCGATTGATATAAAAGCCAGCTTCGTAGTCTTCGCATTGATGTAAATGGATGCATTATGGCCATGTTTTTGTGGAGCGTTGCGACATTCCAATTTTGACAGCTGAGATAAATTGTAGGTATACGTATAGGTTAACGCAACATGTTTAATTAACAGCCTTTTGGGACGACAACGCAGATACTTCACCAAGTGATATAATTTCGTAATTTCTTATACATTTTTTTGCGTTTTTTATTGTATGTGGATATACATATGTATGTACATAAACGTTTTGGTCGCATCAAAGTGAAAAAAGGGACTAGCCGCTTATTGTTATCTTATGGCGGTGCCAGAGCAACAAATCAAAGCAACGCAATTGAAATATATTATTTCATATTTTTTCACTTATCTACCACAAAATATTTCTACAAAACTTTACCTTTTTTATAAATTTTAATAAGTTTTTATCAGCTTACTTGCTGATTTATTTGAAAATAATGAAACCGAACGCATTTCTTGGAGAATTTTTTTTGCGAATTTTAGGCAACTCTATAGCCATCTGACTTCAGACCCCATTCTTGGAAACGAATGAACTTTTGTTTACAACGAATGAACTTTTGTTTACAATTGAATGAACAGACAGCTGATTTCGAGCCCCATTCCTGGAAACGAATTGAGAGAGAATAAAAGTTTCGTATCAGGTCATCAGTGGCAGCAACATCGATTGTGTGCGTCGCTCGAAATGTTGACGAATGTTATTAGCAAGCAACAAGCAAAGATCGTTTGTTGACCGAAAGATATTGGTAAACTGAAGAAAAAATTGTTGGTGTTTTAACACTAAAAAAATCGGACTTATAGCCGGTTAAGCAAATACCATATTAAAAGAAAAAGGTCGCCAAAGAATTTCAAGGTAAAACATTTATAGACGAAAGCACTAACAAAATTAGAAGTATATTTTTGAATAACAGCTACCTCTCGTACTTTAATTCTAACACTACTAAAAAGTACTACATAAGAAATGGACCATTGTAAAGCAAAATTTGGCGAAAAGATGAAAACACCAACAAGCCATAAACATATATGGGGTAACCTACGTACCTGGACTAACGAGCCATTAATCGCTTAAGAAAATTATAAAAGAAGATTACATAATAGCCGTGTTTTTCATACTCGACGTGCTGTGTACACAGATTATATAAACTTTGATGACATAACGGTTGATTATACGGGTATGAAGGAATCGAGATATATATAAACTTCCATATATCAAAATCATCAGTATTGAAAAAAAATTTGATTGAGCTATGGTCCGTCTGTCCGTGAGTGAACATGATAACTTGAGCAAATATTGAGATATATACAAAATTTTGGAAAACAAAAAAAACCTGATTATTTACTAAATAATACACCTTGAATGTTGAAATGTGATGTGTGGATTGATATTGAGACTCTTGATAAAAATTAGAAAATAGTTTGAAAATGGGCGTGGAACCGCCCACTTGTGATAAAATCAATTTTACAAATATTATTAATCATAAATCGAAAACCGTTAAACCTATCATAACAAAATTCAGCAGGGAGCTTGTTTTTACTTTAAGGAATACTTCGAAGAAAAATTAACGAAATCGGCTAAGGACCACGTCCATTTCTATAAAAAAGATTTCTAAATGGGTCGTGGACTAAAAAAATAAGCTAAAATGTTTGCAATTCCCAAGTGGAATTATAACAAGAAATAGGAAAAAATTCAAATTTTTGAAAATGGGCGTGGCACAACCCCTTGTTTGACTAAGCAATTGGGTACATATATTTTCCTTAAAGCGGAAAATATTTCTAGTAAAAATGGACGGGATCGGTTATAAGTAAACGAAGCTTAAAAGGGTCTTAGACTAGATTAATAAGCTATGTCTTAGCGAAAAATAGTATTGTATCAATTATATTTCACTTACCAAGTTTTAAATGGGCGGTGCTATGTGTTATGTGAAAAAGTAATTTATCTGAAATGAACTGTAAAATTGAAGCTCACGCTGGGTATATAATGATCGGTTACACCCGAACTGAAACGCCCTTACTTGGGTTTACATGCATATACATCTACATAAAAACCCGCTTATCATCACTCGGATAATTAGAAGACCCATCAAGCGGAAATTATTCGAGACTCACGGCAGTGGAAAGTAACTCGCTACAAATCAGTGTGTACTGAATAGCGGAGACACGCACCTCTGTTGTATAGCCTATAACTGAATCAGAGAACTCTACACATTAAAGGCTCCATTACTGATACTTAACATAGACTTGACTTGGCTTGCGAATTGTCACTTACAGTTCTGTTAAATGAACATTGCATGTTACTGATTACTCAAAACTAAACTTGACTTAGAAGTCTGTTGAATTTTGATTTTCTATGTAAGTTCTAAGTGACGTTTACATTTTGAGATGCCATTTGTTTGTTTCCATTTCATTTTGACATTTTGTCATACAAATTGACATTTATTTAAAAATAAATTTCAACGCTGATTATGATGCCAGATTTTATGCGCCAAGTGGAGTATAATCGTGGCTAAGTTGCCAAGTCAAGTCAAGTCTATGCTAAGTATCAGTAATGGGGGCTTAAATAGTGAGACACGTTTCAGTTTCCTCATTTACGCCCCAATTCTAGTGTGGTAACAACATTCTTCACCACGGTAGCGAAATCATGTGGCAACTTTTACACCCTTTTGGTATTCTACCCGCGAAAGTAGCCGGATAATTTTTTACCCACAAAAGTAGGTGGTTACTTCGAAATAACCACACAACAGCTGTTGTTTAGAAAAAGGCAAAACTGAAAAATAAAGAATTGTAAGCGCAAATAAGTAAAGATAATAGTAAAAAAGTTTTGCCTCTTGCTATACATATTTCTTTACATTATGTACTTTCACAGAATAAATTACAATATACCTATGTAGAAACTTATCATGCATAATATGCATATACACATCATCCCGTTTATTCGTTTACCTCGTATGTACATGTGAGACATTTTCGGTAAAGCGAACACGGTTACCACACCATGTTTTTATTTGGGACCAAAACTCATCGAAAAAAAGGACCAAGTTTTTGTTTTATTTTATTAGTTGCATATAAAATTTTACTAAACATAGTGAAGACTTTCTTTTAATTCAAGCTGAACAAACAAATATATGTGCATGCAACCAAAAATGGTACTATATTTTGACATAGGATAAGTCTTTGTCTTTCACCAACCAAACGTTGTGAACCTAGTTTTGGTCACAAAGCTTTTGGTACTAGCATTATGTTGTTGATTGCAATGAAATAAAATGTATAGTGCAATTAGGTTTTAGTAAGAAACGGTTCAAAATTTGCGTTCTGGTGTTGCCGAACTATGTATGTGGAAAACTCAGTAAATCATAAATGAAACTAAGCAATTTTGTTAGTGCTATTTTTATAGATGCTTACTTTTTCCCTTAACGTTTAAACTTCATATCAGATCCTAGATTCAGTAAGTCTGAGTTGTGATCCCAGGCCCCAGGGGTTCTGCTAGCACATACGGGAATGATTTTATACAAAACATTTCTTCCGAAATCAGATCTCTTTTGCATTTGCTTCCTTCTTCCTGTCTTCGAGTTAAAATATTTCTTGTGCCAAGATACTTAGTTTTCAATTACCTTGCGTGGCTTAACACCACAATAGTCCTGGAATTCATTGAACTCGTTGAGCTGGGTGAGAAAGCTTTAAATATCAACGTGCCAAACGAGAAGTAATGCATAGAATTTCTTTGTATAAGTTTTGTAAGTGTTAGGCTCACGGCAGAGTGCTCACTATAAGCTCTGCTAGGCGAGAAGCAATTTTTATTTTCATATATTTTACATAGTGTTGTATAGCCGATCGAAATATCTAGCAGTTATTAATATTATTATAATACAAGAGTTTTTTTGATTAGTCGGTTATTTCATCAACAATTAACGACAATGTGTTTGCCAACAATTTTCTTTTTAATGCCTGGCATAAATTATATCCTAGGTGAAATGTTATTGTTCTGGTACATTTTATGGACTGAACAATTTTTTATGATGAGACTTCCATTGAGGTAAATTCAAAATTATATGGGGGCTAACGAAAGTATGGCGAGTTTTTGGGCAATATTGTGAATTTTTACCTGAGTGAAAAAGAAAAAACGTACCAATTGTGGCTACTGCCTAAAAACGATCAAAATTGAAGAAAAGGGACCAGCGGACCAAGACCATTTTTGGTCCAAATGGACCAAAGTGGCAACCGTGAAAGCGAAGAAAACTACCTTTAAAATTTCTCCACAGACACTGGTAAGTTTTTCGGTGATGACAGCGTTACCACTTGGGCCAGAATCGCGGATAAAAGAACTGGTATCTATATTCAGTTACATAATGTTCTGGGTACTATTTTACCGGTAACGCTTAGAATCGGGGCGTTAGTGGAATAATTATTGGCGCCACTTCACACGTATTATTATTATCTTTCCTCTTTATTCGTCTTTAGTTGTCGCTGAACAAGCAGGGTAGCAACATCGGATAAGGCTATTGTTTATTTGCGCATGTGCGAAAAGATATTTGCTAATAAATGGTAGAATGCTTTCATGGTTTAATGTTGGCAATCTTTTTTGTTTAAATTTTTCCTAAGACTCAAGCAAAAAAGTATTATTTGTATGGCATACGAATTACGAATTACTTTTTGTGTGTTAACAAACATGAGTGCATATGTCCTACCTCATTGATTTTTCATCAACAACAAAACCACTACCAATAAGATGATTTTAGTTTTACTCACACAGCAACAGTTTTGATTTTGGGGACCACTGGTATAATGCATACTGAAATTAAGCAAAACTAATTTTCTGCGCAACGATTTATA